>NC_086154.1:226947229-227547229 GCF_035149785.1 Candoia aspera | reverse complement strand
TGTCCCATCCTGTCTGATCAGGAAAATGAACTTTCAGGTAATGAAACCAGGATTAGATCTCTTAACCATGATGGAAAAGTGATTTAAAAATCCAAGTACTGTCACTGAAATCACATGTATTGGAAAAAAGGAGAGGGGATGGAAAGTAAAAGCATATAAAGCTCTTTCCCGGTCCTATAAACCATGATTTATCAGATAAATCCTGAACCAGTGTGGTGTTCAAAATGTGCTAAAGCTATACTAATGGCAATGACATGAAATGTCCTATTCAGTACAACATTTCAACATTACAGCCAGATGTAAACTTCTTACATATTTATGATAATGTTCAAAATTTCTACCATAAACTACTAAAATGTCTAAAGTAGACTGGTTTTCTAGAGCAAGAGGAATGGTGATGAGAAAGGAAAATGTTATGTACACAATTCCCTAAGTTTGTGAATACTTGCCAGTTGTGCATGGAAGCTGCATATCACTCAGAGTTGACATGGCAGACTGTAACGTTCCATTGAGGGGACTGGAAAGCTATGGCATGAGGGAGAGATTTTACAGGTGCACTGGAGCTGCACATTTTGAAAGACTGGACAGCCCACATGCTCAGGCCTAACCCTCTAAAATCTTTGTGGCTGGGCCCAAAGTGAAGGTCTGTAAGCCAACTCCTCTCTAAACTCTGCAAAAATGCAAAACAATGCTTTATCTCACATCTATCCTTGGAATGATGTGGCAATGCTTTTATCATTAATTGTCACAATGTTTAATAATGAATGGCTATTGTTAGTCAACAAAGAGGGAGAGAAATGCTGCATCAGTAATTGCTTTCATCTGCCCCGCATTCAGCTGATTTTGTCAAAATTGGTGCAGTTATTTTCCGTAAGGGAATGGACAAGCATGTTGGCCCTACAGTTGCAGTTGTGAAAAGCAAGCAAGAGAGCAGAATTGTCTCTGATTTTACATTCTTGGCAATAGCTGAAGTTAATGCACTGCCTATAGTTAGAATCTGTCAACTGCAGGAAATTAGTTCAATTTGCCATGTAATGAACATCTTTATTCACTGAGAAAACTAGAAGTAGTACAAACACAGCACTAACTATGAATAAGGTAAAGTCACACACAGTGTTTTGTTGATTTCTAAAGAAGTAAAAATGCACACCCTAAAGATGTTCAATCCAGCCTACATACTAAATTGGAGATAGTACAGTTAAGAGAAGTATTATACTTTCTTATGGCCTAACAAATTGCTATTTAATTTCAGGTTAGATCTGACTTATAAGGTTTACAGAAGGCATTGCTAAGTGAAATATTTTTTAAAATTTTGCAGTTAGAGTTCCAATTTCTGACAAATGTAGAATAAATATACATAGAATAACCTAGAATGTGCCTTTGCAGGTAAAATTATGCCAGGTATTTTATGACTGCTCTAGAAATAGATAGTGTGTGTCAAATTTATGAAGGTTTGCTGTTAGTTTAGCATTTAATTATGACCTTGCTTTCTTTGTGACACAGTCTCATCATATGTTATGGTGCACTACTGAAAACTTTAATACTGCTTAGATGGGGCATTTCCTATTTTGTAAGATATTCTAAAAAATACTAAGGTTATTGCACAAGGAATATTATTATGAAGGTTATAGGAAATGTTTAATAGGGCTTTCAGAGTGATACATTTTTCAGTTCTTACAGACAAAATAATTGGTATAATCCACTTCTCACTGAAGTGAATGGCAGCATGTTTAATTTAAATGGGGCTGAGCTACTGCTTTCAATACATCCTAAAAGAAGGGCATCTCGTCAAACGGGCACACAATGACCTTTTATTAATGCACTCATGTCTCCAATTGCTGAAAAGATATCCAACCCTGACTATGTGCAATTCTGATCACAGGAAAAGTGAACATTATGGTGTTGCTAGTTTCCCTGTTCCATTGGATTCGTCTATATTTAATCTTTTATAAAGAGTTTTCTAGCTTTTGCAACAGCATACATTATTATGGTTTTTTTTCCCCTCCTGCATTTGCCACTAGAGGGCAGGAACGCATGCCCTTTCACTGGGAAATGAACACTAGATTTGCTCGCTGGCAACCTTTTGAACATATAATTTATCACAGTATAAGGGAAATAACTGAAATGTATGTGCCCCTTCTAAAATGCATGATGCTCAGGCAAACGTGGGTTATGACTGGGTCAGGCCGGTAGGTCAATTGGTAACACTAAGTAGACAGGTATTGCAAAGTGTCCAGTAAAGTCTTAAAAGTCTGAACAGTTTAAACCTCTGGTTCAGAGCAGAGAAGAAAAGTAAAAACACTTGAATTCTAATATCACTGTGCCTACAAGGATATGATACAATCAGTGAAACTAGCTTATATTAATAGATTGGGGAAAACAGAAGAGTTGTAAATGGATTGCTTGTCAGCTTTCAAGTTCTGGATTTTTCAGATATAATTACTAGACACAGCTTGAGTGAATGGTAGGTTAACACTTATGGGAGCTTTTCCCCAGAAATGATGGAAACATGTCTTCTATCAAATAATACACAGGATTTTAGGTCTTCCAGTCATCTGATATCACTAGTGATGCTAGGTATTAAAACCTCTGCATGCAAAGTAGAGGCTTTACCATAGTCCTTTTCTCATCATTTGCATAAGTCCATGATAGGATAATATCCTAGCCTTAACCGTACCTGCTTGTCTTTCACTTGGGATTCACCTACAGACTGAAAGAGTGGTACTGTGAGAGGAACACTTATCTCCTTTCCCTACCTCTGGAGGGAGGCTACCTCCTCCTGTTTTGAGGCAGGTCTAGAAGGAAAGAGGAGGAAGGAAGCCAACTTCAAGGAAGCAGATAGTTCTGGCAGCCACTGTGCCTTTGGGGCAGCTGAATTTGGGCTGGAAGGTTATTTCCTTCCCAGTCCAAGTTCAGGTGAGGCCAGCTGCTTCTATCCTAATGTAACATAGCCTGGTACAGCTAACACTGAAACTCTACTGTCCAGACAATTCAATCACATAGACTGTCTGTTGCCTGATTTCACTAAACTGCTCTCATCCCCATGTGAGCTAATGACAAAAATGCTGCACTGCAATCTATCCATATGCATGATGCATCTATCACTGACATACTAGATGCCTGCCATTTATTACATGATAAACCCGCCTTTCACATCAATTTCTACTGAGTGACAACCAGCAGAACATTATCTACAGAGGAAGGGACACGGGACGGAACTAGATGGAGGCAACTCTCCTGGGTTTCTTGTAGAGACAAAGATGATTCAGTCATTCTGCCAAGACTATTGCCTTGGTTCCCTTTAAGGTGCCTCATCTCCAGGATACTAGAAATTGTGGGATCAATTCTCCAGACACTGGATTGGGTGTTAACTTCTGTTATTCCATCAGTGAGGGAAAAGTTTTATAACTGAAAACAGGATTATCTGAGGGAAAGATAGCTATGGTCTTCTAAAAATAATATAATGCTTTGACTTCTGACTTACCCCAACTGACTGAGGGCAGATGGTGGCATGTTGTGTAGATGTTGTTGCTGCCAGCCAGTTACTGAACCCAAGTGGAGAGCACTGGCTGTGTTAAAGCCAGACAGTGATGACAAATCTGCACTACTTAGCGAATATTCTGAATGCAAGAATAAAAAACACAACAATTTCAAAATTTAAGGAGAAAAGAGTTAAATAACTATAGGCATATTCTTTCATGTTCCACTAATAAGGCATTGCAACTTCTACTGCAGTTGTGGTATTAAAGGCATTCTCTTTTCCCCCCTTCATTGCAAGCACAACATGTGGATACATGAACAGATACACAAGTGCCTAAACTCAGCTTGCTATCTTAGGAAACAAATGCTAAATATATAAGATTCTCTGGTTCCGGGTGAATCTTCAGCTTGTGAAGTTTTGTAGTATTTTTAGCAAACATTTATCACCATCACAAACAAACTGCAGCCTACAAGGGCATCTTACTTTCAAGGAATAGGAAACCTATGACTTGTCAGATATTGCTGAGCAACAATTCCCAGGTGCATCGCCCTGCATGGCAATGGAAGTTGGGCACTGTCGATTAGCACTACTGGAGGACCACAGGTTCCCCATCTTTATACTGAATATGGACCAAATACATGAGCCTTAAGGAAGATTACTGTGAAGTGCAACCAAAATTAGATTAGCCTTGGATTCTTTGAAATAGCAACCTTAGGCTTTGGGGTTAATGTTCAGGTCAGTGTGTTCCCATGGACTGTGAACACACATTTAAGCCTTTAAGTAAAGAAGTGAGCGAAGGCGTACAACTCAGCTTCTGCACTGCGAAGCCTCCAGACTAGCCAGTCCTATGCTGAGATTTAGAGTCCTGGTCAATGGAGAAGGGACCATACTTAGGGCTTCAGCATTTGGGGGGACATGGAACTGGAAAAGGCTCCCCCTTCCAGATAAGGATTTTGGTACAGCCACTCATGTCTCTGCAGTCCCTGACCACCATACAGAGGATGGTTCCTGGAGTGATATGCCCTCTGTCATCATTACTGTTTCCTATCATGCTTTTCTGATGTACAAATGGATGCCATATGAGTGTGCAAAACAGACACTGTGGAGTCTGCAGGTCAGGTAGGTATAGAAGCACATCTGTTGTCTCAAAAATGTATGATGCAGGTAAGTTACACCTAGAATGTGTCAGCTGGCATCAGTTAATTATGAGAGTAGGAAGTCTGCAGAGCACATTCTGATAAGGGAGATGTAAGTGGCTGTTCAACTATCAAGTGTGAATCAGCGACTCTTAAGCCATTTAAAAGCAAATCTTATTATGATGCACAATAAAAATGAAACCGGATTCTATATATTGTTTCACTTCATATTACCACAAGCGGCAATTTCATAGCTGCTTGGACTATGTTGTGTGTGAGTATCTGGCTTTTTTCTCACTGTAATCTACAAGGCTCAGATCTTATGTGGAAACTTACCAGTACCATATGTTGTTGAAATGGCTGATGGGTATCCTCCCATCCCTTGCCCTGGTAAAGTAGGAGTTGCCACGGAAACCACCGGAGTAGCCAATGACTGAGCAGACTGAGAGTTATTTATCCTTTGATTCTTTTAAATGAGTAAAATAAACATATTAATGGCAGGGTGGAAAACAGTTGAAACAAATTATATTTAGAGACTGGATTTGTTCATATGGTACAAAATTGCATACAGATTTCACTACATTAATCATTTATCATGTCACTTTTATGAACTCTGCCAATCCCATGATTTATCATTTTTTCAAGAGACCAGTTGTCACCATAGTAACTCATTACATCAGAATCTCCTAGGTTACCAAACATATAAGATTTTTCCCCTTTCCACCCCACGTATACATTGGTAGCAGTCAGACTATGAGGATAAGAATATTTAACTTGTAATCATTTAGTTATTAAAAATTTGCCTGAAAAATATGACTAAAAGGATGATGCTAGTCCTTCAACCCAGTTTAATTCCAAGGATGCTTAAAAAAAGTATCCAAGTATGATTAGTCGTGCCAGATGGTAGAAGAGGACTAACTGTTGAAAAAAGCACAACGGAGTGCACATGTACATGCATGTTCAACTTATGTATGGTTTCTGTTCCTGCTTGGGACATGTGCAGAAGCTTGCTTATATGCACAGACCTCCTTAGATGAATGGTGTGCCTATGGTTAAAATAGGCAATCTACATGATGAATATGCAATGATGCATGTTCAATTTTTCCCAGCAGATGGTGCTATGGTCACTTCATTCTTAAAAATGCTGAAACTTACATGAAGGATATTATTAAATGTACCTTTACCCTGTATTTTCTTACTGTGGGACACTAACATGTACAAATCAAGACTGGAAATTTAAAGGCATAGGGCATTTGATGGAAACATTAAAAAGTTTGGGCATTCAAAGATGGTATCACTGGAAGAACACTAAATCCAACTTTTTAAAATGGTTGCTTTAAATTGTAATTAAATACAAAACTTTAAAACATCTCCCTAGTCTTGGAAGATAGATGGGATAGACTTTTGAGTATTTGTTTTTTAAGAAAAGGTTCAATTGTGAGAAAGCTTCCTATATTTCAACTGCCAACTCAGTAGGGGAAGGCAAATGAATTGTTTCTGCATGTCTTCAATAAGCATTATTCTCACTTACCAAAAGCAGATCAACATCCTCAGACTGATAGCATGAGAGAGGAGGATGAATAATTAGCAAAAGCAGATATTCTAAAGGGTTCTGCTTCTAATGCAACAAGGCATAGCTTCACAACAATGCATAGTAGAACTGGCTGTCAAGCTTGTTATGTACTCTAGTGTAACCTCATTAAATGTTATTTAAATCTCTATATTTAGTACACAAACCACTGCTTATTTTCTTCTTCTTTTCCTTAGAGATGAGGATTAATCTAAGGGTATCACACCCATGTTTTGACCTTCTGCAACTCATACTCAATGACATCATAGTTGCAAAATATCTTGCCAATCAGATGATCTCTTGGAAAGTATTAGGTAAAGGTAAAGGTTTCCCTTGACATTAAGTCCAGTTGTGTCTGACTCTAGGGGGCGGTGCTCATCTCCGTTTCAAAGCCGAAGAGCCGGCGTTTGTCCATAGACACTTCCGTGGTCATGTGGTCGGCATGACTACACGGAACGCCGTTACCTGCCCGCCGAAGCGGTACCTATTAATCTACTCACATTTGCATGTTTTCGAACTGCTAGGTTGGCAGGAGCTGGGACTAGCAACGGGAGCTCACCCCGTCACGTGGATTCGAACCACCGACCTTCTGATCGGCAAGCTCAGCAGCTCAGCGGTTTAACCCGCAGCGCCACCGCATCCCTGGAAAGTATTACTAGTGTCCTTAAAAAATCATTTGATGGAGATGTTTTCTGAAGGTCAGCCACACAAGTGATTAAGCTTATACTATTCCTTCAAGAAGAGATAGTTGCACTGGTGGGGTTTTATCCAAATAACAAAGTAGACATATAAACGCATCAGGCTAGTAGTTAACACAGAACTGTTTAAAATAGTTGTCAATTTGCTTTAGACAGAGCAGTATTCTTAGCACTGCTTAGCACTTCTCATCAGATGTTTTTTTCAAGTAGTCCTATTTTTAAGGATTATATTTCTCATGGAAAATTGACCTCCTATATGATTTCATAGAGAATAATGAAAGACACACATTTTTAATGCACTTCAGAAAACTCAAGGATATCTTAGCTGTTTAACATGTGTGGACATGGGCATAATAAGCATTACTAATGAAGAAAGCTTTTAATTAAAAATGCTGTTTATAGTTATTCTAAAATGTAACTTTTTGGCTGCAGAGTTGCAGAAGTAAAGGTTCACTTCTTTAGGTTATTACTTGGTGGTGCTCAATGAAAACTTAAAGTACTGTCTTTGTGTAATGTCAAAGCATAGCTTGAAAATGCTTCTATAGACAGTAATAAAAGAAACTATGAAATCACAGAGAACACCAACCTTTTAAGAATATAACTGAAAAAACTGTGGGGTTAGGAGCAGAGGCAGTCACAAATTAAAATGGTATAAAAATGTCATCATTTGAACACGAATTCTAGGTTCAGACTAGTGGTTTATTTTGATTTGGTTAAGATAACGATTCTTGTGCAATTCAGTAAAATTCAGTTTGTTCCTACCTGTGCCAAGTCTCACTGAATTCAAGGAGACATACTCCTAATTAAGTTTACAAGGAATTGCAGCTTCAGTTTGTTCCCTGATCAGAGAATTATAAAGGGTTGCTTTTCTCCTAGGAACAAGCCGAAATTCTATATAAAATGGGCAGCTCTTGAGAATAGGAGGAGCAACCAGCAAGGTAACAACTTTATAAAATATTAAGTACTATGTTTGAAAACACTTAATAACATTTTGGTGAGTTTAATTAATTCATTTATTGCACATGCTTTTAAGCTGCTTCAATCTAAGTGGCACATATTACTTGTATCAGGTGCCCCCCACCCCCCACCAATAAAAATACATACAAGCTTCTGGCCAAAATGTACAGCATGTGGCCAAAAAACTCCCCTAATGGTTAGGGACATGTGCCTAGTTCAGTCATAGCACAGAAACAGTGAAATAATGTGAAAGCAACACAGATGTACATTCTCCGAGCAAGGGACCAGAATGCACAGAGGAGCTAAGCACTTCCTCTTCTCATGAGCTCTAGAAGCAGAAGGAAGTGTGAATCCATTCTTGCTACTTGTACGGAAAGTACAGTGAGACATCAGGGTTTGCTGCAATCTTTCTGAGCATGCAAGGCAATGCGCTTTGCCTCAGTTTTTCTTCTGAACTGTGGTTTGAGGTTATGTCTGAACCAACTAATGCTACAAAGTCCATTAAGTGCATTAGGGGCAACTCTCTCATTTTTAACTTAAATGTTGGAGGTGTGAATCTCACATCCTTGAACTGCCATTATGGAACAAAGTACACCTACACTATTTTGAGGTTGATTAAAAGTGCAATAAAGGCAAACAGTTGAATAATTTATACCTAATCAGTACTTCAGTGGAAGCCTGCCTCCCTATCTGCCAAATGGGTTAAAATAAAAAAAGGAAAGGTCCATAGGACTTTTTAAAAGGAGGGAAAAAGTCAGATCAGAAGGATTTCACTCTTTTAAAAGCTTTTTCTTTTAAAACTATGGCATTGCTGTTTGCCAGAAACCTCTTTAACATTTTAAAGAAATAAGTATAATCTTAGACCTTCTGAGGAATTTTTGGTTGAAGGAAGGATGAATACCAGCAGGACTCTGATTGTAGCTAGTATTCGCTCTGCCATGAATTTATTTGAAGTAAAACCTCCAAATCTCATCCCAGTGAATCTACTGGAGGATTGCTTTCCATTCCTATAGTGCACTATTAAGAATCTTACCAAACAAATCCTGCAAACAGTCTACAAATAATTTTAATTTAATGATCCCTTCCCATCCCAACTAGTACTGTCAAACTATATTTGGATTGCAAATCTCAGAATTCCCAGCCTTTGGCATGTTGGCTGGAAATTCTGGGAACTGCAATGTCAACATATGCCTGGAGAGTGGCAATTGGCAAAAGCTTTTTTGGTAAATTTTTAGAGAGCTCATTAAACTGATCAAGGAACAATCTATTTTTCATCAGTGCAGACCTAATACATTAAACTATTCATCTTCAAATTAAATCTGGCTGGAACGTCTTTCAATTTAAGAATGAGGACCTTGAAGAACATTCTTGAGGAACTGATACAGCAGATAAATTCCTGCCATTAGGTTAATCTAGGAACTTAAAGCCTACTGGAATCTTTGTACCTTTGAAGGGAAAGGAAGAAAAGAATGTGTTACCACAGATGGCATTGTGTTCTTGCTTCCGGGTGGGATCAGTACTCGGAGGTCTGGTTTACGGTTATTCAATCCCAAATTCATGGGTGGAGGAGACTTTGCTTGCATATTCTTGTTCAAGTTGCCAGGTGAGACCAGCAGACCTGGGGAGTTTCGAGGGTTGCCATACCCGTTCCCTGTTCATTTTTGCAAAGAAAGCAAAACAAATGCAAGTTTAACAATGGATTAACCCTGAAACTCACTCAGGGAATATTTTTCTTCTTTTCCATAACCTCAACATGTGTATACCAATTGTTCTAAAGACCCAAATCAGCATTCCCCAAGTTGGCTAATATTTTGGGGGGACTTACAAGCCCAACACATGTGGAAGGTGCCTAGGAAAGAATGGTGGTATCTGATGAATCAATGGGATGGAATCTTAAAAAAAAATAGTAATAACAAAACAGAAGAAAATTGATCATGACAGTCCCTTGACTAACCTCTCTTGAAATCATCTGGCGCTGCACAATACATTGAGCATCCACTGATTTCCATCATCCTAGGTGATATGTATTTTTACTTCATAGATTGTAATATTTTAAATTTAAACTTGCACAGGTAATTAACGCACCATTATAATAGTGATTGTTACAATTTTGTTATTTTATCTTTGTTATGCTAGTTTTTTATCTCATCTATCTGATTTTACTTTCGTGTTGTATTTTTTCAAATTTTGCTGGTCATTGACCAAATAAACAGCATTTCATTTCATTTCATTTCATTTCATTATTTCATTTCATTTCATGTGGTATGCACAGGGAAGCATCCTAGAGAATGTTCCACAGTTGATTAGTAGCAGGAGACAGCAGTTACTTTGACTGAATATGGTAAATCTTGGAATCAAAAAGTATAAATTATATCTGGACAGTTGGATAACATAGATCAAGCTATTCCTCTGTGAAACTGTGGACTAGGTAACATGTACAGGAGAACAATGGGTCTGGGTGACTATTCTTTTTCAAATTTGTATTTTGATAATCCACTGACTAAGCTGTACAAGAGGAGTGGGCAACCTTTTGATGGCTTGGTGCCATGCACATTACAATTTTTTGGATGGTGAGCTCTCTAGTGGGTGGTATGATATGCAAACTGAGTACAACTGTATCATGCACATGGGCAGATTAAAAAAAAAAATTCTGGTCTTGCTGAGATGGGAGGAATATTGTGGGAGTTTCATAACTAGATCACACCTATTCTAGGCTTTACATTAAGGCTTTCATTCCTCCAGTTTTCAGTCATTGTGGTGAGAGGGGAATCTGGAACAAAAGAAGAGGTCAGAGGGTTGCGTACATCCCTAGAGTCTCCTGTTGCCTATCCCTGCTTCACAGGAAGCATCCAAATAAGAAGGAAAGCAATTGCAACTAACATACAAACAGATTTTATAAGTTGCATACTACATTCCATAATAACAACAAAACAGTGTGCCAACCAAATCAATTTCCAGAGGATTCCAATTCATTTTCCTTTCTCCAATTTAGTCTCTCCCCCCCCCCCGCCCCCCAATCATAGGCCCATGTTCAGTACTGCCTTATTGGGTTGTCCAGGTTTCTGCACAGCCAAGAATTTTTGTATGCTTCCAAATCCTGGATTTTCCTTACATCTGTCACTATCTACCCTGATGCTTAGATGGTGCAATTTTGGCTACAAAAGGATGAGGACTTGGAAAATGAGCTATGTTTGTTTGCGTGTTTTATAAATAAAACCTGATTTTTTTAAAAACTTGAGCAGTGTTTTGAGCTAAGTATGCCCATTTATTTTCCTTTATGCCGAGGCACAGGGCACTAGTTTTGAGACAGGGCACTGTCTCAAAAAAGATCTATGGCTCTTGTATCTTTCCATACCCACCAGACAATGTGAATTACGTGTCTGTGTGTGTGAATGAAGGATGTGCAGGAGAACCAAGGCATTATGTCCAAATCACCAATCAACTACGGAGTTTACAATCACAAGTCTGTTGTGCAGATGAGTAAGGAAGAGCATATGCCCCTGTGCACACTTTTTTAAAGAAGGGAGGATAATATGAACAATAAGACTCCTTCACATTCCTCTTTTAATATTTTAGGCTCCTAACAGGAAATCTGGTGACCCTGAGAAAAATCTGAGCTACCTGAGGCAATGGGTTGATTGAATTCTGTATGTTGGTTGTACAGTATTGAATATTTAACTGGATTTTACCAAATGCTTGTTACACAGAAGAAAGAAACCAACCTCTGATGATATTGCTGGGGAGGTGGGGGGGGAATAGAAAAAGAAAGAACAAAAGCAAATCACAGTAAAAGGGGGTGCTTTATGGACAAATGCAACAGAATTCTGCTTAGCCTGACTCACTTCCCCCCCCCCCACTTTAGGCTTTTTTGTTTTGAAACAAAAGGAAGTGCAGCAAGGCTATAATTTCCAGAAAAGAAAGAAGAAGGAAAAAACAAACCGGAGGAGGACTCAGAAACCTCTGAAATGCTTCACCCTCAATCCCTTCCTCCCCTTTCAGAGCCTAATCCTGAATGCTGAGTTCAGCAGGAGTCGGTTCTCATTTTGAGCACACCCCTTCATGTCATCTCTGCACTTGTAGCTTTAGATCCTGACATTCAGGCATCTTCGCATTGTGCTAATTTGGTGCTTTCAGAAGCAGTGCTGCTTCCCATCTGAAACTGCAATAATCACAATGATAATGCTGGCACAGCACTGCAATTAGCAGCCTCCCTCAGCACCAGGAGGAGGAGGAGGAGGAGGAGAGGAAGAGGAAGAGGAAACAGAGGGAGCTACTGAACTTATTCACCAGGGCAGTGGCTTCTCAACTCTTTTATTTGGGAGAGAGTTTCATTCTCCCCCAGTGTCACTAAGGCACCTGCTGTACTGACATCATGATAGCTGGCTGGAACCCGTATATTTATGATCACATTTTTAAGGCCACTGAAATAGTTAACCTTTAGTGATGTCATTTAAGCATGCAATGCAATACCAATAGAAAGTCTGAAAACAAAACATATACAGTATAAAAATTGGCACCATAATCTAAAATCAGCAATTTATGTGGAAATAAATTCTCCTTCACTCGCTCACAGACGCACAATAGAGTAGATTCATTTTTAACTTTCTAATAATCAGCTATTTAATTTTCTAAGGCTACAATTGTAAAAACACTTTCTAGGAAGCAAGTTCAATTCATTGGAGTAGGACTTCTGAATACTGTAAAAATAATTAAGATTACACAACCGTTAATGCTTTTAGAGTTGCACAATCACATAATCCCGGTGTCCAGTGATAGCAAACTGAAACATGAATGTTTAGGAATTTCTTAAAGATGAAGGACGCCCAGGACTCTAAGAGATTCTACCCTTATACAATATATTGTACATAATACATAAAGTAACATGTGCAGTAACATTTGCATTGGATTGGTTGCTTTGCTATAGGAAACTAAATTCCTGTTTTGTTCTATTATATATTACGCTTGCAAGAAAAGCAGGGTATAAATCTAATAAATAAGTTTTAAAAATGACAATCAGTTGTTCAGTGTATGAATACGGGATTCTTTCTTACATGCATACAAATATGCATGCAAACATATAATTTATGTTAACAAAGCTTGTCTGTGTAATCTAGCAGTTATACCTTTATGTGTTTCTTTTTAAGAAAAGGAAATAAACTGTGTGATAGGGAGATACTTTTTTTCCTAAAAAAATCCCCAATTTATATTAAATCAAAGCAATTTGTTTAATAGAAAAGCTTAACACTGGCAATGTCTTCCCATCATTTTTAGACTGTGCCACTTACAGATACCAATCGTGTAATTCTTTATGTATTTACCTACTATTGTAAAATATTTTGAAACATGATGACATTTCCTGCATTTGTATTTTTAGAACATCAAATTATTTTAAAGAGTGATTGCAATCTTCTCTTTACCAGTGGATTTCTGCTGTTCTTGGCACATTGTGCCAGCTGGCAATTTGGAGCCATATAATGACTGTTTCTCCTTCCAGCCACCAAATTGTTACGCTTTTGGCAGAAGATGGATCCTGGAATGTAAGACTGTAGACTCAAAACCAATGATATATAAACCCATCATTTGAAAATCCATGATGAATACATGCATGTGGCCTGTAGCAGAGGGGAGTCTGCATTTAATCTCGATGCTTAAACCGCATCCTTTGCTAAAGGCTCTGGCCTCAACTGAGGCACCTTAAAGTTAAATGCCCTGAAAGTCTCTGTTAAATTCTGAGGCAAAGGAAAACCCAGCAGCAACAGAATCGACTCAGCCCTTCTAATATAGAGATTAAACCTTTCTTTAGCCTGCCCTTTAAAATTACACTTTGCCTGGACAGTTATCAATTTAAATGCAACTTTGCATAGAATGCTATGTCCCACAAGCCACTAGAAAGACGGAAAATTATATGCCATGTATGGATGGATTTCCTGATTATAAATTAGGAGAAAATAAAGTCCAGATGGAATGGAGGACTAGTTTGCATTATACTTTTATTTGATTAAAAGCTATGTATTTGTTGAAATGGAATACATTCAGTGTTATAGATATCACTTGCAATCCATGATGATGACAATGATGATGATAATGGGGAAGTAAAAGTTTGAGAGGGACATAAATGTCTCAGCCAAGGTGCTCTAAAAACACTAGGGAACACTGGGAATTTCTTTCCTCAGGTTCTTACAAGAACTTACTTTTTGTTTTATTGATTCTATTGAGTAAATGGTGTTTAGAAACAAGAAGCAAGTCTGTATCTTGCTAAGTGTTGCACTGGAGCAAATAGCCACTTTTTCCTCCAGTGTCCTAAGAGCCCTTTGCAGCAACTAAAAACACTGCATAAAGAGAAATGAAATGGAATGCCGTCTAACACCTTTTTTCCCCCTGTGAATGCTCCTGCCTATCTCATTTGGGGAGGAGATGTAGGGCTTTTAAAAGGAGTTCAGTAAGGAAGCAATACATCCTTAAATGACTTAAACTTCTTTCCAGTTTTCCAGAAAAGCCCAACCAGACTTATTCCCTGAGCTTCTTGACTGAGAGGCATAGAGCTCTGAGCTTCTTTGGAAGCCTAAGTAATAATGTACAAAAGAGAAGGTATGGCCTACACTGTATATATAATATATATACACATGCATGTGCACATACACACCCACACACGTAGCAAAAGACTCTCCATTTTATGGAAGACAGTTCTTAAGGTTAAATCCTACAAAGAGTGGTTAAAGGTACCTGGTATGTTTAGCCTTAAGAAGAGAAGGCCAAGGAGAGATATGATATGATAGCAGTCCTGAGGGTAAGATAAGAACCAATGGGTAGAAGCTTAACAGAGAGATCAAAACTTGAAATAAAAAGAAATTTCCTTACTGTGAGAGCTATTCAGGAATGGAACAGTTTGTACCTGCCTCATAGATGCTCCATTACTGGAGGTTTTCAAGAAAAGATTGGACAGCCATTTGTCATGGATGGTGTGAGGGTTCCTGCACTGGCAGGGGGTTGGATTAGATGACCTCCAACAGGCTTCAATCTATGACTCTCCAAAACAGGCAGCATTGTTAGGTAACTGAACTGCAGTGGTATCTACCCATACAAGGATGGTCCACATTAAAATGTTGCCATGTGGTACATTAAGGTTCAGGATTCTGGAGAATCTAACTTTTTCCTTTTCCCTCTTCATCCATATTAAGTTGTCATTCCAAAACACTAGACTATTTGGGGCAAGAAAAAAATCCTTTAGGTAATTTTTACCCTCAAGACTGTTTTGCAAATCTTGGGATTCCCCAAATCTCTTGAGAACTCTCTTTTCTATTTGGATAGTGCTGTTTTTTTTTAACCGATGACACCTTTAGCTTAATATAATAATGAACAGAAAGAGAGAGCCATCTTACCAAACTGACCAGAAGCGTAAAAGACAACTGCATGCATATCACTGTGAATTCCTGGGAGAACAACTGGCATCAAATGTTAGATGCTTATTGTTTTTGCCACAATGCTCTTTTATTTAAAAAACAAAAACAAAAAACAGAATAAAATATAACAATGTATTGAATTGCAAAGGAAAACAGCAACTATAACCCAAGGCAAACCAGAAAACAATACAATTTCTGCATCTTTAATGCAACTTATTGGCCCCCAACTTGCTGCTAAACTAACTGAAACTTTCTACTATGTATTATATCTCTTAAGTATATCTTAGTACATTATCTTGGCTGAGTGGAAATGGCAGAGGAAAGCCCAAGTAGAAACATACCCTTCCAGAAAAAGAAAAATCTTTAAAATGTAATTTCTGACCCCTGCATTATTGCACTAATGGCCTTTCAGTGCTGCATTTCAGGGAGCAGACTAAGTCAGGTATGGCATAAAAGATATATTGATGGAGTAAAAATAATTTTGTGGGACTTGCATTCAATCACAACCTTTGCATTATTGAGCAATGTTAAAGGATATATTTATCTATTTGTTGTTTGTAGACTACGTTTTCTACAAGCAACAGCCCTTCATGACAAGAGGATAGAGAATGGGTTAGATACATTTTTTTAAGGAAAAACAATTAGCTCAGATCTCAAGAAGTTCTATTTAAATAGACTTTGGTATTTTTTATTCAATGTGGCTGTTACTGTCCTGCTAGTCTTCCATACACTATGATGTCAGACATCTTCAGTCATGGGACAACAGCTAAACAAATTATAGTGATGACTGACCATTTGATCAGGTATAAGCAGGAGTCTCACTTTATCACCTGAGGGCATTTAAATTGCACAGCTAAACCAAAATCTGCCTCAATTAACCTCATCTGTAAGATCTAAAAAATATAGATGTGGTAAATGTGCCCCAAGAAACAGATGCATTGCTGAGATTTGGCATCATGAATTTGTCATGTTTTTAGCAATAAAAGCAATGGCTCTCTGATGTTCCTTTTCTGGCTTGTGGAAATTATGAACAGAATATTGTAAAAAAAAACTGTGGCTGAAGATTTACCAACAATTTTATTAAAATAGTTTGGCTTGCAACAAATGCTGTGCAGGCCTGCAGTCAGTCAGCTGACCTAGGATGGGTCCACCCACCTCTCCAAATGTTTAGCCCTTACTCTGATGCAGCATTCTGTACTCAATTAGAGCATTCATTTCACCACATTTTGGTTATTTTTTCTCCCAATGAAAAGAGTGACACTGTTCTGGCTTTATAAGGATTAGCACTCTGCAAATGAAAATATTATTCATTTACTGAGTGCCAATCTTTATGCATAGGATCATTTCAAAATACAGGAACATTCCCTGCACCTGATTTCCAAACACTTATGAGGAAACAATGAGCATGTCTGATATTACTTTTAAGCATCAGAGATACCCATTCAGTGTATCTCATCCATGTAAATCATACTGGACCTACGTTCTGTTTAGCCATGTCACTTACCTATCTGTACAACAGATAAGAAATGGGGGATTCTAAATAAAGCATAAAATGAGAAGTGCTGGTGTACAAACATCATCTTATTTGGTAACAGTACAGAACAGGTCTTTGCAGAGACTGCTAATATTAGAAGCATTCAAAAACAAATATACTCAGACCTTAATTGCACAATCAGGACTCTGTCATTTTTTTTTTTTTTTAGAATGGATGTCAGTACTAGCTCTGCAATCCCTTCACATAGGTTATGAAATTTATGTTTGATAGTTTTTAATGGTATCTGATTTGGGGAAATTTACAAATGTATTGTTGTAGTGCAAGAAAACCTGATTATTTCCTATATCTCTACCACAAATTGTATTGATTTATTTGTTTCCACTCAGCAAAAAAGTTTTGTACCATATCTATCATATTATCTTGTTTATCTTTAGCTCCTCCTGTCCTCTTAGCCAGTCAACTCAGCAATTACATTTTAATTAATTAAACAAGGCACTTAGAAGTATTAGATGCTGACGTCCACTTTTGATTTTTGTTTAATGGCTATAGTTCTGAACATTTTGAGTATCAAGGTCACGAGAATGAACACTCGTGTGCTACTGTAAGGGACTGCAGCTTTACTGCATGGTCAGGCTTTTCTGTTAAGTGTAAGCCCGACTGAAAAGTTGCAATATATCCAACTAGGTGCTCCCCCTGACAAAAGAGAAAGGCATGATGCTGATCTCTTCAACTGTTCCTTCTTTCTCCAAATTATATGTAGCCAAAATTTTCCTGCATGTGCTATACAGACCAGGTAATGGGATCTACCTGTATACAGTTTATAGGGATTGGATAGCTTTCAATATATATATATAGAGAGAGAGAGGGAGGGAGGGAGGGAGGGTCATGTTCTAGGTATACTAGCAGGGTGTGGAATGCCCTGGCTAGGAGCATTGGAATACATAATTTGTGGGCAAGAAGAAGTGCTTAGTCACTGTGCCACAGGTTCTCTGGTCACTGCTCTAATTTTCTTAGCGTTCAGAGCCAGCAACTCTTCTGTAAACTAGAACACTCTGGAAACTGTTGTCTCCACTTGTAGTTACAGGCATGAAAGTGCAGCAAACCCCTAACCTGACATTACCTTGTCCCGCCTTTGCTTTGACTGGGATATCTGAAAAAGGGGTCTATGTATGATGGGAAAACAAATTCTACTGAAATTCTTTATTTAATGAGCTGATGTGCTTATCATTATAGAAGTGAAAGGTCCCCTTTTCTGATGGCACAACAAATGCACAAGTTCCAGGACACAGGGCAGTGAAGCCTGCACCTTTATCCTGTGTAAGCTAAATATACTCTTTCATATTATTTCAGTGTTACAGACAATATGCCATAGCTCAAACTGCTTAGAACAGCAGACTAAAAAAAAGATCTAATGGGTGATATTATTATGTTTTTATTTTATTATGTTTTTATTATTATTATTATTATTATTATTATTATTATTATTATTATGTTTTTATACAGTCAGTGTAAGACTGTGAACATATCTATTACTCCTGCCTCCTATTTTCTCCATAACAACAACAACCATGTGAGGTGGGTTGGGCTGAGAGAGAGCCCAACGTCACCCAGCTGGCTTTCATGCCTAAGGCAGGCCTAGGACAGTCTCCTGGTTTCTAGGCCAGCACCAATATCCCATTCACAATACTTAAGAATTTATATTCTTAAAAGGAATAGAGGCATTAGCACATAACTTCTGAGAAAAAAGATTCATTAGTGTTAGTGAAATGTAAAGAAAAGAAAAGAAAAGCTGACTGGAGTAACTGTACAAAGAGACATTAGTTGGGGGACATTTTAGGTTTGGCAAAGGAGGGAAATGAGCAGTATAAAATTATGAATGGTGTGAAGTTGTTTATTTTATTTTATTTATTTTTTGCTGGGCCCTCTACAGGAGCACTTGCACTACACAACTGAGTTTCCACAATGTCATTTTCAACTGAGTTGCCAATTTATTTCCAGATTGGTTGTGGTGCAGTCCAAATCACAGAACTTCTGTTTTGCAATTTGTAATGCTGGAATTTTGCAGAAACTCTAGCTTCACCCACCCTCCAATCACCTACAGTTGCAGTAGATTTTTCAGGTCACTTATTAAGAGAACCCTATTTATTTCTTCTAGTCAGTTTCACTATCTCTGTAGAAAGCAGTCCAGCTTGATTTTCCCTGCTTATTTAAGCAGAGTGCACACTCAACTCTTCCCTCATCTTGTTTTGCAGCCTGTGAGACCAACAGAGCCATTATTCTACCCTCCTCCCACACACAGAGGCTTCATACTCTACAGTTGCAGCTGCTAAGAAAATCATGCTATTATCACAGTTCTCAATGGGATTTTTTTAATCTTAATTTTAAAAGACGAAAGCTGCCTGGCCAACATTTTGTAAAATGGTCAGACAAACACACACTCATAACATATACAGAAAACATGGGAAGAGCTCCTATCTGTTTATTTTTTCTGCTTTATGGGGCACTGAAGGAATGATTTTTGCAATTTTCTATTGGTCAGCTGGACAGCGCACTGATTGCCTTATAGTGTCTCTTAAATACTTCCAGTGTTTTGAGGTCAACAGGAGTGAAGACAATTGCACAGCTGGTTTCAAAATACTTCGGAGGGGTTGGGGAGTAGAACCTGTGCCCACTGTAAGTACCTTCTATATGCAGAGAGAGAGAGAGAGAGAATGAGAATGAGAATGAGAGTTGTCAAGGTACATGAACGTCAGGCTCATAATGTACTTGTGACTTATTGTGAGCTTCCACCGGTATCTAGCTAGTCATGATAGACTCATTGCTGAACTAGATATAAAACTCTCCTCATGTTGTTGCATTATAAAGAATGAAGTTAGGATACACTGATATTCCACACTGGACCAAAAATCTCGATGGTTGTTTTACAGAAATATGAAAATTTCTCTGTTCTGTAATTCAGGAAGAAGCATACTTCTCCATGTTTTGACTTTCCTACACCCCAGTAGTCTTCTCTACCAGTATCTGTTCTATTTTCCTTTTCCTCATGCCTTTTTCCCAAGTCTTCCTAACCTTCCTAACCTGAATTTGGAACCTCTTTTCATGGCTAACAATAAACCTCAGTAATTGAACAATTAAACTAAAGGCAGGCAGCCTCTCTGTGACAAGCAAACAACTGAACCAATTACTACCAGAAGCCTCATTTCTAACCATACAAAGTATTTTAGAGGACCACAGTGTAGACGTTGAATTCTAATTTATTTTCAAAGTTCCAAAGGTTATGGAGACCACAATATAATCAGAAATGTTTGGAAAATAACTTATGTCATCCTAAGATTTTGCCATTGCTTTTAAAATTTTTCATACTTTCATTGGCAGCAGAATCTGCCACTAGTTGCCAGTGAAGGCAGCCTATGCTATGGCAGGCTTGAATCCAGCAAAGCAATTAGGTAGATGATTAATTCATATCAGATCTGCTCCATGGACCCCAGCCCTTCAAGAGATGCAGTCTGCACACAGCAAACTACATTTAACTCCTTTTTAAAAAAATGTTCATTGCCCTTGACAAATCAAACAACCTAGTAAAAATACTTACATGACAAAACACCTTACTGGAAAATTTAATTTTTAAAAATATCATCCTCAAGTATGTTGAAATCCAGATGTTTGCTATTTTGCAATACTTCCTAATACTTCTTCTTAGAATAAAAGGACAGATCGTCACATGCAAAATGAAAGCATACCACAGTCACCTCAACATTAGCATGGGGAAAGAACTGATTGTAGCAACTGAAAAGTTCTTATTTGAGTGTGGATTTCCTATAAGAATATACTTAATTGCTTGTTATTTAAGAAGAGAGAAGTCAATCATCCTTTTTTTTCTTCTCTTCCTCCAAAAACCACCTTGGAAAGACTGTGACTCATTTAATAGAATGATTCTCATTATTGGCTCTGTGATTTAGTCTTTCAATCCATCATTGTATAAAGATAAATATTGAGACATTATAAATTAGAGAGGATAAGACTGGGAACACTTTTAAAAAAGGAATGGCAAACAATGTGGGAACCATGGCAAGGGGCACATTTTTCCAAAGCAGAAGTTAATCTTTCCTAAAGGTTTTATGTGTCCTTGCATTTGCATGCAATAAAAACCGTTATTCTGTTGTTTAGCATGTCCTCATACTGAGGGCTCAAATTAAGTAATCAGTTTAAAGAAAATGTTAACTTCTACCAAACATTTCAACAACCCAATACAGCTACTAAGGACCTATTTATAAACGTATGAAATTGCATTTCTGATACAATGCAGATATATGAAACAGGAAAATTGATATGTAGAACTGGTTGGCTATGCAAAGGTTTGCTTTGTATAATGTGTTGTCTTTGGCACCATCCAATCCTAGCAGATTTCTTCCATGCATGAGGCTGATGATGGGTGTTCCTTCTCCTTAGTAAGACAATATATTTACAGTACATGATCCTCCATAGTGAAAAGTAGGTGTTTTGATTCCAGACCATGGACTATGCTTCTGTTATTTAATGCTTCACTCTCTGCTTTTCTATTTGCAACATCATAAGTGTGTCAGTTGCTTCTGGTGTATCTAGTAACTTTATGAATACATACGAACTTATTCTGCATTGTGCCTTATATGTCACTGGAGCTAAGAAAGTGTAGTTGGCAGCAAAAGGATGTTAAGTCACCTATGGTGTTTTTTTAAGTGGATGTTTGTTTTGACTGGCTATTGCCAGAGCACAAAAGGGAACGAGGTGTACATTCCATTGATATTTATGAGTTTGGGGTACCTGTTATTATTTTAGGATATGCTCAACGACTTACTACTGATTGCTTCATACTTTGCTTGTTTGGGATAGGCTTATTTGGGCATGCTGCCTTCTTTTTTCTTTGCAAAATTTTCCTTTAGCTGTATTATTTTGAAAGCATGCCCAGAATTCCTCTGACCAAGAGACCCATAAATTATAAATAGCTATTACCTACATTTCTATTTAGTTTGAAATGCTGGAAGAATATGCATAATAAATTGACATGCAGCCCATGTGTGACCAAAAGCAGCAGAACGAATGGTGTAATATAAGCATGATATAATCTCACCGAAAGACTCAAAGTTCAAGCTGTCCAAAACTTACAATTATTGTCACACTGAACTGCATATTCCAAAAGACCTCAGGACTTTCTGTCCATTGACACTTTCCAGATGATGGTACAATGGAAGGGTATTTCCTTACCTCCTGGGTTGCTGGCAGCAGTGCTTATATAAGAGAAACATCTTTCCTGTAGCAATGCCTGCTTTCATCAGAAACTTTTTGCCTTCCCCTTTTAAGTTTTAGTTCTAAGCTCTGTAATCCCCACTTCGGTATCCCCAGAGAACATATCTCTTTTTTACAGTAACATGTTTTAAACCTTGTCTTTGAAGCATAGCAACATGCTTTGTCCTGAGCCAAAACATGAGTTTGTTTAGCCCAATAGTGCTTAACCGTGATTGGCAGCAGCTCTCCAAGAATACAGACAAGAGACATTTGCAGTGTACTTGAGGTTCCCAAGAAACTGAATCTGGGATCCACTGCATATATAGCATGTAATTCTGCCACTGAGCTACTGCTTTTCATAACATTGTGGGAACAGAGAAACATACCAATGGCATAGGATACGGTTATTGCATTTTTTTTTGTCTTCCAGGAAAACTCAAAGCATGCAAGCTGTAGGCCCATTACAATCAATAGGCTTACATTAAAATTAAAGTCAAGCCCTCCATTACATGTTGTTTGCATATCTCTATACTTAGTAGCTTCAATTATGAGATGCGTGGTGAAAGAATTTTAAAAGAATGATTGGAAGAATAACACAATAAAATAAAAACAAATGGAACATTTGTGAGGAAAAAGCTGATACTCATATGTAATATAAATAATAAATTCAACTTCCATTTAATTTCATTCCCTGTAATTTGGTGTACTGGTTAAGGCATCAGGCTAGAAACCACAAGACTGTGAGTTCTAGTCCTGCCTTAGGTATGAAGCCAGTTGGGTGGCCTTGGGCCAGTCACTTTCTCTCAGCCCTAGGAAAGAGGCAATGGCAAACCACTTCTGAAATCTTGCCAAGAAAAGTGCAGGGGCTTGTCTGGGCAGTTGCCAGGAGTCAACACACTCAAAGGCACACATACACACACATAATTGGGAAAAGGTGGTTTATACCAGCTGTAAGGAAGAAGAATCCTAAAGTTGAACACTATAGCAAACCTCTGGTAGCCAATTTTTTTTTTTTCTTGTCAAAAAGCTCCTTCTGAAGCAAAAAATCAGGTACAGAGTGCCTCCTGAATAGAATATGGTAAAACATGGCTGGCACAGGATAGACAAGGTCAATGCTGGTGCTATCTGTGATACTGGTGATGATACATATATGTACAACCAGACTGGAAGTTGCAGTTTTATTCATTCTCAGCTGGGAGTAATTCCCACTGTAGTTGTCAACAACGCTTCCAATATTTTCCTCCCCACTTAAAGGTAGCCAGGCTGTTCTACAAGTGCAATTCTCAGACAGAATACAACAGATCAAACCTCCAAGTCAGTATAAAATAGTTATTTGGAAACTGCATTCATTTAAATGCAAGGTAGGCCATAAAAGCAAAAACAACTCAATTAAATGTAAAGAAAAATAATACTCAGCATTCTCAAAATATTCATCTGATATTTTAATATTTTTATGCCTTTCAATACTAATGTTTGCTATTCTCATAATTACAATCTGAATTCAAAACACACTGCAAACTTAATATTTGCTCCTTGCTTTATTGCCGATATTTAAAAAGATGTTTATTTTCAGTGTTTGCTCCTTTAAAAAACAAGACCTGCATCTTCTACAAGTTAGATGTCAAATATATTTTTCTGTGTGTAAGGAGGAAGGATGTAACTGCAAGACTGTTTGGCTCAAGGGCATATTGGCTTAAGGTCAAGAGTATCTTATTCTTTCCCTTCATACAAGCTTCTGGTTTAAAAGAAAGTCGCCAAACCCATGGCTATATTTATAACTTAGCAACTCCACTAAATAGGAAGTTCTCTTTCATTCTGTTGGCAACTCTGACTGTCACATGGCATAAGTAATCCAATTGGAGAGTAGTGTTGAACAAATTTAGTCTAGCAAACCCAAGATAGCCTTGGTTTTAGTTAAAAATACCACTTCTGGTATTTAATTGTGTGGGATAATAAAAAGTAGTCAGTATTCCCAAGTTCTATTTATGCCTTGGGTAGACACCCAAAGTAAAACGGTGGATGATTTTAGGATTATTATTCAAAATGATCCAAACTGGCAAATAAGCACATTTTTAAACACTTGTATGTAAGATTTCCTTTCCTCTCTTATTTCCATCTTCTTGTTACAGGGAAATCTATTATGGTAATGCAGAAACTGACGGCTTTACATTAGCAAGTAAAAGTATTTTCTTTTTATAATTACAACAGTAAATATACAAAACCTACATTTCTGATCCTTGGTTGCAAGCAGACTATTTTTATGCAACAGGAAAATGCAAGTGCATTAAAATTCTAATTTGACAAAGATTGTGTACCCTCGCAACTTCAACAGCAGTATCATCATATTAGTCTTGAACATGGCAACAGGAAAAGACACATGGGCCTCTGTTCCTCATGAAGAAGTGGTAAACAAAGAACTTTTGAGATGTAAGAGAGAGAGAAATGATACTCTAAAATAGAAGCATTGTTGAATTATGGCACTGTGGCAGACGTCTCAACCTTATAATGACCTCTCATCTTCATTCTGCCCTACAGCAAATAACTCTTCTTATTACTCCACAGTTAAGACAGAAAGAATGCACATCTGTAGTGAGGTCTAAACCCAAATTTGTCACCAAAGGAACTAGAATTCTTTACACAATTACATTTTTATTTACCAACACCCATCTTCTACAGCAAAATTTTAATCTTTTACTAAATTTCCAGCCAATAAATTACAGTATATATTTTTAAAAAGAAAGCAATCACAATTTTTCTAATCATTTAACCTTCTCAAGCCACCAAGATTCTTTCTGGAAAAATGTGTGATGTTTATGTTAGATCTGCATTTAAGAAGAACTAATTTCGTATGCATTGAAATTTACGTTGTTGTTCTAAAATTATGTGTGGGTGGGGAGATGAAAATTGCTTTGCTTTAAGAAGCCAGAAGAGGGCACTCATTAGTAGTCAATCAAATTCCATTCAAATCTTATAATGGAAGAAGTCAAGAATTTTGAACAGATACTCCCAAAATGAAACAGGACTGGAGTAACTAGAATTTCAGAATCAAGAAAAGTAGTATTTTCCAAGGTTTTATAGCAGTGGGAGACACTAACAATGACTGTTGTAAATTGCTGTAATCTACATGTTATGGCTACAGAAATAAACCCATTTTAAAGCAGCATGCTAAAGTTCATAAGCTGTAAAAAAAATTATATCATCAAACCCAAAACAACAGTACCAGCACTTAAGATTTTGCTTTCAAAAAGTCAAATGGAGGTAATTATGTCAATAGACAGAGAAGGTTTTCTTTCACTTGGATATAAGTGTGAGTCTTGATAATAAACTAAAACTTGTTTTTTTTAAAGCATATTTTAGTCAATGGTATTGTGGCAAATCACCACTGAGTTAAAATCCTTTTCCTTGGTGGGAAGGGAAGGTGAGAGACATTTGGGACTGTTTGTAGAAGACGAAAAGTGAGACTAAAACAGAAATTGGCAGCAGTAGTTTAGATCTGCCTGTCTTTGTTTAGGTAGATGACTTAGGTAATTTTCTGGCTAAGTGTCCATGGTTTATTCTCTAACGTTATGTTTTCCTGTAGAATCATTTGTGTGCATTAAAATACTATTTTTGTACACTTGACTGATCTGCTCATAGAGGGTTGCCCCCTTGGATACCACAAGAGCAGCTAAGCTTTTCTAACATAGCTACAAACCTGGAAATAGAAAGGGAAGAGAGGGTTCCTGTTTTGCCCAGGGAGGAAGAAACTTGCAACTAAAACAGGTGATGGAAGCCCACCCCCATCCCACCATGGAGGAAACTGCTGCACCAGAAGACACTTCTGAGTACTCTTGGTTGGCATCTAGCTTGGAAAAGTACTTAGATTGCCAGAAAGCCAAGGTTTGGGACAAAAGTAAGAAGTAGAACCATTATGTCCTTGATCTACATATAAAGTGAAGGCTAATGATCCACTTGTTAAAAATTCCTGAAGCAACACCAAAAATCTCTACACATTGACACAATATGGTTGCATGTGAAAATTTCCAAGAAAGGTTTTGAATCAGCTCTTTGATTTATCTGGTGTACTTCCTTATAAGAGTCTGCATGCCTACACATAAAAATATTTCCCTTTTAAAAAAGGCTGCTTAATTGTAAGGAAGTTGGGAAATCTCAACACTGAGAAGGCGCTTGTGGGTAGGATTTTCAAGGAATAACCTAATTCTGCTCTTAATGACATTATACAGAGTTATTTTAAGACTGGCCTCATGCTAACTCTCTGTTGTGGAGCCTGTAACCATTTTAATAAGGTACATAAAACATTCTTCTGTTTACCTGCACTGGTGCCTGCACCGGTTGTGAGGTCCCCACCCATCAGGCCACCTAGGAGAGGACAAATAAAATAGTCAAACTGAGAGAGGAGCTGAAGAAACCACAAAGGTCAAGCAGCAATTACAGTTTATTCCTCAAAGTAATGTGAGCCCTAGAGGAGTTTGCACCACCAGAATTTTCATAAAGATTAGGCTGTTTGAGCATCGCGACGCCTGTCTATGTACAACATGATCCAATTCCTTCTTCAAAGCATAAGCATTATTTAGTGGCTTCTGTGGGTAACAGCGCAGGACAATATTGATTGAATTTGTAGTGAATAAACTGTTATTACAATAAAGGATTTCATTGTCAACTTCTGTGATGACATTGTACATAGTCACTAATATTTCACAGATTTTTTCCATCACCTTTTCCAACTTGGTGACCCTCAAATATGTTGAAATGACTTGTCCCTTCCACACTGATTGAAAATTCTGGGAATTGTAGACACATGGGCAAGAGGTTGGAGGAAAGGAGGTTTAATTTCTACTTAAAAGGAATGGAATTTCTACTTAATTTTTAATAATATAAATTAATAATTATAATAACATTAATAGAAATTAATAATTTCTACTTAAAAGGAATGAAACAACTGAATAATATTGAAATATTTTAAGGCACTGCCAGTGTTTCATATCTTATGAAATATGCCTTTGAAGCATATTCACATTCTAGTAGTGAAATGCAGTGTAAACAGAAACCAACTTCTATGACAATGTTCTTGATTGTACCACAGAATACCAAATATTATGACTGCACATTTGTTTTTTTTCACCCCATAACAGTTTAAGGAACAAATCAAGACAGGACCATCCAATGCTGGCAAAGTACAACAAAACAGTGAAAACAGCACAACAATTACTGGAAAGCAAATTGATGAGGTTGTTCCATGCTTTATTCTCAAGACCTCTACCAACACTGTGTGGTCCTTTGTCTTTTTTCCTTGGCAAGTGGGTTCATTTACAAACAAAGAATTGGGCTGCAGCTACTTGCCTTCCCCCTCACTCCCCCACCAAATATCTATAAAGCCTATGAGAGATCAACAGTTTTTTTTGGGGGGAAAGACAATCAGGATACCATTATTTGCTTCGCTGCACTATTAGTTTTCTTTTCAATTTTGTTTAAATTTATAATGCATCAGGAGGCTAGGAATCCTCAACATGGCATTCACGGCCACACTGGTACCCATGGGTGGCATGCTGTAGAACTGGCTAAGGATAATAATTTTAGGATGCCTACTATGTATCAGAAAAAGGAATCAAAATAGCTCTTTTGTGCACACTAGTGCTTTTACATGTGTGCTAAGGCTTCCCATGTCCTTATCTAATTTTGCTTCAGTTCCTTGATAGCACTTGTAAAGCTCATTTGCATTGGAAAACAGTTTATGATAAGTGAGACAGTTATCAGAATGAGTGCGTGGTGGTAGTGGGGGAAGTATGAGCAGATTTTTTCTGTTCAAGGCCAGTGTAAATTACAACCCTTTGTTAACTATTCCAATCTTTGGAAGCCAACAGTGCAGGCTGCTTCAGTTCAAACTGCTATGCAGTCATTGGGACTATGTGATTTGCACAGCTGATTCTCCATAGTTACCATGACTGTCCTTCAGGGGAAAGTTGAGGTCTTCTCTTGGGACACATCCTAGATACTTCATTGCTCATAACAGCAGCACAGCAAAATGCTAATGGAGTGAATAATATTAGGAAACCACAGGGGATAAACCTGTATTGAGTATATACTAGAGAGTCATAAGACAATTCCTCCCTTGAACCTTTCCAAGAAATTTAAATGTATTTTGGGGGAAATATCATTCTTAGAATAATCACAAAGTCATGTTCTGTATATGAAGTGGCCCCTCTCCTGGGATTCCAGGAGATGAAGCAGAAATGATGCCTAAAGCGTAAGTATAGGAAGACAAAGAGTGAAACTGATTGAATGTGAATGCATGCCCAGGTTCAGGTCTACTCTGAGATGATATAGAGATGTTTTCTTACTTCTCTCTTATTGCATCATTGGGCTGTTATCCTGCAGCCTTATTCAGGGTGGCTAATTCCCTTTAGGGAAGAAGCCAATTGCAAGAGCTTTCCCACCCACAGCCACTGTGGCCAGTTAGCACAGCATTTTGCCAGTAAAGTTATTTACAATGAGTCTTGATGCCACGTGGGCAGGGTCTAGAGTGGTGACTGGGACTCCTTGCCAAGTTATCTGGTATTCTTTTTGGCCTAAAACCTCTGAAAAAGTGGATAGGGTACATTCTAGGATTTTCTCTGCCACCTACAGCTTGAACTCTTGTCCCTCATTGCTTCTTTATGTAGGGGTGTATGTACGTGTGTGTTATTCTCTGAATCCAGGAGATTGTCAATCACTCTTTGTAGAAGGGTATGCTGCCAGCAGTCTTGAAGGAGGCTCTGGTTTGCTCCTTTCTTAGGAAGCCCTCTCTGGATTCAGAGATGTTAGGTAACTGTCTCCTAACCTCTCCAACCTTTCTATTTTAGTAAAGGTTGTTGAGACAGCAGTGAGGAATTAAGTACAAAGTGTCTTAGATGAAGTGGATTATCCAGACTCTTGTCAGTCAGATTTCAAACCTGGACATGGGACAGAGATAGCATTGGTCATGCTAGTTGATGACCTTTGTCAGGATCTGGATAGAGTTAGTGCACTTGTTCTCATCATTTTGGACCTCTCAGTGGTTTTCAATACCATCAACCATGGTATGCTTCAGGACCAACTTTGGGGATTAGGGACTGAGCATTGTTCTGCAGTGGTTCCTCTCCTTCTTCAGTGGCTAGTTCCAACTGGTAGTGGTAGGTGGGAAGAGGTCAGTTTGGTGGCTGCTCCCTTGTGGGGTGCTGCAGGATCAGTTCTCTTCCCCCTATTATTAAATATCTAATGAAACCACTGGGTGATGTCATACATCAGTTCAGGGTTTGGATATCTAGCTTTATATCTCAACCCCAGGCCATACTGGTGAAGTCTTATCCTGGTATGCAGGCTGTGAGGGTCTGGAGAAGGGATAGAATTCTAGCAAAACAAAGTTACTGTTTAAGTAATTGTATAGCTCTACTGGTATTTTTTGATGGGAAAGCTCTACCCATGAAGGAGAAGATCCACAACTTTGGGATCCCCCTAGACTTGTGGCTCCTGCTTGAACAGCAGGTGGATGTCATGCCCAAGGGGCATCAGACTGCTGCATCAGCTGCAGCCCTGCTGGGATGAGAAAACTTTCCTACCCATTCCATTGTCACCACTTGCCTAGATTACTGCAACAGTCTATGCACCGCTGCCTTAAAGGCAACTCAGAAGTTTCAGTTGGCCCAGAATGCAATGGTCAGTGTATTATCTGGCATTCGCTGGTGGGAACATATTACCTGCACTGGCTTCCAGGTCCAATTTAAAATGCTGGTGTTAACCTATAAAGCTACCCGAGGACTATGTTCATCCATTAGAATCAGCTTATCCTATTTGAGCTTTCTGGGAAAAGCACCTGATGATTCCTCACTTTCAGGAGCTGAGCGGAGCTAAAGTGCAGCAGCACTGCTTTTTTGTAACAGCACCAGCCTCTGGAATCACCTCCCACTGGAACCTAGATTAGCCCTGACTTTGGCCATCTCCTGGAACCAACTGAAGATGGGGCTCTTCCAGAGGATATTTGGGACTGTGTTTTGGATTTTCTGGTTGTTACATAGTGTTAATTGGAACACAGATGTTTAATTATTTTTTGTATTCTGCAAAGCAGCCAAGAGTCCTGTGAGATTGAGGTGGGGTATAAATGTAAGAAACAAATACAGCCTTGAGATGGACATTTATGTATGTCTAATGATGCAACACTTTATTCCAGAAGCTGCATTTAGTCACTTGGCTGCAGAGTCAAATGACTTACAGTCCCTTTAGTTATGTTTCCAATTTCCTTCCCTAGTTTTTAAAATTATGATCATATAAAAGTAGGCCCTTTGCATTTTTATGATGTAGACTAAAAACTTACAACCTCACTTTCTAAAACAGTTTTAACTGAGATTTAACAAGAAAATGGATTAAGATCAGAAATTAGTAGAAATGAGCTGGGAACCTTTTTCTGCTGCAAGTCTCATTTCCCTCCTGAACATGAAAGCTTTCCAACTGGGCTTGTATAATAGTGTCCAGGAGACTGAATCCACTAATTCTCATGTTTCAAATATAGCCTTCTTATATTACCTACTCTAGTCTTCTACAGCATTTAGAGCCTTTTAAAATGTATCTTATTTAGTTGTAAATACTAAGGCTGGATAATCTTCAAAAAGCGTAGCATTTTAGGATAAGGGGCTATAATCAGTTTAAAGGCAATGAGAGAGAAAAGATTTGGGATGTAAAAATTCCTTAGTATGGCTTTTAGTGTCAATCGTCCCACAACTGAAGAACCCATGGCAGGACACATGTTAGCCACCAATGAAGTCGAGAGAGAGAGGGAGATAACACGTATGCGCATACACACAAACAAACTGAAAGGCTTGAGGAGCGGCCTTCCCATGGTCATTCAAAGAAACCCAGTTCTAAGAAAGGGATGAGAAGATGTCTGTCTGCCAAGAACCTGATGCTGCTATAAGTACACTAGGCTTGCTAAAGACTGGAAAAAGCTGGACAAGATTCTGTGGTCATTTCTTTCTTTTTTAAAAAAAATGTGTGATCTTCATATTGGCAAGTAGTCAATAGATTTTTGAGGAACCCAAACGTTGCTAGAATACTCTTACTTCACAAGTTACAACCTGTAGATACAGACGTGCTGTATTTGAAGCAAAGAGATGGAACTGGGCAAAGCCTACCTGTGTTACCTGCACTTGGTGGTCGATGTGTCACCCCAGGAGACATGCTATTCCGCTGTAAGGAAGGGTGGGCCAGAGGCAAAAGGTTGGGGTTACCCAATGAGCTAACTGGGTTGCTGTATACCAAGCTGTTGTGGTTGGACACTGGGATAGAAACCGGCATCTCAAAGTTAGGTGGTGGAACAGCCTGTAGTAATAATAATAAAAAAGGGAAACAAAAGACAAGAGTAACATAGAGGTACAACACATTCATAATACATTATTCTGTACTTAGATAAAATGTTTTATAACTTCTGGTTGGAAAAAAAGCAGAAAAGGGTTAGGAAAATAAATTGTCATTGCTGGCAAAAATTCACCCACTGCAATGGAGTCTTTTAAAAATTGTTAATGAATATGTCTTCTCTATCCTGCCTTGCTACAATTTCTACATTTCCTTTGTATTAAAGAGATTGGCCAGCTGCCTGATTGTTTCCTGCCCCACTTATTTTTCAAAATCCTTGTTTCATTAAGCTTTCTTCCATTCACTGAAATCAATATTGCTTAGCAGTGGCATTCTAATATGTTGCCACAGATGAAAGCAGATTATAGATATATATGGCGGCTTTACTATATAAATAAATATCAGAAGGTGAAAAAATGCAAAAGGAAAGCATTTACTTTCAGCATTATGAACTTTTGAAGAATTATTCGGTGAAAAGCAAACTGGCTGAATGTTGGTTTCTTTGCAAAAATTTATAATCTCAATTGTTTTTCATGAACGTATCAGGATCAAAACCAACAGTGTTTATCATATAAACTCACAGAAATGGATGTGATTTGATCCCTAACTCCCTGAATGGACTTCTGCTTACACAGTGCTTTCACTCTTGGACTTCAGAGAGGGAAGTACCTGATTCTCACCTATCATTTATCCCTTCCATTAATTCCTATTTCTCCTTTTCCTGCCCGCCCCCAAAAAGGTTTAAAAAGTTGAAGAATTCTCCAAAATAGTTTAGGACAGGTGGTCTGCAGAGAATGTGTGTGTCAAAAAATCAATTTGGCAGCCACAGCTGTGTGATTGAAGCCCTGCTCCTGCCTCGTGTTGCATCACCTTGACTTTTTGACCCGTCTCCCACTACAAATGCCCCTAGTTGGGGGGTTGCACAGGAAAGGGCAGGTGGAAAGGACATTATGTCTCCCTGTTTTTACTTGGAAAACCTTTCTGGGTCAAAAGCCTTTCTGCAAAAACAAAAAAACTGACTGGAACCATTACTGCTGTGCAATGCCAGCTTATGCAAATGTTTGCACTTGTCACGATTAATGTAGCAGATGAAAAAAATAGGAAAGGTTTTATTTGGTAAAACAGAACTCTTAATCAGACAGAATCACTGTTAAAACAGCATTGTAGAATTGTTCATAACTAGATTCAACATTATAGAGTCCCCCTTTTTGGGGGGAGATGGGCAGTAATAGAAATTTGAATAATAAATAAATAAATATTTGGATTTTGAGTATTTCTTAATATAGGCAGAAGCAACCTTGTTGAAACAATCACTATGAAACACATTGTGTAGCCTTCAATTCAGTAGCATGATGAAATTGTGAGATGAGATTGACCTCTGGCATACCTTCCAGTTATTTATTTATTTTTAAATAAGGCAGCCATTTTGAAAAGCCACTAAAAATTTGTTTTTATTTATTTCTCTTTGTTTAGTAATGTATCATAGCATTCTTTAGGTTCTTTTGGCCTTTAGTTATTTAATTATATTCATTCACGATTATCTACTTACTTCTGTCCTATTAAGTGTAATGTAACTTATGGAAGTCAACTTGGGTAAGGAAAGAAGAAAACAGATGAAAAGGCTTAATATTCCCAACCTCTGGGATTCTATTTTTCAGCCATTACATTATCCCATAGTAGATCAGGAACAGTGCAAGGATGTTTTTTAGAAAATATATTTATGTAGCTTTTTTTAGCTTGTAAAAAAGTAACTTGCTGAAAACTCTTTGTATAACATTCCTTATTTGTGAAACCTAAAGTACCAAGAAATAGAAGCTCTTAAAAAAAAGTAACAACCAACATTGATAATGCTTTGATCACTGAGAGGATAATTTTTCCTCATGAAACTGTTTCCACATGTATTTTATAGGAAGTAGCCTAACAATTTCTTTTAACCAGGTGCTACCAGATCAGCGGTCAATAGAGGTGATAGGTAGTTGACCCTAGGTCAATAGTACCTTTTCAACTGAAGGCACTCAGATTGCAATTTAAAGCCTCTCTTCACATTAAACAAAACTCTGCCATGTTCCATCTCTGTTTTAAAGACAACACTATTACACAGCACTGATCTGGAACAAAGTCTAAGGAAAGCATTGTGTGGAAACCACTTGACACAGTCGCTCCATGCAACAGCTGTAACTGCCGGAATTTGCTTGCATCTTCTTGACTTCTAGTAAGGTCAGGTAAACTATCAAGCTGAACATATTACGTCCAACTTACATGCTAACATGATGGTTTTTATAGGGAAAATAACTGCTTCTGTAAGCAGCTACCATAGTGCACTGGTAGTAAGCTAAAAAGCCAATCATAGGAACCTGTGATCACATGAGGAGCTGGGGGTGTTGACGACCGACAGGGAGTTCTGGCGTGGGCTGATCCATGAAGTCACGAAGAGTCGGAAGCGACTAAACGAATAAACAACAACTTTCCATTCTTTTGGTAAGTTGTTGTTTATTCGTTTAGTCGCTTCCGACTCTTCATGACTTCATGGATCAGCCCACGCCAGAACTTCCTGTCGGTCGTCAACACCCCCAGCTCCCCCAGGGATGAATCCATCACCTCTAGAATCTTTTGGTACACCTGAAGTATTTGTTAGGGTTTTGGCTGACAAATGTGACCTGCACTTTTAAAAACTGCCAGTACATGAACCCACAGCAATCTGAGCTGAAACACAGCAGACATTCACAGTAAATGGTTGCAGGCATAGCTCATATTCTCCTGGAAATACCCCTTTTTGTATGAAACATTACACAGCTCTTGAGCAGTATACCTTTATGATCAGGGTAACACTAATAAATGGCTCCGAGTCTTATTCACTAGAAATGATTTAGTTTCAGGGGCTTTTACAGATTGATTTTACTGTGATTTGCCTATTTTAAAGTATTATCTCCTTTATACTGATAATTTCTTATTGATATTGTATTTTATTATTATTGTTTCTATGCTATACTTTTAGCTGGGTTACACAGACAGAAAAACAAGACACAACATATTACTGTTATCACCACTATCATATCAGACTGTGCTAGGCTTTCTAAAAGTCACAATACAGAGCTCTCTGAAGATGGTTCAGGAAGCACAATTGGTTCAAAATGTACTGACTAGAATATCCATTTATTTGTTACTGCATTTATATTTTCCCCATTTCTTTTGGAAGCTCAATGCAATTTACAATGAAAGTGTCCTGAGTTATAGTCCAACACCCTAAGCCTTACATTATCCTAGTACACTTATGGAAGCTGAGTAGTCACTACCTGTCCCATATCAGTTGCTAAGAGATAGGACTTTCTCAGTGTTGCATCCTAATTTTGGAACAGAGAGATAAACCCATATCACCGCTGAATCTTCTTCAAAAAAACAAAATGCAAGCCAGCTAACAAAAAACTCTACAGGAACTTTTATTCTAACTGGCGTTTAGCTGAATTATGGCGCATTTGCAAAACAAAAAACAAAAAAACAACCCTGCTTCAATATTTTTTAATTTGAGATTTGTGTGTTAAAACTGTTTGATCATTGCATTTTATGGATTTTAAAGTTTTGAAACTTCTCTGTGAAAACAAAACAAAACACAAACTTGTAAAGCCCATTTCATAGAGATGAAAGTGAGAACAGTGCATACAAAGAGTCATGAACTCGTTAAAAACCATCTTTAATTCTGAAGGAAAGTTTGAGGAAGTTCAAGTGTCTTGCTTGTCCTCTGTTGTAGCTCTTTTAGAATACCTGAAGTTAATTTAAATATAGTGAGAATCATTGTTATGTGGCAAATGAACTTGTTTAAAGGCCTATTTTGACTTTCCTTTAGCCCAAATTGAAAAATAAATTTTAAAAACACTTCTGCTTTCATGGTGTATCTCTGCTGGAGGATGTTTTTTAACACATATACTACAGCAAAGGAGGAAGCATGAGTTATGATGAAGGCTTAGTTTCTTAGGAAACATGTGCACCATATAATTTGAAATATCATACAATTATGTATCCAAGTATAGAAACACAATGGGTGAAATTCACTCTTTAGAGCTCAGAGCTCAGAAGTTGGGGTTATGCAACAGGAACTTTTGGAAACCTGCAAGCTAGGAATAGAATCTAATCTTTCTATTATATAGAGAGTTTCAAGAACTCCCCTTCCAGCACAAGTCTCTGGCACTCCTGGGGTCCTCCTGGAGCAGCACAAAACCTTGAAAAATGTTTGGCCATACCCTCCAGCTAGGAAACTTTAGCATCAGCGGGTATGAATAAAAGCAACCAAATGGTGAAGAAATGCCCACCTAGGGCTCATAAATGAAGGGCTACTTGTGGGTAACAGCACACAATGCAGCTCTCTGAAATCCTGATAACTGATTACAAGTGAGCTATGGACAGGGCTCTGAGCCCAGGCTATCAGAAGTTTGGAAGGGATACTTTTAGAGGCTCACTATCCTGTTCAATGGAGAATCCACTAAAACATCTCTGATAAATTACCTTCCAAGCTCTGTTTGAAGAAGTTTTAAAAATCAACCTCTAACAAAGGAGAACTCACCATCTGGCAGCCTGTTTCACTATAAAACTCTCCAGTTCTGGTTTACTAGTTGCTGAGCTACATCTGTAACCAACTATCAGCTTTGTGGAACTTTGTCATCTGGCTCTTTTCTGACCCAACTTTCTTGCAGTGTTTAGCTAATTTCTTCCACTAAATTCTTGATGTCAGCTGTTCATGACACTGCTTTCTGATTTCACTCTGGTGCCCAGTTAATTTAATCTTGGGTCTACCTAGCCAACTGCAATAGAATCCTTCTAATAGCCAATGCCATTAGAAGGATTCTCCTCTTCTAAGAATGAGTTTAAGATGAGTAGGGTTGGATTTTGCTCCATGGCTTCTAGATTTGTCCATACATACTGTAATACCTTGTTGTTATTGCTGCTGCTGTTGTTTTGAAGTAGACTCAGTACAAAGTATAAATAAATTGAACTCTGAAAAATGCAGCATGGTGAAAAAAAGCTATATGAACATGATTTAAGTCATACAAAATCTTGATGGTTATTTCCACACAAACTTCTACCAAAGTGTCTGCAACAATTCTACCTCCAACTTGCTTAAGCAATGGGGCAGTTTGAAGCCAAATGATCTGGTAGAGAGTTTAAAAGTTTCAAGAGACATCTATATGATCCTCTTCTTTAGGATCAGCATAGCATATACAGGTTTCATAATTATTTAACCTACTATGCATACAGGAAAATTATGCAACTGTACCCTGAGTTGCACAGAAGATATTGTGAATTATTCCCTACATTTTAAAACATTCTGCATTTCATGTTGTGCTGTGTGCCTTTGCAAGCTAAAATGACTGAAATGGAGAGAATATAAATATTATTTCTGGATCTGGCAAGATACTTCTACAGATTGGTGGCAAACAGCATATAATAGGTAAGCAAAATTTTCCAAAAAGCTGGAAAACTCCTAATGGTTATACTAGAGGAACACTGAATTTGTCCATGTATGACTGTAATTTGTTCTTGCATATCAGAAGCAATTCTGAATCCTCTCTACTTTTCACATTACATTAAATAAACATAAAAACAAGTTGACATAAAAAAGCAAACAGTTCCCTGAAAGCAGTGAGAAAAACCAGCTAGCTCTCTAGTAAATTTAATGTGGACAAGCTCATTTACACCTCTTTTGAGGCTAATTAAGTAAGTGGAAAACTCTTGTTCCAATGGGAAACTCTTGTTTTAGTGAGGTTATGCTCTATAAAAAGAGATGTGGTCCTTTAGCCAATCCAATATTGCTTATAGTGACTGTCATTTAATTGTTGTACATATTCTCTTTCACATTGATAGGGTTTATGAGATTTTCCCAGTGAAACCTGTCCATTATTCCATTGTCTGTCTTTTTCTCTGTCAAACTGCCAGAGAACAATAGCATGTTCAATTTGCATCAGTCTCAGAACTACATAAGAGACCAACTGTGAATTTGTAGGGTGATTATGCTTTTTTTTAAAAAAATCATTCAAATACTGGCCATTTTGGAAAATACACTCCAAAAATATATTCCAGTAATTGATTCCAATATTGAGTGCACTTGTGATTTTACTACTGTATCTAATTTTGACCTGATATGATCTTGAAAATACTGTTTGACAAAGTGACTTCCATACTAACTTATAGTTTGTAGCACACATAAAAGTCGGATTGTCCTAAGATGTTTCCACTCAGATACATTTAAGGCCTTTCAAAACAAACAAGGTATCATTTCTTAACCCTTATTCCTTCAGGAAGAAATATGTATCTTTGTTCTCTCCTTATAAGCCTAGGAAAACATTTCTCCACAAATTATTTTAAAATCTTTATTACTTCATTAATTTTCTTTCTTCTTCAGAGTGGTGCAGCTTTGAAATCTATGACGCTCCTATTATCAGACACTTTAATCCACTGCTGAATCTATATGTATTTAGGAAGCTATCTTACACCGAAACAAGCCATTATTTTTTATTTAGTTTGGCATTTGTTACTTCAACATATAGCTACTCTTCCAGACATCAGGTCCTACATGAAATCTTTTTTATCTGAAGACCCCAGGATTGTCTGGTGCAGAGGTTATGCTTCTATGGGTTATAACTGTATCCCCATGACCACATCCCTTAAGTTTCTTAAGACCTGAGTACATTTATTTCTTCACATACTAAAAGAAGTCCCTCCTCCAACAATGGCAGAAATATTGAAATGCATAGCTAATGTCAATAATGGATTCCTAATGCTTCCATTTCAGTGGCTTTCCCATATATATTTTTATAGAAAACACTTAAGTACCTTATTTATTCTGTTTCATAAATCCAAGGATACTGCTAGATGGCTGCTTTAACATGCATTCCCACAGTCCTTGAACCATCAAAAACGTATGCTAGCATAACATTTGCTGCCCTAACTGCCTGCCTCAGTAACAAGTCTAGTACCGTCTGTACAGTTTAATGCAGTTTTAATGCAGGACAAGTTAAGGCAGATTCTCCTGGCATCATTTCCTCTCCCATCAAATATCACCTGCTGGCAAGAAAACATCATTCCATCACTCTCCTCAATGTGGTCTGGAATGAGGAGGAGTTTTGAGAGGTGGCTAGACCAGTTGGAATAGCAATCCATCAAAAGCTTGTATAAGAGGGATGAAAGTATCTCCTGCTTCATCCAACAGCCCCTGCAGAGAAGGTCGGGAGCCAACTCCTTATCTCCTAGATTTCTAATTCCAAGAAATGAAGGGGATTGGTAGAGAAAGACCATCTCTTTTTTTGAGGAAAAGCCAGTTGAGGATGAGTGAACACAGAAGCAAAAGAGCAATCAAGAATGTATGAAAGGAAGTAAGAACAAGTGAAAATGGGTGAGAGACTGTTAGTGAATAAGAGAGCGAGTAATAGTAAGTGTTAATGGAAAATATATATTTCATGACCCATAAGGTGTTAAGGAAGCAAGATTCAGCCTTCTGGTGGGGAATGGCAGATTGAACAGCTATGCCTGTGAGTTCAGCAGGTGGACCTGACAATGCGGCAATTTTTTTCGGGCTCAGGCAGGTTCTCCTGAAGCCCAAAAATGTTATCCAGATAAAGGAGAACACCTAGAATCATCCCATCTGTCTGCCGGATGGCTGCTTACAGCCAGAAGATTGCAAACAGTGGTTGTAAGAGCTAACTGGGAGGTGGGGACGTCATCACTTTCCAAGCCATGCTGTAGCCTTAAAGGGACACCAAGACTGGCCACCCCATTTCTAAATCAATTTGTATATATATTTTTAAGTATATATACCCCAAGAGAGGCTTTCTAGTGAGGAGAAGCTGGTTCTCTTGGTCCTTACCATTATTTTTGGGATTACTTTTTTTTTAAGTTTTGGATTTTGTTTCCCTTCCAAATATAAAGGAGGATTAAGAGTAAATGACTGACTTCCTGTTATTACTTTTGTATTAAATTTGAAGATATCAGCATTTTCCTACACATTGAATCGGCTGATTTGAACCTTCAGCTTTCTGTTTTCACTTTCCTTTGGGAACTGTCATTTTCACTGTGTGTAAACACACTCCAGAACTTTTCCATAGCTTTGACTTTTGCTGGTTAAACTCTTAGGGCATGCCATAATCTACTGTGTGAGACATGGAGGATTTCAAACAGATTCTTTCTGACTTCCACCAAGCTTTTAAACAGATTTCTTCTGACTTCTATCAAGCTTTTATGCAAGATATCCAGGACACTGCGGAAAATATGAGATCTAAAATGTGCCATCAGGTTGGGGATGCTGTGGAAGAAATTTAGGAATTTAACAGTGATAGAAATGTTTCTTTTAAGAGCGACACTGGCATTTTTATTGAGATACTGGATGGAGACTGGATAGTGGAGTTGGAGGAATCTAAGGGAGAGAGAGATCTACAAGCCACAAGTGAAACTGACTTTCTGGTGGAATGCCATGAAAAGAACCTGGATTCTTTGAGGGGGGCAGTTGGGCTGTTTGATTCTTTTAAGAGAAAATCTTTGTGCATATTGTGGGGATATGTAAATGCTTTGGTTTATTTTGAAGTGGGATAAGGGTTAAAGAATGTTTATCTGGTTTGCTTTAAGGATTTGATTGATGTTAGTTGCTTTTAAAGATTTGGACTTATTGCTTTGAACAGTCTTTGTATTTTGGGTTTATTAAGATTAAGATTATTAAAACTGTTGTATTATCAAGTATAATAGCAGACAACCTATGTGCTTTTTAATTTGATTCTTATTATAGTAGACAGAAATGTACAGAATAGTGGTAAGAAGGGAATAATTAAATAGGTGTTATCTTTTGGAGGGAAGAAAGATATTTAGGAGATTTATATGATTTTTTCCCCTTTATTTTAATATAAGGGCAAGGAGTAATTGTACTGAGTGACTTTTCTTATGTGCTAAAGTGGAATGATTTATAGAAACAATTTGATGTTTTGGTTCAATATAGAGTAAGAGATTGATTATGGAAATTTTTGTATATCCTGAAGCCATATCTTTTCATAAATCTGAAATTTTCTCTTGTGTTTTTGCACTTTTTTTAGCTCTTTTTTTGTTTTTTGTAGTTTTTATTCTTCTCCTCAAGCTTAATAAAATGTATTAACAAAAAAAGGAAGCAAGATTCACATTCTTAGTGGGTTTTACTCCCAAGAATTAGGGGTTAGAGAATCTTGAAAGTTGAATTTGGAATCTTCCAACCCTTCTTTATTATTGAGTTTATTAAGGTGGGATCTCTTTTGAAGTTTTTCATTTTCTTTTTCCCAGGCTGTTTGCATGAAAGGCTAAGAATCCATTTGATAAGTCAATAATAACCTCTCCCATCTGCATCTGGAGATACTTCATCCTTCTTTTTCAGTCTCAGCATAATCCCTCAAATAATGCTTGTTGTGTGCTTCAGAAAACACTGGCCAGGCATTACCAGGGAGGCTGCCTCTGTGGAAATTTGGTCTCCCCAGCAGCCAAAATGGACATTGAGGGCAGTGCCCAGCACCTAGTGGGGAAAAGGCACACCCACAACAGCTTAAAATGGCCAATATGAGCAGGGCAGATTCCATCCTTAGCCACGTCATCAAGGAAATCATCAGTGAAGCATACCAAATCGTGTCCAAAGCAAGGATGGGTTCAAGAGAAGAGGGAAAATGCTACTTTAAAACAGGAATAACTAAAGCCAAATCTAGGTAGCTTCAGCTATGGTCTGGAGACAAGACGGAGGCAACGTTGTGAGGGTTAGAATTAGGGTTTAAAAATTGTTACTGAGAATTTTCATACTATGGTTAGTACCAGTGGGGATAGGCTGCAAATCTGAATGATTTTTCTGTGCTGTCTGAAATCTAAAGTTATACCATTTTAAAAAGGACCCTATCCCTAGTTCTCTAAAGCAAACAAAACTGCAAATGACTCATGGGAACCTAGCTGAGCTAAGACTATGCTATGTCACACACTACAGGAGTCTTCAGAAATCTGATTAAGTGACAAAACCATTGCAAAAACAGGCTGCCCTATAAATGGGCTTTTTTGAGACATTATGGTGCTGCAGCAATCACCAAACCTTCTATCATTGTATGGCTCCTGGGCCGAAAGACACCCAATACCAATTTCTTCGCCTGGGTATTTTGATAATGCTTTGTTGGCACTCTTACAAAATAGGTGCCCTTGAGAAGACGCCACTCACTTTCCAAGAGAAACTGGTGAGGTTGCTGTCCTAGCCAATCAACTCACCTTTATCTCTCTATATATAGAGAGATATTTTCCAGAAAAGCACTGGGTGGCAGCCTCCCAATATTTTTATTTTTTAAAGAAGGCCTGGGCAGTTCTATGTGGGGTCCAGAAGGAGTTATATTAGCACTAAAGTAGTGTAAAGGTGGGTTAATTGCAGGCTTCCTAGTTATTTTAAAAATTATCTTTAAAATATCAGGTGAGACTGGGAGCCCAGCAGGAATCAAGAGAGATGGCTTTCAGCACATTGCTGCCCAAGCGTGCTTTGATGCTTACTCATGAATTAATGAAACATCAACTTCTTTGAAGGGTTATTAAACAAAGAATAGAAGTTATATAAATTCTATAATCTGAATAAATCAGTAATGTCCGGTCTGAGTATCCATAGCCAAAAGAGCCTATGAAAGCTTTGGGTGTGCTCCAGTACTCTTCCAAAAGTTGCCTCTGTCTTGTAATTTGAAATGCAGCACAAGAGGAAAATACATGGTGTGTCATCATGTTAACTAGAATTAATGTAAATATAAATTAAAATTCAATCAAACGTAGGTTTTCTTCTGGCCTACTTTTTGGTATGGCTCCTACCACATCACACAAACATCAAATATGGCTTTTAACTTGAAAAGTTATGCATCCCTGTATGAATAATAAAATAAACGATAAACTGTTTTTAGTGAGAGGGCATTGAAAACCATTCTCATCCTGTGAAGTGTTTAGTCTAAGTCTAGCATAGATTCTTCACATGAGTTCAGCAGCCACACAATTGCTTCAATTCTGCATTTTAACAGGCACATGGGACAGCTATTATGCCAAAAATAGATAGTTGCCTTGATTGGGCTTAATTCTTACATCTTTATCATTGGATTTTAAAACTATTTTTCCCCTCAAACTTTTATGGCACCCTGCTAATTGTAAACAATTGAACATATGCATTTATAAACACAAAACACCCACACACAGAGCTTTGTATTGGCATGCTGAATACAGTGTTTTTATCTCTTCTCTTCTTACTACAGCCTCTCCATGATCCTACTCTCTTCAATACAGGGAAAGCACACATGCACATGGTCACATACAAACCATCTGTGTTTTTGTGCATCACTGCTTTGCGCATAGCGCTTGAAGAATTAAAATCACTACTATTCTAAGGAGGAGAGAAAAGGTAGTTATTTGCAACGAGGACTTGCCATGACCTGATGAAAAAGAGAGGGAAAAAGCTTCAGAGAGTAGGATGATCATATGTGCTACCATCAACATAATCCATTAGCCAGTGTTTTTTCATTATGCAATACTGATCAGTATTTAATAAATACTACAGAGTAGAGATGGGCAGAATTTGAGATGATATATAATTACAACAAAAATATTGTTGATTTATTTTTAAAATAATTCTCTCCAAAATTGTGCTACATGCTTTTAATTTATCCACAAAAATGTCACAAAAATCTGATTTCACATATAGATGTATACTTCCAGTGATGATGATGATGATGATGATGATGATATTATTCAATAATAATTAATGGATTATCTTGGAAGACAAGTAAAAAAAAAGTAGCAACATTTCAGACTTCATGGCATTATACACTGCTCCTGTCTGCAGCTCTGCTAAGATTGAGACTGCCAGGGAAGTGCTCTATATGTATAAAAGAAGTTTTACAAGCCCTGCTTTTCCTATCATTTCACTATTATCAATAATTAACAGCCAATTCAAGAAAGGTGAAAGGAAATGCTTCCTTAAAAGTTGTTTAAACAATTAACAATGCATTTCTGCAGGATGCAGTGCTGGACATTAACATAGATGGTTTAAAAAACTGACACTGGACAGCATCATAATAGCTCTACAGAACTTGTACACTAATAAGTACTTTGCTACCAAATGCGAACTATAAGAAGTTAACAACTGCAAACAGGCTTCCTTGTGGTATCTGGCTGGCCACTACAGGAAACAGATTGGTAGGCTAGTCTTGTCTCCTACAGTTCTCCAAGCATTGTTATTACAAGAGAAGCTCCATCTGTTATTCTTTCCATCTTTTGTTACATCTAGTTCCTCACTGCAATTCCACTTGAGTGGAGGTTTGAGTTTCCTGTTGCAAGCCTAAGTGAAGGGACCTGAAAAGATGCAAGTCTAGAACAGCAAGATTTCCACTGAAGAAGAAAGAAGGGTAGTTGATTCCACAGGGCCATTTAGTCAGTAAATCCAAATCGAGCAACAGTGTCAGGTTGAAACTCAGCCAGCTAAAATCACACTGGCAACTTCAAAGCTCTCTCTTCAACATATGGAATTAGGCAAGTGAGAAGAGCATGAGTGGAAAAGGAAATATGAGTGTGCATGCATTCAATTAAAAATTGCACACACATGTCAAGCATTTCAGAAAACAGTACTCTTAAGGAACACTGGTCCCATTTGGAACTCTTCTGGCCTCTCAGGTAAAATGTTAAATTCTCCAAGAGTTTGCACAAGCTTGACTTCTATTTCAAAGGCCAGATCAATCCTTTAACACACCTGAAGGATATACTGCCTTATTCAAACAATCTAAAAATATATATACCTGGCAGTAATCCTTAACAGCAAACGTCTCCCATCTGGAAAACAAATCTTGCACATACATGCAGCTTTACTTATGTCAGGATTTTTTGTTGTTACTGTTTTAAGAGCAATTTTTTTATTTTGCAAGTAGTCACATTCTGCAAAATAGCTTACTCATTTTCAGAAGAGTGAACTAATTTCTCTGATCATTTCTGTATGCAAATAATCAGAGCAGAGTTTTGTTTGTATTAGCAAAATATATCCATGAATATATTTAGACGAAAAGTTATTTCTATAGATAGAAAAGTGTATCTTTCTTATTGCCTTCATCTCTATTAACTTTACTACCTACAGCAATTCTAAATGTGACCCACTTTTTATTTTATAACGACCACATGCCTTAGGGTTTGCTCAAATTATTGAGCAGTTCTGCTGAATGGTGTGTTTGACTAGATCATCCTTTTTAAGAAGATTAAGATTCCTTGAGAGATTCCCAGCAAAATTAAAATGGCACAACCCTAACTGATACCTGCTGTGGATTAGCAGACTTATTCAGAAAAAAGCTGAAAAAAAAAATCCAGGCATCTTTTGCATGGATGTAAGTAGCTAGAGGAAAGGCAAAGCTTTAGAGGGTGAGTGGTCAAACTGGTAAGGTCAGTATCAGGCTTGTACACCATATGGCCAGTGGGCCTCATGCGGCCAGCTGAGCAGCCTTGTGCAGCCCACCAAGATTTTTTTAAAAAGTAGTAAATTTACAGCCACCCAAAAGACATGCTGCCAAAGCATCTCTAAGCCTTGCTGCCAATGCCAGCTCCAGTGCTTCTGCTGTTCCTCTAGCTGTAGAACAGCTGATTGGCATGCCAGGTATTTACTAATACTAATCTGAAATAATAGTAATAATAATATAATAATATAATGTGTATCCAAAGTCTAAAAATCATTCCATTTTCGAACAGTGTAGATCACACAAATCCTCTAACAGGGCTGGTTCAACCTCTAGGTCCAAATGTACAGATTTATTGTCTTATGAAAGGCCAAAGTGTCAGGGCCATCTTGATCTCCATGCAGATGCTGTTCCACAAGGCAGATGCTGCAACACAGAAGGCACAACTTATAGGTCCCACATGATGACGTTTCCTAACAGAAGGGACCTAGAACATGCCAATCCTGCTGGTTCTGGTGGAGTGAGCAGAAACAATCAGTTACAGGCACTCCTGCAATTACCATGGCTCTCTGCCATGTAGGGATTTATAGGTGACAACCAACAACCTGAATTACACCCACTGGGAGACAATGCAGCTTGGAGAGCAGAGATTTCACATGGGTGTATCATGAAGTGTTCAAAACTGCCTGTACTGCTACATTCTGAACCAGTTGCAGCTTCCAAATACTCTTCAAGGGCAACCCCACATATAGCACATTACAGTAATTTAGTTGGGAAGTGACTAAGGCATGAATTACTGCAAGTAGGGTCTCCTTTCCAGAAATGGGAACAATTGGCACACAAGGAAAACCGGTGTAAAGATCCACCTAGTTATGGCTGCTACTGCTCTTTCAGCAGGAACCACGAGTCCAGGAAGACTCCCAACTGTACACCAGCTCTGTGTGTGGAGAGCTACTACATTTAGAAATAAACATGGAAAGTCTCTGAATTCAGGGGTGCCTCAAATTCGTATGTTTTGCCTTTAGTTAGCTAGACTTCCTTGGGATCAAAATATAACAGATTTAATATAATTCTTCTTACTATCACATCAACTTGAAAATTATGGTACATTATTTTTAGGAAATAGTATTTTGATCTTTTTTCTTATGCTAAATTGATGCTATGGGGTAATCTAGATCTCAGAACTAATTAATATATATGTATGTATGTAACTAAAATTGTTTATACTTGTGATAAAGGGGGAAGTAATTCTTTATATATTTATTTCCTTTTTCATATTCTTATTTTTTCTTTCTTTTCTATTTCTATTATTTCTATTTCTATTTCTTTCTTTTTGATTTCTCTTTTCTTTTTTCTTTCTTTCCTGCACCTTCTATTTTTTCTTTTTATTCTTCTATTGCTTTAGTTTGCATTAGTTTACTGTTGTAATTATAATCTTTAAAATATATATATAAAAATATATATGTAAAACTTGCATGGAAGCTGGGATTTATACTTTGGATCAATTAAGTGAAAAATGATGATTTTTAAAATATTTTTTCACTTTAATGGACAAATACTATATCCCTAGTACACCTCAGAGGCAGTATTTACAATTACATTTATTGACATCCCAATTAGGGTTTGCAGCATTTCCAAGACTGAAAACACCTAAATGATTATTAAATCAATGACACACACACAAAATCTACAATTGGCCTTTATATAAATTCTGTTAGTGATGAATCATTTTGATATGCAAACTGTAATGGTTGAATGAAATAAAGAATAAGAGATTCTTAGTTTGCCTAGACAATGGAAAGAGGTATCAACATCAATCCCAGAAATTTCTATAGAACTTAGGTTACATACTTATTCAACAACAACAGCAGCAAAAATATTTTAGACTTACTGGACTCAATTGTGTTTATATAGAAAAGGCTGGGTAAATTGTTATGTTTTAGAGATGATGTCAGATTAATGCTTCATGAAAACATGTGTTTGTATAGTATCTTATAATTGGTCCATTTTGGGAAGAAATTGTTACATGTATTAACATGGAGACAATATTTAATATTGTCACACCTTCATTTTTTTTAAAATTATATTCCTATTGCATGGAAACAGACATCTGGACAAAGAAAGTACAAAAAGATCTACAGTATTTTACAGCTTTGTAAACATATGACCCCAGCTACTCTGCTGTGCTGATATTATTCCCAAAATAGGAATGAATTGATATTGATTAGTTTTGGATAATTATAATAAAATATGATATACATCTAACATTCACTGAAATGCTTATGTAGGAGGAAGGAGTATTAGGTATGTTCGCTGCCTTGAGTTATTTATAAAAAATAATAAAGATGGGATAAAAATTAAATAAATAAATAAATAAATAAATTGTATGTATGTATGTGTGGGACGTGGTGGTGCTGCGGGTTAAACAGCTGAGCTGCTGAGCTTGCCGATTGGAAGGTTGGCGGTTCGAATCCGCGTGACGGGGTGAGCTCCCATTGCCAGTCCCAGCTCCTGCCAACCTAGCAGTTCGAATACACGCAAATGTGAGTAGATTAATAGGTACCGCTTTGGCGGGCAGGTAACAGTGTTCTGTTTAGTCATGCCGGCCACATGACCACGGAAGTGTCTACGGACAAACGCCGGCTCTTCGGCTTTGAAACGGAGATGAGCACCACCCTCTAGAGTCGGACACGACTGGACTTAATGTCAAGGGAAACCTTTACCTTTACCTATGTATGTATGTACATGCATTCATGAATATGTATCCTGTATGGTTTGGGTTTTTTAAAACTGTTTTTGGTTTCATTTTCCCTTTCTTTATGACTTTTCTGTATTGATGTAATGGGCTATGAGAATAACCTTGACAGACAGGAGGAAGAGCCACAGCCCAGACAACGTCTGATATGAGAAATCCAAAGTTGTCCCAAAGAGTCCAAAGCTGGAATGGGGGTGGAGAAAACACCTCAGAATTGACCCTCCCTAGTTCTCTGGATAGTAAAGGCGGGGGAGGGGAGAAGCACTTTCAGACTTGCAATATTCTGTTACTGTGACCTTACAATAAAGGCAATATTAATATTCTTGGTTTTGGTTTCCTGCTCTGGACTACCCTGAAGGGCTGACAAATGTTTATTTTTCTTTGTTTGCTTTTTATATTCAATTGATAGAAGCTCTTTAAAAATACCTTGTAATTTGTAGTAAACTAAATATTTGATCTAGAAACATAAAGAGCACTTTATACAACTAGATAAATGAGAGGCATAGAAAATGATAATCTAGGTTGGTCTTTGTCTCCACACTTGGTTTTACCGTAACATGAAAGAGATAACTTATTACAAGTGAACTCACCCTAATTTTATTCTTAAAACCACTCTCACTTTATCAAGATGAGATGTTAAGGAACTTCAAAATCTTAAATTTTCCCTAAGAACATAACAAACAGTCTGCCACTTTCTAAAAGATTCAAGTTTAGGGGAATACAGACTTTTTAATGCATAAGCAATACATTTATTTATTTTTTTTAAGTGCCAAAGGACCATTCTTTTGGTCTAGAGTAGATGAAAACAAATGCCCATCTGATACATGTAATAATATTAACCATACTATGACAATACTTGTAGTATTCACACAAGTTTTCCCCCTTTATGTCTATGCAAACAAAACAGCTACATGCAGAGTTATTTCTCTTAAGTATCTGGCAAGGCATATGACTGTTAGAAATCTGGTTGTGGTTAAAACAAAAATTTAGCGCTCGTTAAAGCATTAAGAGAAATGCTGATGAAATCAAAGCAAATCGTCTGATAAAGCTGTAAAGTTATCCTCAACACACATAGATGACTGAATGCTACCATTAGATTCTCATGCAGACTCTTTTCCTGCAACTAGCAAGTAGCTACATAACCCTTCAGTGTGGTAACTGAATTTAGAGCACTGTGAATTCCAGTGGTAGCAGGACTCACTATCTTGAATGTATTACATGAAGAGATCTTTTATTTTATACCATTGTTTTTTTTTCCTTTAGACCAGGGTTTCTCAACCAGGGTTCTGTGGAACCCTAGGGTTCCGCAAGAGGTCACTAGGGATTCCCTGGGAGATCATGTTTAAAAAATTATTTCAAATTTGGGCAACTTCACATTAAAGAGATAAGTTTCATTCTTTATTTTTAGTTTAAGAACTCTGTTAATGCATATATACAGGTCTACACATGAAACGAATATTATAATTTTGTAACTTCTGGCCTATATTTGAGCCTGAATGTGCAGGGGTTCCCCGAAGCCTGAAAAATATTTCAAGGGTTCCTCCAGGGTCAAAAGGTTGAGAAAGGCTGCTTTAGACTGATAGAAAACTCTGTGAGAATGTCAGCCTCTCCACAGCATGTTTTACCGATGTTCTCTAAATACACACTTTGGGGTAGCTTGGTGTGGTAAACCAGAATTCTGTAAATTTACTATACATAACATCTACTTTAAAAACTTCCTTCTTTAGGTTTTGTCAAACACATCTCATGAAGGAACTTTCCACACTTCAAGAATGAAAAAAAAAGAAGAAAAAAAGTATAATGACATCATACTTCCTCTCTGTAATTTGGTTTTAATGGGGGCTGTCAAAATATGTCCGTCACTTAATATGCCTTTTTGGAAGAAACCAGAACTGAAAGGGTTAGGGTGTGTTACTGCGGTGGTTATCAGCAGATAGCCATCTAACCTTTGGTACTTACAGGAATTTTATGGCTCTTGATCATATTATCAAATTCTTCATTAATTTTTTTGTATTTTTCTTCAGTGAGTGGGGTGAGGGCATAAGAGGAGTCTGGATCAGGGCTTTCACAGCCTTTGTTTTCTTTCTTGTTCAATGCCTGCCAGGTTCAGAGAAATATCAGAAAGTAAAAAAAAATGAAAGGGAATTCAGAGTACTTACACATAATCTTTGCCTGCTGATCATTAGATCAATATCTTCATTAATTTTCCTGTACTTGTCCTCAGACTCAGGGCTGTGACCTACTGAATCGTCTGCATCGGGGTCTGGGCTGTCACAGCCATTAAGTCCTTTCTTTCTCAACGTCTGAAATACATAATTTGGAAAGTTGAAGCCTTGACAGAGGCTGCAAGAGCGATCCAGGGCCTTTACCACAGTACAGACTGGTTGAAGGCTGTTACATTTTACATTAGGGAGAGAAAGTGAAAGGAGATATATTAGGTCAACAAACTGTGGCTTTTGTTACCAAAGAGAGCCACTGTGACCTCTTCTGAATCTAGAACAGTAAATGACAAGAACATAAAATCTAATGAAGTATCTGTATTACCATAACAGCTTTTCTGTGGAACGGAAACATCAGTAGCTTAAATATTTCAGTGTTCACCTTTTAAACACATACAGAGTAATGTGTTCAGGTGAAAAGGAGCTGCTAGCAGTTCATAGTGAATGGAATGACAACCCCACAAAAAACTACCTAGTTTTCAACACAGTATTGTATTAAGCCTACAACTGTTCTTACACTAATCCACAGATGAATCTTTCCTGCTACTGCTCTGTAACAGGACTGAAATAAAGCAGTTAAAATGATGGTCATGTAGTAGTAAAATTACTCTGACTCTTATACATAATATCATAATAACCTGAGAAATCTTCAAAAAAATTTTTTTTCCTTCACATACAAACTTACAAAAAACAGAAGAAAAACTGATGTAACACTTATGAGCAAGGAACCCAAGTAGTTCAATGCACATAAGCCTGCCTTCTGAGCAGACATACTATACACACACACACATATGCACGCACACTACCTTCATTTAGCAAGATCTTTTAAAACGTTATTCATTTGTTTAAATATTATATGTATATATTCTGCAGGAGCTCAAAATTGTATACATTCTCTCCAACTTTTAAACTACTGAATGCCTCATTATTAGCCAGTAAGCTTTGGGATGATTCGAATATACTATACTGGCTCCCCTCATGTGATCTGAAGAAAGATGGGGAAACAGTAGTACAACAGATAGAGATCAGGTAAAATTTCACATTCCTATTGTCTTACTAGAATTTTTATCAGCATGTTGAGACAAGTCTTACTGCACATTATCAAGTTCTGGGTTTTGGATACATTTTAGTGTCTTACAGTATTTAATATATTATTTAAACCAAGTCTTTTGAATCCTACAGAGTAAATTCCAACCAAAGGACATGTTCTGTTCAGATTTCTAGGGTGCCAGAAGTCTGCACAAAAAAGCCACAAAGATTTGAATGTAAAGAGGAACAAATCCTCATTCCTTTTCACTGTGGAACTCAAATGTCTTTCTCTGTCATTGAAGGCCAGCCAGGTCTTACACTCCTTGCTCCCATTAGGAAGATTTATGTCTTGAGTAACTCAAGGAGGCAGAAATTTGTGCAGTATATTCCCAGTCCAACCCTACTGTGAGTATAAAGTTTGCCACTCTATTTGGCAGTGCAGAAAGTTCAATAAAAGTGCTAGATAGCATTTCTGAGTGTCAGCTCTTACTCATTCTCAGTTTAAAATTTTTGATGTAAATATATACATATACAGATACACATACAGACACACACATACACACAGATGTTTTATTTTTACAGTCTATAGATGAAAACCCAGTGATAGATTGGGAAGATTCAGTAATTCTGAGGATGCTGAGAGTTATGCTGGTGGGAATGGGAACTCCTGGGAAGGACATCCTTGCTGGGAAGATGGAAAGGGAAGGGATGATGGTAAGGGTAATTCACAAAGGACATGTAGGAGAAGGAACTCCAAATCAAACGCAGGAGATAGCAATGGCAAAAAATGTCTGTATGATTTAAACAAAGTTGTATGGACATGACAATTTAATTTTATATGAGTTTGAGCATCAGATGATGACACCTGCAGGACAGAAGCCACTCATCTACTTATTGGGGAAGACTATTGAACTTTTAAATGTAGATCTTGAGATAATGACAGGGCCAGACAAAAGCTACAAGGAAGCCTGGTCACTGATGGTGCCAGTATTGTAAAAGGAGTTTCTCATTTTACAAGGACACATGCAACTGGAACATGGAATGTGAGAAGCATGAACCAAGTAAGACTTGAAACTGTCTAAGCACTGGCTAAGCACATGATAGTTTGTCGTTTCAATACCACTGGGGAGTGTCAAATTGGGAAAAGATGAATTAATACAATCCAGTTTATATACAACTTATTAAGTAAAATCCAAATGACAATTTCTCTTGAACGGAACACAGCTCTTCCACCAATTTACTCAGATTTCAGCATGAGACATGTTTGTTTATGAGCCCAGACTTCAATGTCCTGGCGCACTAGCAGGGCTTCAGTTTAGTCATCTAGGCATTCACCAAGAGCCCACAAGGAGAGGAAGGGGTGAATGAGTACACTTCATCTGATCTGAAAAACATGCAAGTTGGATTCTTGTTTCATGAGAGCTCAGCACTTTACAATCTGACATAAGACTACATCACTAGGCATCAGCAATCTTACGTATCCTAGACATTCACACCTGTCAGCAACTCTGCACCTGTTGTCTACTCTGGCAAAGACCAAGTGACAGCAGCCAATCATAGCAGCTCCTGCTGCAACATGGCCATACATGGCTTTTCTCAATCGTGTTTCTGTGGACGAAGGCTGCTAATCTCTGTGGATTTCAGCAGTCTGCTTTTTGTCCTTGTAATGGTGTCACAGTTTTCAGTTCTTCACTGAGTTAAGTGTTTAAGAATGACACATTCACGTTTCTTATACAAGCTCCCTTCCCACAATAGCTCGCAAATGGATTTTAAATTTGTTTATATACAAGTCCAGATTACCCCCTTAGTGCCATTTTTTAAAACTGTGATTGTTTTCATTTGAAGAAGAAAATCCTCTTGCTTTATAGCAGCTCATCAACTCAATTTTCTGCAGGCAGGCACTGTGGGCAAAGTCACAGAAATGTAATCATTTTTAGAATAATAGTAAAACAAGGATTTATTGATATTCAGCTAATATTTTAAGATTGGATCCAAATATTTTCTTCGAGATAAGTAAGGCTTCTCCATTCAGATGTTAGTTTACACATGCCCCATAACTTGGGTAAAATTAAATTTAAACATGTTCTGTTTTTGCCACCTTTTACACAGGGAGAAGTAGGCTATGAAATGAATCTATTACATTACTGTACAAGTACCTGTGCTAAAAACTTTTTTTTCTTCTATCCACTTCTGTTGGATCCAGACTTTTGTGTTTTCTTTATAAAAACAATATCCCAAGTGAAAAAATAATTTTTTCTAAGTTTTATTATTTGATCAGATCATTCCCTGATAATAGTAAAACAATTTCACTGATGCAGTTGTCTAATATCTTCTCCCCCACCCATTCCATGCTCATCTGAAGGTTTTTTCAAAACAAAACAAAACAAAACATTTTAAATATTATTTAGGATTTACTTATTCAATATCAGTAATATTGAGATGCAAGCATAAACAACCTAACATGAATTTGTATCAGGTGATATGAAAGTTATATCTTCAATGACTCATCTATGATTTCTCACAGATACATGCCCAAGACTTTAGTCAGAAACAGACAAATGCCTTCACTTCCCACTTCTGAAGTTATACAACCCCCTAAGTGACTTAGCATTGCTGTTTCAGTCTTTGAGTGAGGAGGAAAGATCACACAGGATAAAATATCAGAAGAAGAAAATAGAGGACATCTGGAGAGCTGACAAAGCTGAATTCAAGATTTAGGGGACATACACACAGGATTGTCTGTTATGAATCCTCCTGCACCAACTTTCTGATTTTTTTCAACTATGCTATCCCCATCCTATGTTAATATTGTTTCCTTCAAAGCTCAACTAAATGGCTCTACTCTGTTTAGCAGCTATGGAAATCTTTATTGGAGTCAGACTGATGTCAAACTGATGTTCTGTGTGCCAGTGTTGCTGTTACAGATAAGATACTCTTGCTCCCAAAGCCCAGGGTTAATTCTGGCCAAAGCAGTGATTAATAATTTTAATTTAGCATCTATTTTAGCTTTTTTTTCTTTTTTTTAAACATAAATACAATGTAATTTAAGCAATGTATGTAAAAGACTGAAAACAGAACTTGAACATTGTTTTTAATTTTAAAAATATGCATGCAATACCAGGAAAGTAAAATGGTACACACTGGGACTAACTGCTGTTGGAAACGGAAGACTGCCAGGGACAAGTGAAGCTCGATACAGTACATAGCGGGTGTTTTTTTGTTTTGTTTTGTTCTTTTAAGATCATGGAGAATTCAAATCTTATGGCACTTGAAGTAAGGGCCAAATACTGCAACTGAAAATCTATATACAGTAAATCCATTTTTGGTTTATTAAGAATATGAAAGGAGACCTGAAGGCCTTTTAGTACAGTGTTTGTTTCCACTGTGTACAAATGGGAAATAAACCATTATGTCAATTCCAGGGGTACTCTTATGATCAGAATATTTTTTTCAGCTATGCATGTTTTACAAGCTGTAAACAGCTGACTTATTCCCAAAGTCCACACATCAATTATACACACACACACACACACACACACACACACACACAGATCCATGTAAAGTGCCCTGACATTCAAGCCATTTTTAAAGAAGCTATTCCATGTGCTACACACAGGGAAAATTAGATTGCCCAGTGAAGGCCAGACTAAATCTGATGACACCACTATTAATTAAGGTGTCCTTTCCATTCATATATAAACCACTGGGAAAGGACAGACTTTGTTGAATTCTTTCGCTGTCCCATGTTCAATCTCCCTGTGCCTGATTGCTCCAGACACTGTCTTAAGTGAAACAGGGTAAGGTAAAAGAGGATTCAATACTCCTATCTCACTCTCATCCTCTGTTTTAAATGAGAAGGTAGCAGATATGTGAAATTTTAAAAAGTGCACCTGTCCCTTTTTACCTACTTTAGCCCTGACTATATAGCCAGTCTGGCTCCCAGATGAATATGCCAGTATGATACACATGCTTGCAAGCACATACGTGTACAGCTGAAGTCCCTCTACATTTTTATGAGTTTAGAAGAGAAACAACTGAAGTACACAAGCATCTGAAACCTTAAGCTTTACAATAAAGACCTGAGTATTTAATATTAATTTTGTTTACTACTTTTATGTCCTATACATGTAAAAAGATTGATTGAAGCACTCTAAAATTAAAAAAGAAACTGACAAATTACACTTCATGGGATTGCATCTAATGTACCCTACCATGTTTTGGAGCTTTTTTGTTCTCTTATAGCAGCCATCCCTAGGGTGGAAACATCAAAATTATCCTTTACCAGTAACTATTTTTAGGGCAGGAAATGATGTGTGATGCAGCCAGCAGAAACTGAATGATAGAATATAATTACTAGAGGCCAATGTTTTCCCCTTGGACTTTAGAACCAACACAGGCGTTCTTGTATAATAGGCTGAGGAACCGTAAGCAACCAATCTTTTGGTTTTGCATTTCATCTAAAAGGCTACACTTTTAGAGGTGGCACTAAAGCAGAGGTCTTTGCAGTGATGACTCAACTGAAAACACATCACCAACATGCTAGCAATCCCATATTTGGCAATACTTACTAAAGACGTTTAACAAGCCCTCCCCCAACAACTGGGTAACTAGAAAATAGGATCATTTTTTTTCTTTAAGTATTTTCAGATTATATTTCAGCATTACTTTCATTAATAATAAATTTAATATATGCAAGTACGCTGAAAGACTTAACATATTTATTTCATTAAAAAAAACAATAGCTACATAAGAGAAGAAAATTATCAGCTAGGCTCCCTTTAGTGACAGCACTGTGTCAAAACCATCTTCTTTATTGCCCTTGGAAGTAGAGATAGAGAAATTTAAGGTATGCCTCCAGGCCCTCCAAGTTGCCTGCTTCTGGTTTAAACTTTCTACTAAATTATAAATGGCATACAAGTAATAGATTAAGAAACATAACATCTTGGGATGGGTATCAGAAGAAGTTTCAGAGCTTGCACAAGTACAGTTTCTTTCCTGCTATTGGTTAAAGTAGACTATCTTTTTCAGGCTTCTAGACAAGCCAGAAAAAAAAAATGCAACTGCTTTAAGGAGTCAACTCAGTGTGACTCTTAAATCAGCCACGTTTTTTTTTCAGATTCATGTGGAAGTCTGGAAAAAGACAAGCTGTAGAGAAGTGATGTACAGTACTTGCATAAGGTTCAAAGATTTCTTCTGGGAGGCATCAGAGCTGTTGTATATTTGCATGCATGAAACATATACTTGGACACTAAGAAATGGTGAAGTTCCATCACAATTAGTTGTTTACTATTTAATAAACAACATAGATATTCTGAGAATAAACCTACCTAAATGCTCCAAATAAATGATGGAAATTCTGCTACAATGGTATAACTAATGAGGACTGTACACTTATAAAAACATCTATCCACAATGCATGTCAACTGCATTATAAGTCCAAGGATGGAGAAGAACTCAGAATCCAAATGGCACAAATGGAAACATATGATATCTGAATTATTTCCAAAATCATCAAAACAAAAATGCAGTCTCTTAACATGTACTTTATTCCCATAGTTCAGACTCAACTCAACTCAAACTCAGAGTCACATCTTGTGAGATGGGCAGCATACAAATATGATAAATAAAATAAACTCTATGGCCACATACAACTCTTGAAAACCTTGGATATGGTCTTCAAAGATCTAAGTTATGATTAAAAGAGAATATTATTAATTACTTGAGACTATTTGTATTAACTATATTTAATTTTAATTAAGGGCACATGGAATCACTGTACATTTTGCTAGCGCATACACCGACTTTAGAAATGTGGTTCTTAGTAAAGAAAAAGGTGTGTATCACTGTTATATTAAATTTCCTTCATGATACCTGGGAAAAATCTCTAGCCTAGTAATACAGTATATATCATGGATATGCAGAAGTACTCATTTTCAATCCTTGGCAATTCAATTTAAACCCATTCAAACAGAAGAACTGTTTTTATGGAACACGAAACTTTACAGTGACAGTTTCTGATCCATATCTGTACCCAATTTAAAGTGCTGGTTATTTCCTTTAAGGTCTTTCATTAGTTGGGGGAATATCCTAAAAACTATCACCTTCCATATAAAGCTGTTTATATATATAACTCATAGGAGAAGCTTTTCCTAAAGTCATACCACTTTTCAGAGGTTTATGATAGTTTTACCTATTGCAGTGGTAAATACAGTCCACTTTCCTTTGAAGTCTCAGACAAGAGAGATATGGATGTTACATTAAGACATGTGCCCATGTATGGGGTTTTACATGATTTCCACACCTCCTATTTTTACCAGTGTATATCCTGTGTGGTATTTTCAGTTACAGTAACCACCTGCCTCCTGGTGGTTAATGTAATTGTAGTGGTTAGAAGAACCTCTTCTTTACTCTAATTGTGGCAAAGTTATATAATTCATTGCTTTAAAAAATCAACACCATTCACCCTGTAGTAGCGATTAGACACATCCTAAAGATTTTCTGTTTCTGTATTTTTCTATGTGTACATATACTGTATGTCCACATATTGCTATATCTTTGTCTCTAAACTGATTTGGATATTTCAAGCTGGATTCTGCTTAAAGGAGAAGGAAAAGCATCTAAAGAGTTAAAACCAGGTTATCCGTGACTGAATAACAATAATGAGGAAAAAAAATAACCAGTCACTACTATGGGCACAAAGGAAAAGGGAGCAGTTTTCTGGCCAAAGCTGCATAGCATTGGGTGTATCCCAATTCATATAGTGCTGCTCATACAGATCAAGGCTTCAGGGCACAATGCTATCAGATTTAACATATTCCATCACAAGGAAAATAATTTCTCAGTAATAACCTCTTATAACAATGGCCTGTCACATTTTAGGAATAATGAAGACTCTGCTCCTTATTCCAATGGAATCTCCACCACCATTCTAATGTGTATTAATACATTTTTTTTCTGATAAAATATATGGTTAAAAAAAAACAGAAGTGAAAATGATTTGGAAGACCATGTGGTCAGATACATATTGCTGTTGTGAAGCATAAATGTACAATTAAAAATCAGGAGTGTTTTCACTTTTAACGTTATATATTATACTCTGGTTATAAAAAAGATAACGGTTTGGATCCTGAATTGCTCCCTGTGTCTTTTAAAATAGAAGTGACAATTTCCACCAACTCCACACTCCATTTTCACCCTCCTTTCCACATCTTATAGGGCTGTACAAAGCCACTGAAAGCAGTACTTTGCAAGGAAGCTGCTCTCTTCAATTTTAGAGACAGCCAGCAGCAGCTTCTGAAACTGCTGTGTGAGCCTTGCAAAAATCTCAGGCCTTTTAACCATTCAAAGAGAGGTACTTTGTTAATGCTCTGGCACATTGTGAAGGATATCCCTTAAAGGCTTTAAACAACCCTAATGTTTCATTCCCAAACTGCCCCCAATCTTTGACAGAAGATCTTTAGAAGCAGAGGCAAAAAGGAGAAAGAATAATTCCATCCCATGCATAAACACAGCAATTCTGTTCACAAAAGACAAACTAGCCAATGTTTTGAGCAAATTGTATGTTACAGCAACGCTGGTTATCAAATCCTATAGGAATAGGGCTTCCATACCCCCTGCTGTTTCTTACAGCTTCAATAAGCAACTGGCGAGATAAATTAACAGGATTTTGGCCAGTTACATTGTTGTTATTCAACTCCTGGGACAGCTGTGAAACAGTCAAGAATCAGGTTAATTGTCATGTATTTGCAGTTATAAGAAAGAAGAGCAACAAGAGAAAAATGAACTGAATTAACTGAGTGAGTATAAAGGAAAATGAAGTGATTCCAAGCTGTTTAGTGGAGATGGAAAACAATCCATATGAAATAAGTATGATATGAAGCTGTATACTTATGTTGCAACATGCTCAAATTAACATGGAATAGTTAATCTCGAATAACTGTGCAAGCGCTGAAAACCAGAAGACTTCGATAGCCCCATTTATATTGGATTTGGTGTACTAGATATGAGTTCATAAATTCAGTACACCATGTTCAGCACACCATGTTTAATAGGGATAGGTAGCATGCTGCCAATGAACTCCAATGTATTCGTGGGTACATTCCTTGATGTCACCAGGCTCCTAGTATCATCTTTAGTTTTACAGTGGCTCTGGTTATCAGACCTCAGAGGAATAGTAATGGTAGACAGGTACAGCTCAGAATTGTCTTTAGAAGTGTGCCAATCTCACTAAGCAAACAAAGGTAAGCTTTCTGTTGTTCTGTTACTCCAAGACAATGAGAGCCTAAAACACTCATAGCTGTTTATTCCCTCACTTCCCATTGCTCCTTTATGACACTGACTCAGACAGTGGCAGTAATGTCGAAATCTAATATAGTCATGGTTCAATATAATTGTGTGAAAAATCTCTGCATTACATCTGGCCATCCAGTTTATCCTGCAGAGTCAATGGAACATTGGCTATCCAATGCAAGTGCCAGGCACAGATACTTTTTAACCCTAAATGTGGGCTTTTCTTTTAAGGATGTATATGAAGGTTCAGATCACAGACTCACCCTGGTTACACCATGTGCTTAAAATCTGTATTTTGATACAGCCTGTAGTAACTTTTCATGAATTTACCTGTCATCAAATAAGGTAAACAAATTGCACAGAGAAGTGACCATAGTTCTCTTATGCCTGCTACTTCTGTTCAGGTAATAATGTTATACACAACACAGAAAAGTAGTAACAAATAGTAAACCAAATGAATTAAGATGCAAGATTAAAAGAAAAAAGAAAAAGAAAAAGAAAAGCAGCTAAATCTAATTTAAATCAACACCATTTGCTATACCTCTCCATATCATTCTGTCTTTGCAAAATATCCTTGTTTCTACCATGTCAATAAACCACATCATACATTGCCTTCTGTTTTTATCTATTACCTTTTCCCTCAACATAATTTTGTGAAAAGTACATTTTCAGCACTCACTAAAACCAGAACCAAATATGGAAACACACTGAATGTTTATTCCAATTCTAAGAGCTTAATAAATCTCACTCCATATATGGTTGGAATACATAGCTCCTTCAAAATTTCTAATCAATATATTAAATTTAAGAGGGAAAAAAAGAATATTATTAAAATATGTTTTATTTCAATATCCTTATTTCCTCATTTACACAGTGGTGTTCTGTGATCTTGAAAACTTAAAGAAGCATTGGCTGAGGCTAGACTTCTCCAATTCTTAGGTATTATTATGTTGCAACATGATTTATTTTTTACCTTGACTGAATGGAAAAGCCTTGTAATCACAGAATCACAGGGTTGGAAGAGGCCAATTAGGCCACTAAGTCCAATCCTTTGCTTAGTGCAGGGACCCAAATTATAGTATCCCTGACAAATGACATTCCAGCTTCTACTTGAACATATCGAGTAAAGGAGGCCCCACCAGATCACTCTGTAACTGGTTCCCCTACTAAAATGTTTTCACTGTTAGGAAGATTTTCCTAAGATTCAACTGGAACCTGACTTACTGCAACTTATATCCATTATTTCACATCCTGTACTCTGGAATGATGAAGAACAGGTCTTGACCTACTTTTGTGTCACAGGATGCTATCATATCTTCCCTTCAGTCTTTTTGTCTCAAAGTAAACACTCCCAGTTTCTTCAGTCTTTTCACAGGACTTGATTTTAGCCCTTTGATCATCTTTAGTTATTATTTGATTTATATCCTTCCTTTTAACCACTTCCAGTTTGTCTGACTTCTTAAAATGTGGTGCCCATTATTGGATGTAATACTCAAGGTGGAGTCTGATCTATGCAGAATAAAGTGGAAAAAATTCTCCGTGATTTAGACATGATGCTATATATTCAAGGCTCCCTTAAATTTAATTTGGTTTGTTTGTGGCCATAACACTTTGCTGACTAATTCTCAGTTTGTAATAAACTAGTGCTACCATTTTCTCCTACACATACCATATATCTGAGGTGCTATAATCCATTAGATTTGCCAGATGTCTCCTGATACAAATGGTATAATTGCCTTTCCAACTATCATAAGGAGCCATCTTGTCCAAAATGATTCTGCCAATTCTGTGTGATCTCTGAGAGAAGGCCTGCCATGTTGTGGAGTATGCTGGCCCTGAAGATACACAAGGTTCCTCACTTCTGACCCTGGCTCCTTCATTTTGAGAAGTTTAATAACTAGTGGTGAAGGAGGATGGCCATCTTACTGTTCTTGATTATTTCTGGGGTTCACTATATTTTGAGACTGATCAGCTGATTGTCTCTGATCCACCCAGAGTTTTTCAATTGAGGTGGAACAGACATATATAATACTAGAGAAACAAAAATTCATGCACTTGCAACTTCCTCCTACCTGTCATTTGAACCTCACATTCCCATCTATCACTTTCTAAACCACTTCCCCATTTCCTTCTAGCCTCAGGGCAGCTAACAAGCAATGCCCAAATTCTCATCTTGTTTGAAACAGTATTCGGGAGATTGCTAAGGGGAAAGTTTTCAGTTTCAGATTGTGTGTCCTTGGATAGGAAAATAAGCTTTGTCAGGTTCATTTGCTTTTGTGGCACTTCAGTAGAAAGATTCTGAACTTGTACAGGGATGACTGAATGGTAAGAGCAGCAGCATTGGGCATGATGACTATATTTTGCTTATGTTGTTCAAGAGAGGAAGGGAAGATCAAATTATGTGCTACAGGAGGTATCCATAGTTAGATCACACACACAATTCAACTGTAGCAGCAAAGAGGACAACAACAAAGTCAATATGTTTAACTCTTTCTCCTTATCACTATTTTTCTAATAAAAACTGTACATTACTTGGATGCTTATCCTGCAGGAGAGAAAAATACTGTATTTCCAACTGAAATGGACAAACCTAGGCAAATGACAGTGTTAACTGATAAAATGGCAGAAGGAATTATTGTTCCTCATACCTAACATTTCATCCTTTTTCTCACGTTAAAATTTTCAATTCAGCAGAAATGTTTGGAGGGATTCGGAATCTACATGTAAAGCTGGGGATGGGCCCATGATATCTTCGATTCAGGTTGTGCAGCTCTGCTTTAAAGAAACTGTAATATCACTGTAAGGTTTCCTATTCATATGACTGCTCCATATTCCTACTTAAGTTGCTGTTGAAGTTCTTTTTTCAGCTCTGAGCAAGCTCTGGGCAGGCATCATTCTCAGCTAGTTTTATTTTGGATTATTGGTTCGGGAAGTTGTGACTTCAGTCAGCAACTGTCAAATCCTGTTATCTGCAGGGGGCCTGGCAGTTCAAGACTCTTGCTGATGAAGAAAATTAGGTGAAACTGTTTATACTTGACAACATTTAGAAGCTATAAATGGAGACATCTGGAAATAAGGACATATTTTTTATAACTGAGGAAGAGTTTCATTTGACTTGCAAGCTTGCACACGGTACTGTGTTCAAGTCTACTTTAGTTTTTGTTACAATCGTCTATGTCTGCAGTTAGAATATGAAATCTTTTCCTTATTTCTTAGAGAGATAATCAACCTAATTTTCAAAGCTTAAGGTATGGAATCAATTTATTGTAACATCTGAATAAAAAAGTTTCCAAGACCCAACAGTAATAGCTACCTTATTAGTTTTATATGGGTGTTCAAGGCAGAAACTGCATATCTCATTTTAATCTTACTAACTTTGGCAATTTCTTAAATGATCCCTTCTCATCGCTGTTTGCTTGTACTTGATGTTGAAAAAAATAGCTGAAGCTGGAAAAACCAGGAACTTTCTAAACTTGCATTGTTACTTTTGGTCTTGGGGCAAGTCACCATCATTACTTTTATAACTCTAAAGTTCTCTTGCCTTCTCCTCCTCCCCAGTACAAATACATAGCATGCATTGCTTATAGGTTTTCCCCATTCACTTATCCTTATCCTTTCTCTATATTTTACTGCTCAACTGTCTAGCTCAGCAGTGGAAAACCTCAGTCCTGCAGCCATTTGTGGCTCATGAGTTCTTCATGTCTGGCCCTCAAAAGTCCTGGTGAGTTCCTTCCAGAAACCATGCTGTCTCTTTGCATTTATTCCACCCAGCAGAAGATAGGAAGGAAGCATCATTTTCCTTTCTCCTGAAAGAAGGAAGGACAAATGTAGGGCAGTAGGGATCATAGGGTTAATTCCATCTTTGGCCTGATTCATTTCCTTCTGTTTCTTCTCACACCCTTTGTTCTCATACTTGGTTAACTAACTGCTTTCCTCGGCCTTCTGGACACTCTATGCTTTATTCTTCTGACAGCCTTGGCTCCTTTCCCATGGAGCTCTTCTTAATCACTTTCCTTTGTGATAATACTACTTAGCTTCTACTGTGTGGCAGTTTATTCAATAAACTAACCCTGTTCACTCAAGTTAAATTTAAGTTTTGGAGTGACTGAGTACAAATTAAACATAAATGGCAAAAAAAACAGACAAACAGATGAATTTGTGTACCTGGGAGAATGTTTATTAAGGATGTGAAAACAGATGGAGAAATTTTAAGATGTGTAAATGCTAGTAGAAAGATAGGGGAAAGTGTGTGGTCTGTGGCACAGCACAGGTGTTTATTAAAAGAAGCAAAAATGGCTGTGATAAGAATGAGCTTCTGCCTAATTTGTTATATGGGAAGAATCAGATAAGTTAGGAGAAACATCAAAGTAAGTCGTATTTAAAATATATGCAGTTAAACAAGAAGACATAAAATAAAGAATGAAAAGGTGCTGAATGAATGTGGATTGAATAGAAAGGTGAGTGACCAATCTGCTGAGCTGATTTGCTTGTGTAACAAAGAATGAGAATCTCACTTCAATACAAATATATGAAGAGTTGAAAATGTGGTAATGGGATGGAAATGAGATCCTGAAAAGGAGAGAGATGAGAAGTTTAAAGAACAAAGTGCAGTACATGAGCGTAAGAGAAGTGAGGATGATTTACAAGGATAGAAACTTATGGAGAAGTACAGTGAATAGTGTTGGGATGGATTTGTTATACAGTAGCTATATTTTCTTTATTTTTCTTATTGCATGCCTTTAATTTCTTTAGCTTACTATTTCTTACTCCTTTTCTGCACAACACTGCAAACCTTGAAAGGGTATGCCATAATGAGTATGTTTACATGTAAACTTGAGTAGCTTAAGGCATAAAAATACTGTGGTATGGGAAATAGCAAATGCACATCTGCAACTGTCCTTTGAGATGATGGTGGATTGTGATTAGGACAACTTCTTTACAAGGCCTCCCACTATATAGACCGACCCATATTCACAAGGCACCTTTTTCAGATTCTGCCATGTAACTGTTACATAAATACAGTTTAGGAGTGGGCTTAAAGCATACTAGTTTACCCAGGATTTTTAACCATTTCAACGTTTTATCTATTTTAAAGTATGTTAGTGATTTAACATTATATGGTTATAGGGTCTTAATGGTTTCTTTGCTGTTTCAATTTATTTCTGATGTGTCCCTGAGCTGTTGAAGTAGCAAACAAATACTTTAAATAAATTATTAATTCTATGTAATGATTTTATTTGATTAGAAGTGGTTGCATTTTATCATTTTTCTATAGTATATGAAAATTAAGTTCTACAGATGTCAATAACATCTATTTAATACATAAAAAATGGGTGTCAATCATATGGGCGTACACAAATAAATAATTAACATTTGTTTATTGTAACAAAGGAGAAATCAGCATATTTTGAAATTTTTGCCAGAAATACGTAAACAAAGGAGAGATTCTAAGGAAATGTAAGAGCAAGTTATTTACACTGTATTCAGCAAAGCTCTGAAAGAGTTTATGTTGAAGAACAGTTAAATATTATACATGGGAAGGGCTACATTGTCAATGCGGCATGGTGGACCCGTGCTAAGATACCTCTTCTTCCTTCTGATCAATAGTCCTTGTGGTTGGGAAAGAAAGGCCTGGAAATACTTGCATTTACCTGAGACTTTGAGCCTTGGGCAAGGACCCAAGAGATTGATACGACTTGTGAAAAATAACTGTACGTTCAGCTCGTGTTTTGCCTTTCCTTTTTTTCTGGAATAATTCCCAATACCACATAACTTCTTTGAAAAACTGCATAACACTTGCCTCTTTACTGCATGACAAAGACACAGAAAGTTTTTAAGACAAAGCCTCCTTCATGTGCCACTTTTTCCCATAGAAAGATACTGATAGCTTAGATCAATGTTTCTCAGCCTTGGCAACTTCAAGCTGTGTGGACTTCAACTCCCAGAATTCCTGCTGGCTGGGGAAGTCTGGGAGTTGAAGTCCACACAGCTTGAAGTTGCCCAGGTTGAGCAACACTGCTTTAGATCCTGACATCTGTGTTTTAGAACTAAGTTTCCTTAAGCTTTCAAGTGCATTTGAGCCCCCTTTTCTTCTTCGTGGGATATCGTCTTTCAGTTTTTGAGCTAATTATCAGTTTACATATAAAACAGGTTTTTCTACACTAGCCAAAACACTAACCGCAGCTAGTTCAAAGGAGAAAGGGAAGAGATTGCCATATAACTATTATATAGCAATTTGCTAACATTATACTTGTATCTAACTACTGTTGTTCATGAGTAACAGAATACTGACAATTAATAATACATTTCTAGGGATTCTACTAATACATTCACATACTTTTGAGTTTGTAGGTGTGGCATTTTTAGGCCTCTGATGAATAGAACTGTAAAGGAAGCTGGCATGAACAAACAAGGTTTGCATCTATCATGCATACAAGAGTCTCGTAATGATAAAAATGAAAAATGAATTTGCTCATAAAACATTTGTCTCCCTGATACAGCAAGAAATAGATTAGTATCTAGGCTGGAAGGAATTGCACAGGGTCAGGCATCCTATTTTTCCATGCAAGATGTAAAGATACAATATGGGAATTCAGCCTTGGTAATTACTAATGCACCACACAGACACCATCACACCCTGTTTACTGCATAAAGAGGTCATTTGTGGTCTGCCTCCATCACAAAAAGCATTTGCTGGAGAGTGGGGCATGCTGAAACGTGCAGTAAGACAAAATTCCTTATAGGACGGAAGAAGACTAGAAGAGTTAACGACCATAGATACAAGGCCTCTAATTCTTCTGGGGTGATTTAAGTTCTCTCTCATCAATTATTGTCCTTTGTCTTCAGAGCCTTATCACCAGCAGCATTACAGGAACTGAGCATAACAATAAGCAGGACAAAATAACCTTCTGAACTTTCCAGAGGTTTCTGTATAACCAGCTGTGTAAGACTGTTTTTAATTTTTTAAAAAGTCCCAAAAGCTCTTCTAAGTAAAAAGTAGTAATAAGACATACACAGAAAGAACTCATCCATAAGCATTAATTTAAATGTGCTTCTCGATCTATTTTTAACATCTTTATTTATTGATTAATGTTCTTCATACATTCTATGCTTCAATAAAAATAAAGTCTCCTTAAAGTAGAGCTTAATCCTGATAACTACATGGCCATGGCCATGAAGTTTTCTTGACAGCCAGATGGAAGTGGTTTGCTATCGATCCAGCATTAACAAATCCAAAATAAATCAAAACTGTATTCCCAAAATGAGAGCTTTCATGAACAGAATATTCTCTTAAGTCCTGTGACTTTTTAAAAAGATGAATAGCAAATGCAAGCACTATGAGAAATTTAGATGCTCTGCTATGAACCTGTCGAGCGTTCCATTAAAACTGAAAGACTGCATTTAATTTCAGAGAATCACAGAGATTATTCACCTTCAAAATGTTGAATAATAAATGCAGAAAAAAATCAAAGGCACTGTAAGAGTTAACTGGACATTACAGTATACCAAACCACCAGTTTAAAAATCTAAAGAACATCATTTCTCTGTTTGGGTGACTCTTGAAAACAAACCCTGAACACAACTGCAATAGTGAGATATTAAATTAAATTTATAAAGTATTAAGTTGCATCCTTACTGGACATGCATTTTTTAAAAACGAAATAGCTTCAAACCCTATGGAAAATGAAGGAACCCATGGCTGGAGAGAGCTGGGAAAAGACTTTAGGAAAAGCCAGCTATTTTTGACAGCAGGTTAGCTGCTGTGAAACAAAGCCTTGTCTTTTATAAAATGTTTACAACGATGAGAAAAAAGTATATCCTTGGGCTAAAATGTTTATTGGCACCTAGGAGTCTGAAGAGAGCAAGTGAGGCCTTTTTTTTTTGCAGGGCACTTTATCTTTGGCTGCATTCTCAAAGGGATCTCTGAATGAATAGAGCTGGATTACTCAGCCTTCAAGTCCACGCCCATTCCTCTCCATTTTCCTTGGCAAGACTGAGAGCCAAGCTATTTTTAGTTAGATGGCTTTCTATTTTTAGGCAACTACCAGTTAGAGACATTTGTTAGGAAAAAAAAAATAATAAAAAAAAGGAACACCAAAAGGGAAGCGGGGAGGACGAAGCTTCCTTTCTCATAATGTAAAGCAAGCTTTTCAACCTGTAACTCCAGGCAGTTCAGCTGCTTCCAATCTTGGAAAAATAAAAGAAAATCCAAAAGTTCAAGAATTTAAAAATAAACCTAGCCTCTGGCAAATAGACCAAAATACAACAAGCTGTTACTATGTGAAACAGTGACTAAAAAAACAAATGACTGGATTAGGAAGGAGGAGGGGGGCAACAAAGCCAAAACAAAACATTAGAACTAATAGGTTATAAGAATGTTACACAGACATGCAACTTTTTTCTCAGCTTCTGAGCCGGATCTCTTATATCTTAAAAAAAGTGAAGAAAGTCCAACGGCACAATACTGATTCAGAGCCCTTTTTTTCCCTATTAAAAGAGAATCATTTGTAAATCAGTGTGAAAGCATTTGCTCTCCCTTTCCCCTTTTATAATACTGGTCTCCTATGATTTTTACCATGAAAATATTTGGACTGTGGTTAACAGAAATGGAAAGGCCAGAGAAATTAAAGGGGCCTTGACAGATTCAATGCATTTCGCAGTAGCCAACTATCCTGTCACTGAGCCATCACTGTGAGGATATCTGGCCTCTCTACACTTGTGATATGTTGCTATAGCAATGGATATATGATGCTATATATGGCTTACCCAGCAATGCTGACAGGAATCTTATCCCATCCACTGAACTTAGGGCAAATTCCTGTCTTCAACCTGCGTAGTTGCTTAACATTTCTTGTTATGTTTGGGGTTTATTTGGCTTTCGCAGTTAAGAGCAACATTCTCTCTATAATCTCCCACCCAGGTGTGTGTTTTCTCCTGCATCTTAAAACAGAATGATAATCATGCAGAGAAAATTAATTAAGTTCATTAAGTAGAGGCTGGTTGGCATGCCTATTAGTGGATCCACAGCTGGTTTAGATGCCATCCAACTAGAGTCCAGTATGTGGGAAGGCCCAAAGTTTGATCCCGAGCCCAACCCTCTTCACTGTTGAATAAGAAAATGGAGGAATGCTAAACTAAGTTGTGAAAGACACAACACTGGGTGGGATAGAAACAAAATTCAGAATGATTATGAGAATTGCAGGCTGAAAGTATCAGAATACAATTTGTCAATAAAAACAAATTCAGAGTTACCTGGAAGTCATTTTATCAAAAGATACAAAGTTCTTCATTCAGGAAATAAAAACTCAAACATATTGCACAGCTATAAGATAGAAGTACATGTCATGGCACATGTATGTCTGAAAAGGATCCTGAAATTGAGGTTGATTAGACACTGAATATAAGCAGTGAACCATAACCACTAAAGATACATTGGCAATTTTATGCCGCGTCAACAGAAATGCAGTTTCCAAATAATGGTTCCAATAATCAGATTTCACCTCAAGTACTGTGTTTAACTGATGGTTGAAAGCAAAGAGGAACTGAGGAGCCTTATGATGAAGGTGAAAGAAGAAAGTGCAAAAGCTGGCTTGCAGTTAAATCTCAAAAAAACCAAGATTATGGCAACCAGCTTGATTGATAACTGGCAAATAGAGGGAGAAAACATAGAGGCAGTGAAAGACTTTGTATTTCTAGGCGCAAAGATTACTGCAGATGCTGACTGCATACAGGAAATCAGAAGATGTTTAATCCTTGGGAGAAGAACAATGACAAATCTTGATAAAATAGTTAAGAGCAGAGACATCACACTGACAATAAAGGTCCACATAGTTAAAGTAATGGTATTCCCTGTAGTAACATATGGCTGCGAGAGCTGGACCATAAGGAAGGCTGAGAGAAGGAAGATAGATGCTTTGGAACTGTGGTGTTGGAGGAAAATTCTGAGAGTGCCTTGGACTGCAAGAAGATCAAACCAGTCCATACTCCAGGAAATAAAGCCAGACTGCTCACTTGAGGGAATGATATTAAAGGCAAAACTAAAATGCTTTGGCCACATAATGAGAAGACAGGACACCCTGGAGAAGATGATGATGCTGGGGAAAGTGGAAGGCAAAAGGAAGAAGGGCTGACCAAGGGCAAGTTGGATAGATGATATTCTAGAGGTGACGGACTCGATCTTGGGGGAGCTGGGAGTGATGATGACTGACAGGAAGCTCTGGCGTGGGCTGGTCCATGAAGTCATGAAGAGTCGGAAGCGACTGAATGAATAAACAACAAACTGTGTTTAATTCTGGGCTTCCAGGGAGGTATGGGAAACTGAAGACAGCTCTGTGAAAGAGGAGCTGATAACCACATCAAAGACCAAGGAACCAGTGAGTAGACCAGTTCTTTTGGAACCCCTCCGGATAAGGAGGATGGGAGATTGCCTACCTGTGCTTCGGACTGCTGCTCCCCATGAGACCACAGGAGAGTGGTTTTCCACAGGTCTGAGCGCCAGGAGATGATGGGATTAGCCATCTTGCTTGCAACTGTGGTTGGCAGCTTTTAAAGGACACTATGTTTGCTAACCTCACTTTCTAATCACTTTCAGAAATTGCTCATTAACTCCTTCCAAGCTATCAGAGACCTTTGGAATGATAAGTTTAAAAATGCTAGGTGAGTCTGCCTTTAATCCTGAATGAAAACTAATTATAAGCTTAAGAATTTAAAGAATCTAAAATGAACAGCAAAAAGCTAAATAAAAGTTTAATCTTAGAAAGTTATAAACAGACTAAGGGTCCAGATAAAATTGGAATTTTGAAACTTTTACAATAAGATTTTTGAATTAATTATAAAGTGCTAACAGCTTCTTGTGGGAAACAGATCCTGTTCTGGTTTTTACAAGACACAACATTGATAAATAACTTCATGATTTCAAAAATTGAACACTAGAGGGGGCTAAAGATTTTAGATAGAGGAAAGATATACAAGCCTGCAATGGTTATGACAATAAAAATACTGAAGGAGACTTTCGAAGAATGGAATCAGAAAACAGTAGCCACAATATCAAAAATATCAGTAAAGATGTCTGCTTCTTTGGACATACTATGTCCAAAAGATGTTATTGAACAAATGTCAGATGTAGAACAAATTTTATCTGACAAGATAGAGATGGTATCGAAAGTGGATTTACAATTGACCAGCCAAGAAAATGATTTAGAAAAGGATGTTTCACTGGATCTACAAAAGAAACTGGCTGAGGTTTTAAAATTTAAAAAGGAAATACAAATGACAAACCAAGAGAGTGACCTGGATAATTATTTCCTACTGGATTTATGAAAGGCTGGTTAAATTCTTGAAGAACCCTGTGTGATGGGACAGAGAAGAAATGAAGAGAAATCAAATCCTGTGACAATATTTGAACAAACTAAAGATTAAGACTGTTAGGTGTAAAAGGAAGAAATATAAAGTTGGTTTATTTGATCAAGGTTAAAACCAGATATGTTGTTACTTCTGGCTACCCTTTTTGGACTTACTGCTGACACCAGGACTGAAAAGTTGATGTTTAATGGATTTGTTTATAGATAAGTGATGGGATCTGGGATGAAGAGATAAATGTTTGTAACTTGAGAGATGGTGAGGAGTTACAAATTTTGTTTATACTTATTGTGATAAAGGTTAGAAGGCACTTATTTATATATTTCTTTTCTTTTTCTTTATTATATTCTTAGTTTTTTCATTCTTCTCTTTTCCTTTTTTTCCTTGCACTTTTTACTCCTCTCTATTTTCTTTTCTTTAAGTTTAGTTTGTATTAGATTTTACTATTATAATGAAAATTCTTTATATATCTATATCTATATCTATTTAATTATGTGTCCTACATTTAGGACAAGTGCAGAAGGGGGCAGGAGGGTTATCAAGGGCCTGGAAAGTAAGTTTTATAAGGAAAGACTGAGAGAACAAGATATGTAGCTTTAACGATACTGAAGGGATTATGATAGCACTTTTCAAGTGTTTGAATAAAAGTTGCAGAGATCCATTTCTATCATCCCAGGGTACAGAATTGGGAATATTAGGAAAAAGTTTCTAATACTAAAAACAACTTGACAGTGAAACCAATTACCAGCTCAGATTCTTGTTCTGAGCAGAGCCTTGGACTTGATAGCCTAAATAGCCCATTCCAACAATATAATTCTGTGATTAAACGTGTGTAACTTCTTTCAAACTCTTGGCTATAATACAGAAATCAAATACTTCACAGTTTTTCCACTGTAGCATAATAGCTTTCAAGTGGACTTTTGTAAACCTGTCCTTAAGTCAATTGGGAGCAAACTGCAGGAATAACCTAGCATACATTCTGTTTGTAGTGCTGTACAAACCATTCAGAAGGGGGATTTGAGAAGCGACCAAGTTCCCCTATGAACTCACTACACACAGATTGTACTTCTGCTAGGCTTGCCACTGAAGCAAAATGGCAGCATTGACTTTTCAACAAAACACAGCATCTCAGCGTTTTAAGCAGTGTATCTGCACAGCTTCACAACTTACAGATCTCAATTAATCATCAAATAAATCCCATGGAAAATAGGAATTAGACCTCAGATTTGTATGTTGGGCTTATTAAAACCAAGTGGAACAAATGCCTAATTCTAAACATGTTTCCTCGGAAGAAAACCCCATTGGCTTCAATGGAACTGACTTTTTATGTCAGGAAAAGCTAGTTGCCAAACCCAGTGGAAATACTGAGGAGGGGGAGGGGAACATACAGGGAAGATCAGCACTAAGAGGGAAAAGTTCCTAAGCCCTTCCTTCATGGCCTGAGTTTGCCTTGAAAAATATTTTCCCCAAAGCCAGTTTGTCTTTATATTTGTACACTTCCAGGTTTAAAGCCTCTTTCATGAGGGGTCAACACAGACAGCATCTACAGGAGAAAACTGATACGAGTAGGTGACTTAAATATTCCTTCTATTTCCTGAATTATTTTTGCCTTCATGTATTCGCCTCACCACAGGTTTTCATTATGTAATTTACCATTTTTATGGAATTGGTAGGCATAAACTATCCTTTAAGCATAGCCATTCATTAGGAATGCACATTAGGAAGGCATAAAGTATCAGAAAAGGAAAACAGAAAGTTAAAATGCTTATGTGTAGGAATTAAAATGCCCAATGCAGAAAGGGATAAAATGGAGGGCTGGTTTATTTTATTTTCCAACAAAACTGTTGTTCTACAGCTTAAGATAAATCCAGCCATATTATACTTGGGATATCAATTTTGATTTACTAGAACTCTTATTTGGGGAAAAATGAGGGAAGAAATCCTATGAATATGAGGTTAGTTTTCATCTTTTCTCTGAAACTGCTTGAATGAATTTTTTTAAAAGTTGTTTTCAGACTTTTGATTGTTTTGTCATTTCTCGCATTTGCATTACTGGATCTTTGAACTTTGTGGTTCTAGATTCCCAAGGTCATTTTTCTCTAATTCTTTAATCTGTTGCTGCTTATTACTAGTGTGATAATTTTCTTAAATGTTTGGAGTTTTGTACTTCAAAACTGAATCCAAATTTATTTGTGACCTTTGTTAACAATGACATGGACTTGGGCTAAATTATCATTGATTCCAATATCCAAGGTGGGATAAACTTTTGCCACCAATTTCCTGAAATAGTTTCCATAGTCTTCCCTGTCAGTTCCTGCTGTCAATTATTTCCTTGAGAATCAAATTTACAACAGTTTGCAAAGACTTATAAATCTGCTGAATTTGGTAAGGCAAACAAAAAAATACTTGATAATGCCGCTGATCCTTTTTAAAGAAACAGTAGGCTATTCCTACCTCTTCTATTAACCTTAGAATCATGTTAAAATTGCCTGATTCAGAAGATACACTTGATTGCTAAAATGGATCCATTAACTTGCATTTTTTAAATTAGGGTGTTTTCTACTTGCTAGCCCAAGTTAATAAATCCTACTAACAACACATTCCACACAGCTCTTACCATGCCTTAAAAAATTAGGTAGGATGAGGCAACCCAAAGCTATCAGCTGTGATGGTTGTAAAGGGCATCCAGGTTCAGAGGCATTCTGTCTCTGAATGCCAGTGGTGAGAAAAACATTAGGATAGAGATATCCCTCTTAATGCCAGGCAAATACATATGTGTTTTTTCCTACCAATTATCATTCAATTTTAAGAAAGGGAAATTATCTTACACAGTCTTCAAAGGTGAAGAGGATTTCAGAGAAATTCTCATGGATAGAGGAGGCTAATGTATACATGTGAATACCCTGTCTTTCATTCCATTGACTCTGCAACAATCTGCTGTTATCTTGGCATCATAGCAATCATATCCCAAGAAAAACCAATATGATGGAGCTCTTCACATCAACTTTTTCAAGAGTGGTATTACTGTTGTAGCTAAGGAAGAATCCTGCCTTTGAGAAATTGTTGGGGAATTTTTTCTTCCCACAGGTTAGATTACTGTACAAGATTATTGTGCCCAGCTCTAATATCACCTGTCCTGCTTGTAAGATTCCCATTTGACTAGTTATTGCAGGAATTCAGGTGCTCAGTCAGTTGGCCTTTAAGATTTGTTTCATTTATAGAAATCTACTTCCTGAAAATGAGTCTACTAAATCAATTTCTGACATGATAGTATAGGAGGATGCTTACTTCATTACATGTGAAATTGACTTACATAGTGATGGAGACATCCAAGCTCTGAACAGACCATATACCTATGGACAGAGCATCCATCATTTCTGTTTTAGATGTGAAAGAGGAAGGATGGAAACAGGATGTATGAAGGCCTTGCACTTAATTTCTCCCCAACACTACATTTCTATCTTGTCTAAGACTACTCAGAGTAAGTAAATAAAGGTTCATACCTTGAAATAGCGAGAGGTACTTATTTATACAGATAAGAGTCTTAAATGATATGAAAAGCTTTCAGAATCTAATTAACCTCCCAGTTGATCCTTAGTGCTGTGACCTTTAAAAATAATTGACAGAGCGGATTTTTTTTCCCCTTTCAATGCATTCGGAACTTCTCACCAGGTAACTAATCTTAAGTATGCTATAGGATCCACCACAAGAAAGACTCAATGCAATAATGTACAATAAGAAAATCAGCAAAATGAGACTGACATTTCTTTCAAACTTAAGGTATCACTTATGCAGCAGTGATGCACATGAACATGTACTCTCTGTACAATCTGAATAAGTTTTGTGCCTAATTGCCTCCAAGTTTCCAGCATACTCAAGCTTCCACAACTATTTAATTTTTAAGACCCAGCACAATCCAATATAGATTTTCCCAACAACTCCTTATTAGCAATAACACCTGAACAAAGAAAAAAAAAACCTACCTAAATCAAAGCCAACTAATCTTGGAAGAAATGTCCATTGTACGTGGACCTTATTTTCTTATTTCTTTAAAAAAATATGGTTTCAGTGTCCACTGTCACTGTCCATTGGTGACTGTATATACAGCCAATTCCTCTAATCAATGGTGCCCCTTAAGTACTGGTGATAATTATCACACTGCCATCTAAGATCTAGAATTATATTACTCTTGAACAAGTTATTGGAACTGTATAATTTATTCATATATTTATTTCTTAACTATAATTATCAGCCACTAACCATTCAGAAAAAACTTGTGATTGGTTACAATGTACAAACATCAAATACAGCTGAAGTTAAGAAGCATTACTGGTACCACTAATCTGAGACTAATGGTATTTTGTCATATACACAGGATCACAGATTTTGGGCTGGAACATGGCTAAGTCATACTATAACATGTATATAATGTCTGATAATATATGCTTTCCCCCTAATTATTATATAATGTACGTGAAGAGCTTTTAATGGTAAAATGAGCAAGACATAAAAAGAAGCAACGAGGCATCTGCCAATACTGACTTCTCCATCTGCTGCTGCTTCTCCTCCTACTATCTGCAGCAAATGGTCTGCTGTGATATTGACTCTACACGACCATGATCACTCAGCTGGCAACAAGTTTTGCAGGATTGGCAGTGGTGGGCAAGGTGTCTTTCTTTCACTGAAATTTCTTCATTACTACTCATGTTCTTATTGATGAAGCCATGATGAATTTTCTACATTCCTTGACTGGAGTTTGAAAATAAATGCTGTATCCTGAAATATCTGCTGATTTTAATTTTATATCCTTGTTATAGCCTGTACTGAAAATAGAGATTAAACCACACTTTTCTAGTTTAGATGTAAAATTGAAGTAATAAAATCTGGTAGACAGGAAGGATTGAGGTAATGAAACATACGGGTGGCATAGTTTATTACACCAAGATTATTAGTTTGGCCTAGTATTATTTCACTAATCCACATAGCAACTCTGAAAACTAGATCACTAATGTTATCACCATGCCACATTGTTGGGAGGTATTTACATGGTGGGTTGATGAAGGACACCTAATAATCTGATGGCTAAACTTGTTTGACCTAGGAACATTTTCCTAATGCTCCACATTCCTAGCCACTCAGTTATATCAATTCTCAATTCAGCAGTGCTGTAACAAAAGAGGAATGTTTTAGAGTACTGTTCAATTTTTTTTCTGTATGTTCTGCAATGCAATTCCATTAAAATCATTTAGATACCTGGCACTTTCAGTGGAAGTTAGCCTACAATCATGGAGAACTGCACAATAAATTTTTATTATGTTCCTTTTATTAGAGTTGCAAAGGATCTGAATTTACCCTGAAATGACTAGATTTAGTCTCCTCCTAAGAAAAGATATAAGACTGAACAAAGACAAAAACCTATTTTTTCTCCTTGATTTGAACCAAACTCTGGTAATTGAATTAAGATGACATCTCTTATTTGCCCCCACAAACTCTACCATGCCTTAGCTCTAAAGCATTTCCCTGGAGATTCAGAGGTCTAGGTCTCAGGGAGCCTGATAATTCTATATAGCAGCCTTTTTTAGTTTGATGTCCTTCAGCCTATTTACCATCCCTATCCAGCACAGCCACATTATAATAGGTAACCTGATATTTTAGATATTTCAAACCAATAGCCATTAGTCTCTGGTAGCATGACTAGTGCCAAATCTATTTCATTTTTCTTGTTAATACATTTGAGACATTAATACCTTCTAAGGTAATTCCTAAACAGTGAAAAGTTAAAGTCCTATTTGGTACACAGAATCTTCCATAGGAAGTGCAGGTTTTAGAACTGTGTGGGTGCCTTGGTTTGCAGGCAACAGAATGTAGTATGTATTGTGGAGACTGGCTCTTTAGTGATGTCACAGCATGACTACAGAGAGGAAGGACTGATTTGTAAACTTATTTGTAACAATAATGATTCAATTTTACTGTAGCTTGGTTATTTCCTTTTCAAGAATACAAACAAAAATTGCAGTACAGAAGATCCAGATCCTATTGTGCAAAATTAGGGTTTAAGTAATGTAGATTTAAACATTTCATAGCTGAGCAATTTGGAGAACACAGTAAGAGAAAAAGATAGTTTTGCCAAGGATCAGAACTATATTTAGCAAAAAGCAGTATGATAAAATCTAGCAGAGTCCAATCTTGGAAGAATGAAAATAAGGCAAGAGCTACAAAGATTCAAAATTCAGAAAGAAGGGAAAAATCTGAGTAAAGTAGGTTAACCTAACTATAAAACACCAATCCTTGACAGAAAGTTACAAGCTAGTGAAGACAGAAAAGGGTGAAACATTTAAGAAAAGCAGAGAAGTAAAAGATCGATGGACCAGATTTAACAGAGAGTTTGAGTGATTGTCTGGAGGACAGAGAGAAGCAGGATTTACACAAAGAAACAGAGACAGTGAAAAGGCAAAATGGAAAAGATTTGTGATATTCTATGTAACAAGGAATGGGAACTCAGGAGGTGGGCATAATTAAACAGCAACAGCAACTACATGTTAAGATGTTACAGCTGAGCAACACTTTGATGGGTATTAAAAACACAGACAATAAGAACATGAGATAGTACAAAAGATAACAGAATAAAACCTTACGCAATAACATTATCTTGGATTAAAATACTCAGATTCTTCTCCCCAAATGCTAAGCCTTCAATGAATCCCAAAAGAAATTCAGTTCATATGTAACATTTCAAAAAGTGACCAATTATTTTACATTTCTGTTTAACAATGTTTAGATAAAATATGCAGATTCCAAATTTGTATTCTGATTCACGGAATTCTGTGTTAGCAATTTCAGTAGGAACCATGGTATTATTATTTAAAAGGACAAGAGGTTCATTTGCAATAATAGTTTTTGCTTTATCATGTCCTGACCTAAATCTGCTATGCAGGACTAAAATAATCCAGCAACGTAAGCAAGGAATCCTGAGGTAAGAAAAGAGAAGGAAAAAAAAAATAAGCAAGAGAAAAGCAAAACTCTCTGTGATATCCCCACCCCCACCCTGGCAAAAAACCTGTTTCATCTTCTATTAGAAAACAACAAAGTGAATACAGACAATTGAAACTAATTACTATACTAACAGTTTACTTTCTAAGATTGATTGGTCTAATGGTTCTCAGTCAAGTCCAACACACTTTCTTTAGGGTTGTACTACTGCTAAACTGCAGATCAGAAATAAAAGTGCCGATAAAAATAAAATTTTGTAAACTCTGGCAAAACATGGAGTTCTTTATTTTCTTTACTGAGAGATTATGATAAGAGTCTTTTCTTTGGTCCATGGATTTTAAACTGTATTTTGAAAAGAACAAAAAAAGGTTATTATGTAAATCTCCTCTCTTTCTCTAAGTTATTGGTCAGGAAACCTTGGGGACTAATGGCAATCATATTTTTAAAGGTGTGGGAATATTTTGCTTAATGACATACATAAATTGACACCAATCACATTTTCTGACTCATGAATTCAGGCTACAATCCCTACTTTGAGATTAATTTGGCCAGGTGACAGCCATGGCCAAGAGCGCCTTTCCACTATTACAGTTGTGCTTATTCCTAGATCTCAATGCACAATTCATGATTTTAACTGATTAATTAATTATATGCTATCAAGTCATTTTTGTCTCCTGGCGACCACATAGATAGATTTTCTCCATGGCGATCTGTCCCTAACCTGGTCTTTCAGGTCTTCCAACACTGCCTCTCCCCGATTACATCAGCCCATCCCATTAGATCTGGCAGGGAAGGTATGCTGCGAGTTCCATTGGCCAGGGACTTGCATTTAGTGGGTCCCAGGAGATGGGCCTTCTCTGCCATGTCTCCCTCCCTGTGGAACATTCTCCAACATGTTGCCTCTCTTGTGGACAGTCGCCGCCATGATATGGACAGCCATGACCCTGCTGGCCTTCTGGAAGGCCATGAAGACCTGGCTGTTGAGGTGTTAAGGGAGCTTTAGTGTGGGCATGGACATATCAGTTATGTTATTATTGAGATCTATTTAGGGGCCACATTTTTTTCCCTGTAATGGGTTGTGACTTTCATTCTATATTTATTTTTATTTGGAGTGTCCCAATAGATGGGTAGCCAAATAAATAAATAAGTTAAGTAAATAAATAAACCTTTGAACTGTAGACCCTATACCTGCAACATCTAGCCTAAATTCTGAACTTTCCAGCATCTTGCTCATTCCTTGCCTTTTGTGGAGTACTGAGTAAGAGCTTTGGATAATTCAAAAGCCAGGTCACTCTTTTGAGCCATTATAATAATTATAAAATAGTTTCAATAAAAAAGTATGAATATTGACAGACCTATTTGTTGGTAACAACTGCGCTTGGAACCAGACAATTAAAAATGTATTTATTGTTGTTTATGACTAATCCCTATGTGTAATTCCCATGTATGTTGTTTGCAGTGGACTTGTACAAAGATATCAAAAGGCCATTTTATTAAACTGTTCACAGTAAATTATTAAATTAAAACTTTAGAAAGAGATGACATTCATAGGCTGATCAGCAAGTATGCATTTAACCAGTTGAATCCTACAGAAATTAAACCTACTGATATAAAACGTTTATCTGTAAGAATTCAGAAGGTCAGTTAAATAATCACAAGATAAAAGCAATCCATTTTATAAATACTGCCAGGTTGGTGAGCAAATTTCTGCTGCCTTGAAAAAGAACTAAAAATAAAAAATCCACCCTGCACAAGAAAAATACCACATTCTAGATGTGAAGAATAGTCCCTTTATTTGATGATACAAGTTGCCTTAAAAGGCTCATTCTTAAGTATAATTGACAGAACAATCCTAAAGTGCAATTGCAGCATCCTGACAAGCCTGAACTTCTGATGTCAACTGGCAAGGCAGCAGTGAAGGAGTAATCTTCACTGTACTTCCTGTTGGTTCCTTTTCCTCAGACAGATCTCCTCTGTCTGAGGAAATGACAGAACATGCTTAGGCCAGGCCACACATACCATTTTTCCAGGCTGTAGATATGATAGAGAAACATCCCACCCTCCTTTCTGCCTATCACCCCAACCTCACTTGGACAGTGTCAATCTTAAAGCTGGATAAAGAAGCAGAAGGGGAAATTCGGCAACTGACTACCATAAAAAATCTGGGTTCTGGTTTTGGTCTTGGAGGCAGAAATCTGTAATAGTACAGCCCTTAATATGTTATCCTAGCAGCCACAGAATTGCAACCCAAGTTTGCATCCAACCCTGGTATTGCAGTGCAGAGTTTTCTCTTTAAATACATATTTTACTGATGTATTTAAATATTGAAAAGATGACAATTCTTTGTTCTACACCAAGACATGTACTCAGATACTTTCTGTGTGCAAAGCTGCCTGCCTCTTCAGCTTTTGTTTTCTTGCTTCATTGTACTAGCAACAGTGATGCTAATTATCAAGTAAAACAATATAATTATACTGAAGATTTTTTTGGCTAATGTAAAGATTCTTTTTTCCCCTAAACACTCCCCACACACTGCAGAACTATTTCCTCTGACCCTGAAACAGTGCTGAATCTGGAATGACCTCTGCACTCCATACTTCAGTCTGAATATAGAAAATCACATCCTTTCAAGTTAGTAAGCTATTTTAGCAGCTACCAAGCCATATGGTAAAGAACAATACACCAAGCCTTTTGTATCTCTTTTGTGTGATTACTGCTTAACTATTTAAATATTCTAAAACGATTGCCAATGTGTTCCTACAGCTACTGCTTTTTTGGTAATAAAGAGTCCAAAACTTTTGCTGACATAAATTAATAAACAGCCACAGCTACAGACACAGAGAACTGTGTACTATACATTTGCCACTAAGCACAGATGACATACATTTTTTTCTCAGGAAGTATTTCTGTTTATCCATGGCCTTTTGACAACATTTTTACTTCTCACGTTTAACCATTTCTTTCCCTTAGAAACCAAAAACTCCATCAGCTTTAGACAAAACCATAAAGAGTACCATAAAGGACTCAAGAGAAAAGTAGTTGGAGTTATCACTAAGACAACATTATCCAATAATTGTGGGGGAACATCCCCACGGCTGCAAATAGGACTTGTCTGCAGCATTAAAATTCACACAGCCTGCTGCTGCTGACAGGGTATCTGTTACTAGGGGCAAGCAAGAAAAGAAAATGAAAAATAAAAGAATCCCTGCATCAAAGATTTCTGTAATCGGCAGGAGCAGATTATTAGAATTCTAAGAAGTCTAGGAAAACCAATCTAGATCTATGAATGTAGGGATTTTTAGCAGCAAAACTTCCATCTGATAGCTTAAAGTGATTTTTGTTCTGTTCTGGGGATTTTATTTTTTTTTTGGTTGGTTGTTTAGTTAAGTAGGAAGTTTGCAAAAAATGTTCCATGAAATACCCTGTAACAATGAAGAGTGGAACATATTAATAATTCTACAATTACTCCCCATGTATGGCGGCATATTTTGTTTCTGCACCTGCACTTCTATTTTGAAACCATTCAGCATCACTAACTTCTCATCAGCTACATGTTTCACACATTAGTAACATTTTTTGTAGCACCATAACACCTCTTCTGAAAGGGATTTCTTTAACTGGTCATAAAGTAGAAACAAGGGATGGAGATGGCAAACTTGTGCAGTCAAAGAATTCATAATAGAGCATGTCAAGCCACAGGGAAATGCAAATTGCACACATTAGGGTTCCTGTTAGGTCAAAGTGGTCTACTCCATCAAGAGAGATCACATTGTTTTATTAATACACTTTTATCAAGGAATTCCACAAGTAGAATCTTTTCTTATTTGTTGTTAGTCAAGAATTGAAGAAAAGAAAGACAGAAGATAACCATTTATTTTAATGGTCTGTAAATGGTCTTTAAATGCTGTAAATGTTAAGAATAGTTCCTACGAATCCATAGGAAGGCCTATATCCAGTAATTATTCATATCCTTTTTCTTCCAGAAGTTGACTGAAAGTGTAAACTAAATTTATCCAACTTTACCTAATCTCTGGTAATCACTTGATTTTTTAGAAGTTACTTTTATTGTTTAAGCACATTGTCTCTGAATTCTGTAGAAGTAAGACTAGAATATTAGTTTGTATTTGTATTGGGAGTTTTGGAAGTTTGGATGGAAACTTGAAACCATATGGAATCTGAACAAGCCTTAATGCCACTCTGGTCATAGATCAACCAAATGCCATCACTGTTGGTGCAGGTACTCCAGGAAAGGCATGGGTAAACATTTCACTTATTTATTACTTTTTGTAGGATTAGGTTGTGCACTTCTATATTTTCATTAAAGCACAGAATCAGAAATAAAGTAGCCACCAGACAGACATGCACTTAAACTCTGGATCCACTGAAATCAGCAGCAAAATTCCTTAAGTTCGCCACAACGAACTATGCATTTGTTTAAGAATCTTAAGGCTGGCTGAGGTGGCTCAACTCTCTGTTTACATCTTTGTTTAAGATACAGTCTTAAGATTCCATGGTGAATTGATGGCAGCAAGCAAAAAGCTAGAACACATTTGGAAATCAATGCTATTATTCTCCGCAAAGCAACAAAATAATATACTGTTCAATGTATATATATATATCCCGCCTTTATTATTTTTTTCATAAATAACACAAGGCGGCAAGCATACCTAATACTGCTTCCTCCTCCTATTTTTCCCACAACAACCCTGGGCGGTGAGTTGGTCTGAGAGAGAATTAAGAGATATTAAGCAACATGTATGAGCTAAATATACCAAAGGCTTCCTTCAGTTGCATGGTTAGGCTCATAAATTATATTTCACTTGCCAGGGCATTGTAGAATATATTAGATGGCATGTCTTTAAATATGAATCTACCGTTTAAATAATCTGTAAGACAGTATTTTTATTAGAATGGAAAGTTTCTGCATTTTAAGAGAAGTGAATTATTTTACAAATATAAAACAGAAGCCAAATGAACTAACAAAAAGAATGCAACTAAACTAGGTGCAGGCTTTATCATTAATTGAACTACATCAGGTAATCACCACATAGAAAATGAAAATCAGTTTCAAACTAGTATAGTACATTACAGGGAAAAAACCCTCCTTATTATAATTCTTACCTCGACAATATCTGAATTTGTTCGACTCTCATGTGGCTCATTGTATTCTGTATACTTCAGCAACACCTTGTCCATATCAGTGCTGGCATACTGGAAGAGTTTATTGGTGCTGTTGAAGATTATGAGAGCAATTTCACAATCGCACAGAACACTCAACTCATAAGCCTTCTTCATTAACCCAAATTTCCTCTTTGTAAAAGTCACCTAAAAAAAAAAAAGGCAGAAATCAGGTCTGATCCTTTCTAGATTGCTTTAATTCCTGGACTCTAACAAGTTCAGAAGTGATGTGCATAATATCGATGCAGAGTGTAAATATATTTAATGGCCAACTAATCGAAGGAAGGCTAGAATGACATTCATTAATCTGGGCTTCATCTTTATAGATTTAAAACCAGGACATTCTCTGTAATAATGCAATTCAAAATACATAATGTCACCTTTAATGTTTTCCTTACATCAGCTATTTCATATATTGTTAGTTTCATATACTTTTAATTTTCATTTACTATAATCTAGTTCCTTGCTTGCAAACCTAGCAATATTTAACTTTGTAATTCATTGTCCTCAATGGAGGGCTTCATATGTAAGTTTGTCAGTCGAACCAACTGCATATTAGATAGAAGACCTTTATCATAACTGCTTCCTTTCTTGTGTCAACTTAGATTGGTTAAAAAGGACTATTTTCCAAATAAAAATATTAATTACATTTTTCTTCATCAGGCATTGACTGTAAGGTACAAGTCTAACAGGTTTCTCATGTAAGTAAATCAAAGCTATAATGGTATGTCTTCGGAAATAGCATACATGCTTTAAGGCTACTTAATTAGTTCTAGTTACTATCAGTTCCTTAATGCTATCAATAAAAATATCTGCATGGGTTTCTATAAAGCATAAAACACTCCAATATGCATTACTCATAAAGCTGTGTTTTAATCTTCTTATAAGCCTAATGCAAGTTAATGCAACTGCAACCTGCCATAAAATATCATTTAACCATACCATGGAAAATGTGACAGTAAATCCATTTAGTATCACCAGCCAGCCCATCTCAAAAATGTATCTAGATCCCTGTTCTCTGTAAATTGATATTCTACAATTTAAACAAACTATATTTGCATCTCACATATTGCTTCTATTAGATTTTTACCAAATAGCTGCAGTAGAAATCTAAAATAATTTTCAAACGAGTTCATATATTTTACTATATTGTATTTACCAGCGTGCACGCACATACAGACACTTTTCAGGGCAGCTTTATCTACTATTCATTAAACCAGGACGTTAGTATTTAACAATTTAAAATCATAATCTTAACTTTAACTAACAAAATTGCTAAACTTCATCATATTAGTAATGATCTACAAGCCAACAGACATACAACGATCTGGGTACATATCTGAGTAATGCTAGTGGAATAAATCAGCACAACTCTCTGGGATCTGAACTATTTATTTCAATAGGTTTCCCTGAAAATATATTAGGTTCTAAACAATAATCCAATACTTAGTTAATTAGCTCTGTGCAGAGATCCCCTGAGCCAGGTTAAGGTTCTATTTTGATTTCTGGAAGCAGCTAGATCTGGGTGGCTCTACATGAAGTTGAGTCCAACAATAGACAGAAAATGAGCTGTATCTTCCACAATCTAGCACAGTCAAACATAAATAACTACACATTTTCCTAACTGAAATTGAAATATTGAAAAAGCAAATTTAGAAGATAATGAACTATGCTAAGATAATCGGTGCACTCACATTCTGTCCTTTTAAAATCTGAGATGGACAGAATGTGAATCATGTGCTGAAATCTGCAATGATAACATCCTATTCCATGAAGAGCACTGATACAAATTACTATACAACTGAACACCAATATTTCAAAATCCTTGTGCCATTCAAAGATCATTGAATGGACAAGCACTGAATCTGTTCATAAATCGAGAAGAAAAGTATGACTGAATTGGGTTATCACTATTCGCTATTTGTTGATCTTGATGTGACACCCCAAAAACACTTGAGCTCATGAAACCAAATTTAACTTTGTCACTGGAATTGATCAAATATAACCATGTGGTACCAGTGTGTGTGTTTATAGGCATTTTGAAACAATTATTTCAAGCCTGTCTTTGCTTTGTAAGACATGAAAATATTTTTTTCCAAGTGATATGAGTTTGTCTGTGATTTGTTCTTTTTTTTTAAAAAGGGAAAGGGTCTAAAGCCTAAGATATGGATTGGGCTGGATATATAAACCCCATATAGTGTACTGCTTTTGAAACTATTTTCGACGAGACTTGCAGACCACAGTTCTAGAAGAAGACTGTCTGTATATAGAATAGTTTCTGTTAAAGAAAAACCTCAGAATTTAGCATGTTACAGCTTCTCACCATCAAAAGTACACTTTGGAGCAGAAATATCTGTAAGACCACTGTGTTTACAGTTAGGTGTTTCTGAACACCAAAGCCGACCACATGAATGTGCTATACAGCACATACTAATTTTCATGAGATTTGTTGCAGACTTTTGCAAATGATTTCTTTTCATTAGGCTGTAATTTAAAACAATGACAGAATAACTAAAGCATTTATTTCATTTTTCAAAAAAGATTAACATGTAATCCTAATTGCTCAGAATATGATTCATTAGCATTTTTCCCAAGTGCATTATATGATGATATTACCATTGTTCACCAAGATATAAAACTGGTTTTATGCATCACTGTTTCTAAAGTGAAATAATTTTTACTATTCATTTAAAATATGCCACTCACAGTTAAAACTTTCAGACTTCTTTGCACTTAGCATAGTATCATCATAAATCATTAATCTCTTATACTTTTACAATAAGCTGTCATAGGAATGAATCTATTCTTTTCGTGATAGTGAAAGTTTAAGACTTAAGAAATTATTAAGAGCATCATGAAAGGGTTTAATTTTTTTCTTTTTCATTATTCAAATACTAAAACAAAGTATATAAGGTTTTTAATGTATGTGATTTATAAAAACAAAAAACAATATTATGCACTTTTAAATAATACACTGGTCTCTCGTCTGCTATATTAATCATTCAACTAATTAATTAAAATTAGTCTCTTGTCTCAGTTCAAGTCACCTTGATTCTGAAGATATGTGATCTTGTCCTCATTAACAAAGTTTTAAATAATTGAATTTATCTGCAGGCATGAAAACCCTGAAATATCTTGCTAGCTTTAGCGATATTTTTTTCTACCACGTTTGTCTGTAGTATTCAGTTCCACAAACAAGTCATAACATGAATTACTATTATCTAATTCTACACAGGCATGTTGGTGCTTAGAGGAAATATTGAAATAACCTTTCTCATTGCCCTTGATAGCAGATGTCCCAGGACTGAATCCTCAGCATCAGAGTTTGCTCCATGAATAGTAAACAACAACTGCTATGGTCTTTTGGCATTAGCTGTGCTGACCAGGGTGGATGAGAGTTGCAGTCAAAAGACCTCAATGGCACCAAATTGCTTAGCCCTGTTACAGTATAATGTGTCTCTGTGTACATGGCATGAAATGGGTTCTTATACATTTGCCTCTGCAATGAACAGCTGTTCTTTTTGGTGAACAGACTATAGATACTTAGTCAAAACATATATGTCCAAACAACAAATAGGTCACAGTCCATTACTGTTCACTGATTCCAAAATTTGGAACTGGGTTGCTTATTCCAGCATCCTTTTTGTTCCATTGTCACTACTGCTGAGCATATTTACACATATTTGCACAGCTATCCCTGTGGACATGCTGTAACTCTGTTTTCAGATTCCTTTCATTGCCACCCACCAAATCAGAATATATGTATATATGTATCTGAACAATGCATGCAGAATTTCCAGTGCATTAGAAGACTGCAATGCCACTTCCCAGTATCTTTTCATGCCTTCTAAAAATATCCTTCAAAGCATTTGCTGACATTAGCCTTTAATATTAGTAATTACTACTAATAATAACTTCAGATAATCTCAATACAGCCATGAAAATCCTACCATCAACATGTGACAGTTGGTAAACCAGACACAGTATCTAACTGAATTTGTAAGTTACCATGGTGGCTAAACTTGCTTTTTTATATCCTATTTGCCACCAACTAGTGGAGACAAGTCATAAAATATCATCGTTCTTATACATACTGTTCTTATACATACAACCCTATTTCAAGGGTGATGGGTGAGGTATTAAGTTATTACACAGTACAGGTTTGGTGCCAATCTACACATTATCTTTTTTCTCTGTGTTAACTAACATGTTTCAGCCCATGGATTCAGATAATTTTGCAAGGAAGACTTTCCAGAAGAACAACATCTGGCATTAAAATCAAAACTTTCCATTAGGTTGGGGTGATCCAAGGCATCAATGACATGTTAAGCTATGGTGAACATAATCACCTCTTGCAATAGGAATATGGCAGTTGATAAACCAGCCCACACTTTAAGAGCATCTAGAGTACTAGGCAATCACCAAGTGAGCGGTTGGACTGAGTTTCAATTCAGTCCAAGGCAGAAATGTGGCATTCTATGTCACGGAGAGATAGAAAACTAAAACACCACAGCCCACCAATACTGGATGGGAACAGTTAAAACAAATTCTTGTGACAGTCAATAATGGCATTTATCTTGGAACTTATTTCCCAAGGTTGAAATAGCTAAAAATTCACCTTGCATCTTCTAGTAGTTTCCCAATGTGAGTAAAAATAAATGCCCTAGCTAAAAAACTAACTATATATGTATAAAAGAACCTGAATTATTTTTTTAAAAAGGAAAATCAGCTTTCACCTCTTGTAATTACCTATTATAATTTATAGTCTTTTTCCCATCCCTGCCTCAGTTCCAAATTTCCTGCCTTGATGTTGTTTTATTATATAAATTGGTGGGGACAACACACATCACACCATCTCTGTGCCTGCTCCCATTATCTATAATGCCTTGCTTGAAAGGTATGGAATGCCTGAACCTCCTTGATTTTGGGAAATTGCCTAAAATGTGGCTGTTTAATACAGCTACCTATTTGTAGCTTTTTATACTGACTGCTCCTGATTTCATTGTACTTCTTTTCTTTTTGTTATTTATTTATTTTATTTTTCAAATTTCTATCGTTTTCTTTTTGTTAACAGAGTCCTATCAAAATGGACATTATATAAAATCATGAGATAAGTAAGCATTGGCTATATTTTGTAGTTAACCCTGAATTCCTCACAGAAGACTATCTGTGGAGTCCTTGGTGCTCTCTGAGCCTTGTTGTTTTCTCACAGACGTTTCATTGCCAGACTACGCAACATCTTCAGTGCAACTTTTTGGCCATGAAACATCTGCAAGAAAACAACAAGGCTCAGAGAGCACCAAGGACTCCACAGTTCAACTCTGAGCTACAAATATTCTCTTTGATTGAGAAGAATATCTCGAATTTTTACAACCTTATTCACTGTAGCTGAAATCCAGCTAACTGCTACCCAAATAATATTGCTTTACTATGTTTTAAGAGATAATCCATATTTTGCTTTTGCAGACTTCTATCTGCAACTCTTTTTTTCTGGATATAATAGTTTTAAATTATATTTTTATTGTCTTAACAGGAATGAGGAGATGTGACCTCATTTGGGTTATTCATACTTTCATGAAGATTAGCAAGATTGATGTGTACTGAAGCCCATACTCTAACAGGACTTCCACTATTAAAACGCCTTGAATACAATGTGTATCTTCTCACTTATTGTTCATCTGCGTTCTTTTTCATTCCAGTGGATTGAATCAATGAATGGTGGGAATAAGGACAAGAAGCAGATGCTACCACCTGTTGGTTCAAATCTATCCACTGCAGTCCACTATCCACTAATCTGCATGTCCATCATCTGTGAAGAGGCACTGCAACTTTACCAATTTGATCTCTACATATGATGTATGCAGCTTCCATGTTCCCAGCTCAGCCTGAGGCCACATTGGTGAAAATCAGTATAGGCTAACATGGGCTCAAATGTCAAGTGAATGACTTTTGAGTGAAAATTAAATGTAGGCTGTCCCAAAAAAGGGAACAGGAGCAAGTATTTCTAAAATATAAATACATATGCAGAGAAACAAAATGATCCTACTTGTGAAAGAATTGAAAATGGACAAACTAAAATGTTTATTTGTAGTGAAGGACATTTTACTGTTTTCTAGTCTGATTTTCTGACATAACAGAACTTTGTAGAACATGACAAAATTGACTTCTTCCACCTAGAAGGCATCCCATCAATTTGTGGTACCAAAAAAGGAATGGCATTCGGCCATTGTTTATGTTTAACTAAAATTATAGCTGAAATTCTGTGCCACTCCTAGCTGTAAATGGCTCAGTGTAGGAGCAAAAATTACGGGTGGAAGGTAGAAGCCACAAATCCACTTACTACGTCACCCACTCTTGTGGTGATAAATTATGATACAGGAATATGTTGCTGTTACTGCTGTTGTTCCTTGTCTTTGCCCTTCTCAGGATATTTCTGTCTCTCCTTTAAAAATTTAGTAAGCTGGCAAAATAATTATGGCCATCCTATAATAACAGTGTTGGTGTCCACCACAGATATGAAGAAAGAACAGACTTGTTATGACCCTTTTATTTTACTATACTTTTTTTTTTAATCTGTTCAATAGTGTCTGATTCTCAGAGACTGCCTGGACAAGTCCCTGCAGTTTTCTTGGCAAAGTTTTTCAGAAGTGGTTTGCCATTGTCTCCTTCCTAGGGCTGAGCAAAAGTGACTGGCCCAAGGTCACCCAGCTGGTTTGTGCCTAAGGTGGGATCAGAATTCACAGTCTCTCACTTTCTAGCCTGATGCCTTAACCACTACACCAAACTGGCTATCTCACCATACTAACTGGAGCTATTATTTAATTTTCTTTATTCGGGGATCTTTTAGAAATTCTAACCAAAATTGCTATGCATAGTTATTGTTATGCTAACACATCTAGAGAGCCCCATATTGCTATATGCTCCATTATTCCATTGCACATAAAAAAGGAAATACAAGTATACTATGTAGAAATAATAGAAATGTTTAATGTTAAATATATTTAAGCAAAGTTGACATTTAAAAAATTAAAATATTTTTAAAATTTTTCAATACAATAAAACTGAGTTTGTTGCTCCCACTGAAGTTAATCAGATTGTTTAGTCATAACTATCTGGGTCCAACATATTATGTCTATCTAAAATAAAATATCTTCACAAAAGGTATTTTATTTGTGGAACTTTGTAGTTCTTATATTCTTCCAGTTTTCCGGCCCATATAGGTTACGGTTTCTGCATATCTGTTCTAGAAAAGTATCTAAAGTACTTAGGTACGAGTAGCTTCCATGCAAAGCTGTCCACTGATTTCTTGTAGTAAAAGTCTCTAAGCCTGAATATCTCTTTCTCTCTCTCCACTATTTGTGTGTTTCAAATCGTGTTTGAACAAAGGATCTCTTGCATCTAACTTTATGATTACATTCAGTAGCAGTAATAGGCTGAAGCATCATTAGAGGGTTTTCCCTTGACAAATCCTCCTTTGTGTAATGACCAGATAGGACCCACTGAATGAAAGGATCTTTAAAAAGAGCAGCCAAGGACACTTCATCAGCCTCCTGCTATGTTCCTTATAATCCTTCAGTATAATTTACTGGGACAAGACAGGACTGAGAGAAACTGCCAAGAGAACCGTTGTCCTTGACAAAGCATGCTGATCCACAACTGGCTAAAATGGAGCCGCAATGAAGATGCTCTCAAGTTGTGGCTCTAATGTGAAATACCCCCACCCACTCCGAAGCAATCTAAAGAAAAAAAAAGTGTGTGTGGAAGTATTAAGATGATTGAGTATCACTAACGTCAGTGGAACTGAACGTACTTAAGTCTAAATATTCCCATGAACTGTGCTGAGGACTGGGAGGCAGAATATAAGAGAGCACAGCTTTCTGGACTACCACAATTCAGTTACAAAAATCTCACATTCTTTTCTCTCCCCAACCCCCTTGTTTTGCTATAACAATATAAGATTAGTAATGAAGAAAAGGGCTAATCAAACTGCAATTTTATTGGAATATTTTTAACATCACAGGTCTTATGCTTAAAGTACTGTATAGGACTGTAGATTTTGTTAGCACGTTTGCTTTTAAGAACAGCAGAAAAAAGGACAACTCAATGATATGTAACTTGGCATTGTAAGTGACTATATGACTCATCAATATTTAGCATCCCTTTTCTTGAATACATCTAAAGCAATTTTATTTCTTTGCAAGTTGGATAGATGAGCTTAACCCAGAACAGCAGTTCTGAACTGTACTGCATGCTAGGAACATCCTTGATTATCTGTCGTTCTGTTTCACTCTTTGCATTGCATCCCGTTATCCTTAAGAGTAAACATGGTGGATATTTTTGAGAATCATACAAGAAAACTTTCTTTTTGAAACAAAATATATCCTGCCTAATGTTACATGATATTGCAGATGAATTTGTTGCATTGTAACAAACAATAAGGCTACACTGTAACCACATAATGCTAAGACACTTTGGCAAATATAAATACATGTTTGGGCTGAAAACATGTTTACTAGTTAAAACAAAGCTAAAATGTTCATGAGGTAAAGGTCAGAGAATATTTCATTCCCTACCGAGCAAATGGTCAGGAAGCACATTTGTCTCCATTTCCTGTCAAAACAGGAAGAGTGCAACTTCTTCCTCCACACAATGACTTTAGTTTTGCTTCCCACCTCCAGCTCTTATTCCCTGAGGGCCTTCCAAACGAATCCTTAGAAGACAGACATAATTGTTTCTTTTGCCTGCTTGCTCTAGTTTTTGACAACTCATTGACATGGTTTGCTCTTCACTTTTATTTACTCATTCGTACTGAGAATTAAGAGCTATGTAATTTATATAAATAGTTCATTCTAAAATTATGCTTCAATACAGTTTATCAGGACACTGGCATTAAGCCCCAAGGGTCCTGATTTCAGTTAGCACCTCCTTTTTCAACACACAAAATTTCCCTACTTCATGGAGAACATTTGGATGTGGCTTCACTGGGCATAAATAAAGATGTTCAAATGCAAATTTCAAACAATGAAATGTCTTGGTTCCCCCCCCCCCAAGCATGTCTTAAATTTTCCATATATTTATCTTGAACTACCATTGGTGTTCAAATACGGGCAGGAACAAAGAAATACTAGAATCAATGACTATAAGATCACATTTTAAAAACCTCAGTGTCAGCTGTGCAATGAAATGCTACTGAGATTTTTTTTCCTAAAAATTTTGTTTGAAGCAAAAAAAAAAAAGTTACAATTCTCACCTTACATTTAAGTACAGTCAAGACAACTACCAAATAACATATTTTTCAAGTATGAAGGAAAAATGTGATTTTTTAAAATAAAATATGGAAACTTGCAATATATTTTGCTATCATGAATCTTCATATATAAGAATACAACCAGCATAATTTGTGGCACCACACTGATGGTGAAGAAAATGAGTTTGATATATCTGTATGCAAGACTAAATGAGAATCCTTTAGCATTCTCGCTTTCTGTGTGCGTGTGTGCGTGTTTGTGTGTGAATGAGCAAATGTGCTGGTGTAAGCTGCTTGAGAATTTCATGTTGCTTAACTATTACTTTCAGAATCTCTCACTACTTGCCATGCTGGGTGGGACCGCAGGAGTTGTAGAGCCACATATTCTATCCCGTTTTACAGCCTTCTATTTAGCTTGCAAGATACTACACTTCAGAGATTTGACAATTCTAATTGCTAATGATGTAAGTGTACAAGTTTATTATTAAAACCAAAAGCATATATATTAAATCTATTAATGAGCTCAAGTTTGTATCAGATGATGATACAAATAAACCACTGCTCTGAAAAAATAGCCCTTTACTTTTAGATTGCTCATATATGTTGAATGAGTCCCCCTCTTCGAAGGCACATTATTTCATGGGTAACAAAGAATGACTCTTTTAAAGGTGTCATTGCCCAGTTTCTAGATTCTTGTATTTAAAATAATGAAGGGGAGAATGTGCCGCCTGATTAATTCGGAACCATCTCTTCAGTCCTGTTAAAAAGATTTAATTGATTGCATGAAGAAAACTAACACAGCAGCTAATGTATGAACCATTAACAGTGTAGCTTCTAATATTCAGTCATATAATAATATTATTATAAAGATACATAGGTAGACCTGGTACCATGGTTTGCTGATTGCCTTTATTTCTGGACAATCTCCCAGTTCGATATCAGTATAGCAGTCACAGATAGAGGTTTTCATTTCATTTTTATAAGCCACCCAGAGCCATTGAGAAAAGGGAAGGGTTATACATTTTCTAAATAAAATAAAATAAATAAAAGCCAGAGAAACTTTTAATTTTTTGTTATTACAAAAATTGTGGTTTTTTTTTTTTTTTTTAATTTCATACCATTGTGTTTGGCTAGACTGCAGTAGAAATAGAGTGAACAGAAAAGTTGGTGTTTCTGTTTTGATATAATGCACATAATATTGGAACCAGATTTTGGCTGTAATTTCTTAACCCTGGGAGAAAATTCCAGGAATTGTAACGATGAATTGGAGTACCCTCTCCCAAGTGGAGGGAAGCTAAGATTTTAGATTAGCAATTGAACACCAGATTCATCCTGGCCCTTCAGATATTTGTTTGCTCTTTGCTACTGACTTTAAAAAAATGTATTATGGCCTTTAGGTCAGAGAACACTACAATAAATATATATAAACATACTGACTTCAGAGCTCAGCGTTAGAAAAAGAGGAGGGACAGAGACCACAGCATGGCTCGATCAGGACAGGAAGATCCAGTGAATCCATATTCACAAACCTAAGAGAAAAAATATCAGGTCCTTTCCTAGTTCTAGCGTTACCCCTTTGTACAAAATGGGAGGGGTTTCTTTTTAGAACAAAAACTGCCAAGAAGAGCAGCAAGCATGGTTCCTCCTTCATATCCTGGATGAGCCTGACAGATGTTGGATTTGTTAAGACACTGGCATTACAGCTGAAAATACTATGCAGCAAATTAATCAAACTTATGAATGCAGTTCTGTACAGTTGAGAAGGGGAGAGAATGCAAGTGAAGACACCACAACATTCAGAGCCTTTTTGTTTTTAACCTCTCTCATTGTGGCCAATGGGAGATGATTAATTAAGTCAGCCACAGGCCTGATACTGTTTTATGATTTAGGAGAGGGTGTGTAGGGAACCTGCCGATTAAAGGCCTTCCTGGACATACACTGTTCCTGGCTGTACAACTCTTGCAGAATGTTCAGCATGGGAATAACAGATAATTTTCTGTCCTAGCTCCAAAGATACCTCTAGAAGCATACATCCCTATATGATACCACAGCAATTGCTGCCAGGGTCATAGGACATCCAAACCTCACTAAAATTCATGGAGGAAGTCTGTCATGATTCATTCAGGTTCAGTTGCTTCACTGGGGCTAAAGTGAAACTAACTTGTCTATGTCTATCCCAGATATGTGTCATCAAGGTCAGATACACTCCAGGATATGAGGTCTGTAACTTGTAATCATTTGGGTCAATGTATGGGTCCAACCATGTATTTTCTAATGTATTACAAATATGGTATTTGCATATGTTTAGCTTCCAAGAAGGATCAGCAGGCAAAAAGGTAACTTATGCCCCTCCTTGCTTACCACCCTGTAGTCGCTAATCTTTTTCAATATTCTTCCCTTTCCAATCATATGCCTGAGTTTTAGAGTGTGGTTTATGGGCCTGCACGTTTCATTGTCTTGTGAGACATGCTTGGTGGAAACGTTTATGGGATTTTGTTTTAATACAGTATCCTGTATCTGGGTCAAGAAATAGGTAATAATTTTCTTTAGATATGTTCTACCAATGTCAGAAGCTTTTTTGTTTTAATTCTCTGCTGCTCGACTGTCAGGTTACAGGACACTGGAATCAATTCATAAAACTTTGTGTTAATCCTCCACAATTCCAGGTTCCAAACAGTCCTAAACCACAACAAGTGTGAATTGCTACATATATGAATCATCTTCCTTTTAATTTAGAGAAACGTTTTAAAAATCTGTGTGGTTTTAATCTTATTGTTACATAATTGGAATGACTGCTAACCACCCCATAAAGTGATAAAGATTAAAATCACCTCACAATATGCTGTTTCAACGTTACTTTTCAGATCTACAAAGGTTTAGCCCTACAACCTATTCCAGGCCTGCAACTAGGGTCTGTGTCATCCAGGGCAAACATGGATTCTGTGCCCATTTTGGAGCCTCTGAGCACTCATTTTGGTGCCCCTCCACACGGCGCCTGGGGCACATGCCCCACTTGCCCCCCCCACCTGCGGCCCTGACCTATTCTTTCCATTTCTTTAATGAATGGGGCATAGAGGGCAAAACTCCTTTATTTCACCTTTCATAACACGCAAATTACATATTTAATCAGATATACAAATCTGACAACTAACTAAATATTTCCTATCTAACTAAACTAAACATCATGGTGGCAGAGTGGGGGCTCAGTGGTTAAGATACCAGGCTTGTCGACTGGAAGGTTGCAAGTTTGGTGGTTCGAGACCCGCACGCTGTGCAGTGGAGTGAGCTCCCACACTCGCCCCAGCTGCTATAAGGAAGCAATTTCAGTAAAACGATAAATTATTAAGATGCCCCAAAACAATAATACATAGTTGTCATCATCATTGCCACCACCATGATTCTTATTTATAATAATAAACTTCAGTATGGGATGCTCTAAAACCAAATCAATGAAGTATGGTGCAAATATCTGATAATTCTGAAATTCTAAATCTTACGTTTATGAGGCTAATATACAAAAGTGTCTCAAAGCAGCTGAAAATCTAGGTCAAGCAAAGTTATTATAGTTCATTTAAAATCCAGCAAACATAGCACTATTTTAACAACATGTTTTTCTATTCGTATGCCACTAGCTAGGTAATTATTTAAGAAAATTCTGGCTCTGGATGGAACATTAAAACAAAGAAACCACAAGTTCTCTCAGTGTTTCTTATCAACAAATAGAGGTCTTGAATTTTCCACAAAGAGCACCTGAATTTTCAGAAAAGCGTTGGCATTTCGGCAATAATATGACAGTGACCCTCCTTCCTTCACTTCATAATGCAGCAATGTCAAGGAACAAAAGTAAATGTAAATTTACATTAAGAGTAAGCTGTGATCACATGATCCCTATATATAGTTCCAAATGCATGGATTTATTTACCTGACAATATTTGTATGCTATCATGCACCTCACTGTATCTATATCTGGAGGGGGAGGGGGAGAGAGAGAGAGAGAGACTAGCAGTTTTTTTTCTTCTTCTCCAAAATAGACAGTAACCTTTTCAGGAAGCAGGCACCACTCTTCAATGTCTTACAACATTGCAGGTGCAAGAATAAAATAATCTTTTAAAAATTAAAAAGGGATCTTGTAGAATTTGGCTCCTTCATGAAATTTTGGCCATTTTAAATATATGTGTTTATACACACACACACATGCACACACATGCAAACATATATACAGACAATGGATGCCATCTAGTGGTATCATGGTCACCATAGCACCCATGGGTGCTACACTGCCGACCTCTGGTTCAGACACAGACAGCCTGGGATATCAAGATGGCAGAACAAAAATTTTAGGCCTGATATTTTGGGCAGCTCAAAGAAAGAAGGAAGACAGAAAGAAAAATAAAGGTGCAATAGTTGCAGTGAATTTAGTGGCAGGGTATCAAAGCAGTAAAATGTTTTACACAACTGTTTGGTCTGTCCTACTTAGTTCTGAAATATGATTATTGTGCACAGAAGGCGTAAGGCAGTTACGGCAAAAAAGGTTGAGAGACTTTTTCTAACTAACAATTCACAACTCATATTACTGTTATGCTTGTACAGCTACAGTTTTATAGTGTGCCTGTGTATGCACACACAAACATAATGATTCTTTTACCTATTTCATTACTTGCCATCACATACTGTTTGTGTAAGTTTTTGTACGTTACATTGTGAGACTTCCATGAACCTATTTTGTAGCCAAAACAATCAAGGCTCAGTATGTTTCTTTCCAACAGAATATTGTAAAGAAATTATATAAACAGTTTGGGTCTTTCTCTGTCCATGAGCGCATTAATTCTCTAAAACAGAGCAGAATAGAAACAAATTCATTCTAGATGGTGAAGCTGACAAAAGAAATATCAATATAAAAAAGAAAAAAGGCCAGAATTACCCAGAGCATTCCTACGGGAGTGAAATTTGGGTAATGTTTCCAAGTGTTGTTGACCCTTCCAGTCTAAGCCCTCCTTCATCCTTCTCTAGTCACATGATTGAGAGCTATTATTAAGAGGTTGCAAAGAATTCCAGAAGCCAGGTTCTAATTTACTTCTAACATACTTCTCTTTGTATGGGTTTTATTTATTTATTTTTACAAATGGCATGCTATTCACATGGCTTTCTTGGAGTATGTTTGACCCATAATCCCTAACGGAATTATGAAGCCCATTGAATCTGTCACTATTTAATGCAGTGTTTCTCAACCTTGGCAACTTGCTGGCTAGGGGAATACTAGAAGTCCACGCATCTTCAAGTTGCCAAGGTTGAGACACACTGATTTATTGTATTAATTTCTTGCATTTCTACTTTCAGTGGCAGTGGTGGGAAAGCAGGTTTCTTTACTGTTGAAAGTAAACCTGACTGTACTTTGGAATTTATTTAGTTGTGCTAATAATGAACAAGTACTATTATTTAATTTCATTTTATAGGGAGAAATGGCAAATACTTTTCTATAACTAGATTAAATGATAACAAATTTAAAAAATAGAACATGGGAACTCATAGAGGAGACTCATCTTGCAGGAAAATGTTTAAAGACTTCATTTTTTATACTATATTTTATTTGTATGGGTCCTCCAGCCTCTGTATTATATCAAAGGCACCATGAAGTTGGGAATTTCTAATTGATTTTGATTTTTACACTCCTTACATGGGATTAGTCTCTACACCATCTCTAAAACAGCTTTTGCACTAGCTGCTGTAACTAACAGCTCTCAAAACGTTTAAGATATTTTTAGCATGACTAAAAAATTTCAGTGAGCACATGATTTTAAGATTCTTGAAATATACAGGAAATCTTGAGAATCTCAGATTCTGTTAAAAACTAGTCAAACCAATTCTAACATGCATAACTAAAGAAAAGGAAAAGTGTGAGAACACAATACTGAATGGAGGATGTTAAATTATTGATAATCAAAAATTGTAAGTGTTTAAAAATACTCTGAACCATTTTCATGAGTTGAGGAAATACTGGTAGTGATTTAATGCACTTGTGCTTTGATGGACTAAAGCAGAAACAGCAAGATGCCCAACTGGTATTTTCATCACAAAACAACCAAACATATAAATGCCTTGCCGTTCATAACCCTTCTATTATAGAAAGAAGTATCTTCTTTTCTAGGTTGGCAAGCAACAGCCAAAGGGAAAAAAGGAATTCTGAATTTTGTCTACCAAAGTCAATGTAATAATCTTGCAGATGCATTCAGCCAAATGTATGTTTCAGAAAAGGAAATTAAGCCATCCTATATTTTAGTTCCCACAGAACTAAACGGGATTTTAAAATCCTAATTTTAAACCAATCATGTCCCGTGTATATCTTCTTATACAAATTGGAGGGTGACTGAAAACACAGTGACAATCTGATCCCTTCAACACTCATTATTTTTAACTATTAATCCACTCTGCAAATCTCCAATACAAGCATGTGCAAATTTTTAATACTCTTGTCTATTAAATAAAAAACAGTGCAACTAAATAAAGTTATGTATCTAAAGAAAGTTCTCAGAACTGCATCCCACTGAAATCACTGGGAAAAAATTAGCCATGAATAACCTAAATCCCACTAATTTAATCAGGAATTAAGTTTGGCAGTATTACTAATATTATGTATCTAATATATTTTGAAATAGATACATAGTATATATGGAATTTAATAGGCACCCTGCATGTGCATCTTCGAACAATGATAGGTTGGATCCAGATTTGCCTCTGTTAAAAAATGGCTTCCTAGTTCCAGCAGAAATTCTCCACTGGAGGAACAAAGATTTCTACTGAACCTGCTGAAGGCTCCAGCTCTACTTTACCCACTATTGTGTAGGTTCCCTCGAGGAGACATCTTCAGATGCACAGAGTCTCTAGCAAAAGCTTATAATTTAGTCATATAATTTAACTTCTCACCACTCTTGATTTAAACTGTTCACTATTATAATTATGAAACAATATTTAATTGTACTTTCTGCATGAATAAGGAAATAGCAAAGATAACAGGACATAAAACATTTGCCTGCTCAGGAAACTTACAGTAGTAGAATATTTACATTAGGTCTTCTAAGCATTTTCAAAAACCAATTCAACAACAGAAAGTCGCCCCTATCACTTACTGTATGCCATAAGTACTCTGCAAGCATTTTAACCGACAACAAAGAGTAAGACAAGACAGATGTTTTGGATAAATCAAATGATAGAAAAATAATTAATATAATGCCTCCAATCCTCCAGAACATTTTGCATGATTGAGCCAATGTTAAGCTCTTTTAAATTTAATTGATTTAAAATGCAGTGGCTTAAATCTCTCCTACTGAAATCAGCGAGACTTAGGTGTGGCTGGATCATGCCTCTGGTCATTCATATTTGTTAAACACGAGAGTCTGATTTCTTGATAACATTTTATTCAAGTGTTTCTTGAAAACCGTATCTGTATTTTGAATATATAGAAGTTTTTCAATAAATTCAGGAAACACCTACTTTTAAAAGTATACCATCATGAAAGATTGCCAAGACTGACTAAAAAAAGTATTTGATGTATGAGCAAGCTATAACTTCAGTCCTTTAAAAAAAATAAATGGACATTTAAATTTTCTCCACTTTTAAATTTATTTCAACATAACTTTATAGAAGATGGTAAAAGTCTCATGACAAAATTTACCAGTGTCTGCATGCTTAATGCTACTGCTCTCTATTTTATTTTTAAATTTAAATTCCAAACAATAAACAATTAAAACAGATATGGAGCTTTGCTACTGACAAAATTATTGCTTTCTGGTTTTGCCCAGAACAATAAGTAATCTAGAGTGAAGCCTTTGAATGCCACTATCATAACTATTATCACTATTGCTTTTATTTGAAACTTGATTTTCTGCCATGAAGAGGTCAAGTTGTGCTTGTAATTGCAGTGTTTTCAAATTTCACACAAGACTCACTTGAAAATCAGAACTATAAATTATTCCTACACTGCATCATGTTTACAAAAGGCATGCAACTGATCAGCGAGAGGGATACAGGCAAAGAGCTGCTTGTTAGTTATGGATACCCTGGTTGCACTGGAATCTAAAAACACCACAGGTATCTCCAAGGGGTCAGATGAGTTTACGACTTCTTACTGACATAGCTATGAAAACAGGAGTAATAATATTTAGAAATACTGGGTGTTGCTAGAATGGGAAGAAACAATTACCCATAAGCCTCTGGATCTGCACAATCAATGAAAATGAGTTAAATGGAACAAGTTCCCATTTTCAAAACCTAACCTAAGATACTAGCAAGATGTAGAACACTTGCCTAACATATTTGAAGAGGCATTGAGTCATATACAATGTTATTCTGGTTGGCTGGTTTTTAACTTTTGTTTTGCATGCCTGCATATACGTGTGGGCTTTTAATTTTTGTTTGTTTGTTTCTATACATTTATTTTTCATAGAAAACAACTGCAGTTTTATTGCAGTGCAGCCTTAACTTTAAAACAACAACAATTTAAACTCTTCAGAAAAAGTAATTTCTATGTAGTTACTGTATTGATGCAAAATGTATTGCTAACATTTCAGAATTATCCAGAGTTCTAACTAGACATTTTATTATAAAAACACTCATGTACAACAGATTTCGTGAAAGGAATTTTTAAGCAAGAGTAACGTAATTTCAGCAAGTCCTCAATATGCTACCATTTTATGTTTTACACTAGAAAATAAATATTAAATATTATAACTCCCCAATATGAGCCGAGTAAGTTTCAGAAAGCAGTCTATTAAGAATGGTAAGAATTGTATGAATTATCATGATCATTGAACTAATCCATATGAAGATATTAAGCAGTTACATGGATGACAAAATGAAGTGTGTTTTACTTTAATAAAAATATTGCATTAGGCATAAATCACTTCATGAGATAAGGAATTCCAGGAATAAGTTTGCTTTTATAAAAGTTGAAAAGTCTACACATGAAATAGGATGTGTCAAAAGCTTGTTCAATTTTACTAGCCAATGACACTATATTATATCTCATTGATGCAATGTATATGTGACATTTATAGCTCTTATCTTATGACACAGAATTCTTAAATTTTAAGAGTTTATCTGTCAACCTACCTGCCTGTTACGTTCATCCATTATCCTCGTGATCTGAATCTTTTTTCTCCCCATAGTCCCCGTTTTTCTTCTGTCGTTCGTTCCTATACTTCTGTATTTTCTTCTCTTTCCTTCCTCTTTCCTGTTTCCTCAAACCAAGACTCCTTCTTCAGCACTTACACAATTCAATTCACAGACCCCTGCATCCGTTCCTGCCAAGTACACAAAAGAAATGAATAGTTAAAAGAGTTACTCAGACAAAATCTCAATAGAACTTGATTACTTGTGATATTTTTACCAAGTGGCCTGAGTGGATTTAGTATGTAGAACTGCTAAATAAGCAACTACATTAGAAATGAAGTCAAGAATGGTTAAGCATTATCATTATTAATTACTGGCAGATGGGTTGTCAAGGTTTTTCTTAAATACCTTTGGCACTCCAGTTCTAAAGGCAATTATTCAGAACATTCATCCATACAAGAAGAGATTCAAAGTGTAAGTGTCGGAGAATCCTTTTAAGGCATCACTGAAACAATTAAACTGAATGCTTCCCTACATCTCATGGATGCACATTTTTCTGTTCTGTAATACATCGTCAGAAATATGAAAAATTACATGAATCAGAGAGTTAATGAAGCCTTCCATACCTGCGCATGCTAAGTAATCAAGCTAATTCACTTTTGAATGAAAACAGAAGAGATGATAATGTTTCTTATAATGCAAATAGGCTAGACCATTATTTTATTAAAGTTTTATTTGATATATGGGAAATGTCTGCTGATATCTAAATCTTTTAACCTTATCTTGCATTTAAAAAAAAAGACTTCAAAAGAAAAAAAAATCCTTCCTTACATCATAGTTTAATACATATATAGTCCCTAAATATATTTGTATATATCTCCATCTACAGGAAACAAAATAAGCAGAACAGTTGTTGATATACTCCATGTATTAATTCTGTACACTGCAAATGAACAAATATCACATTGTAAAAAGTCATAATTGCACCAGAAAATCCACAAAAACATGCCAGCACTTCTTATATTCCTCCACAAAAATGCTAGAAGCCACAATATTAATCCTACCCACTGCAGAACATAAAGCCAAAGATGAAAGATATTTTTATAAATTAAAAACCAACAAAGTAAAATATAATGGAAATTATATATAAATATAAAAATATAATGGAAATTACATAAAAGCTAAAGGCAGTTATCTCCCAGTTGCTTTTTATAATCCTAAAAGTTGGCTGTAGATGTCATGAAAAGATTTTAATATGCATAGGAGAAAGCTTTCCCATATTCATATTTATGACAGTAAAATCCTATCCCTGTTAGTCAGACTTCTTTAGGTGAGTGAGTGAGCACATAGGATTGCAGCCTTATCTGACACACAATTCTGGTACAACGAAATTATTTATTAATTAAAATTAAATTAAAAATAGTATAGAAATGTGATAGTGAGGACTAAGTATTTTCTGGTTAACTGGAAGCTGGTTTTTCTTACAGCCAACCTGAACAATTATGTAACAATAATAAAGTGAAGCAATGATTTATCGAAGTACTGTTTTTCATGCAGAAAAACTGATCATTTTGATGTCCACTTTTCTCCTCTTTTTCTTAGTGGAGAGGTATTTGGCTTCTTAAGAGAAATTGAAGGGAACATGTGTTACTTTCACACAAACTCCACATTCTATATACTCTGAAGCTGCAATCTTAGACACACTTTTCAGAGAATAAATCCCTTGGAATTCACTGGGTTTACTCATATATAGACATGTATACGGTTATACTGCAAATCAGTATTATATTTTATAGTGTTTTCATAACACAATTGCTGGCATTATTACTTTATAGCATAAAACCTGCAGAATTGATGTTTTCTTAACTATCCAAATCAGCTCCTGTGTCGGTGAAACAGTTTCATTTCTACAGTCTCTACAGTTTTAACTGATGCAACTTGACTTGTTCATAATAATCCAGAAAGAGAGTAGAATACAAACAAGACGAGTACAATCCAAACAAGACCTCTAAAACTATACTGCATACCATACACATTTGAACATGTCATGGTCCCTTAGAGTTGGTGGTGGTTACAGTAAAATGCTTATTTTCAAATGTTTTTGACTGAACTTTTTCTTGGGAGCGCCCCCCTTCGCCTTTCTCCCCCCCTCCGCCTCCCATCAATACTGAATAGTGATTCTTACCTCTGATTTAAAAAAAGCCAGGTAATTCTCATATACGTGATGAACCCAAAGAAGTTTAACAGGCTTTCTCCACCTCAGTACACCCACAGACTAATCCACAACAAATGCATATGGGACAATTTCCCTTCCTTTCATTCACTCACGTGGAGCCAGAGGCACTATTGGCTTACAGCCCTATGCCTGCCTAAGCTCTTACTCTGTTGAGGGTGGAAGGTCAGAGTGGACAGATTAAAGAAGTGGTGACAGAGTTAGCCAGGATGAGAGTTGCTTTACACATCCAGATTCTGAAGCTGCATGAGAAAAACCTTGGGGGAGGAGGAGGAATGGGGGGAGAACGGGAAATCACTGAATGCTGACACTCTTGTCTGCAAGAACGTGTATGCAGAGCCGGGGTAAAACAGCAGCATGGTGAGCCCCTCCCACACAGCTATCAGTTCCACATTTCATACCAAGCTTTCAGAAGGAAAAAAAAAATTATAAACAGCCCAGTGTCAGGAACGTTAAGTATTCAGCAACTATATAAAATATTCCAAAAATAGTTTCACAAATACCTCTTGGACCCAGCAGACATAAACTCACTGGAGAGATTGAGAGAACCCCTAATTTGCATCATTGTAATTTAAGAGATGAATTTGAACCACTCTGCCTGTTTGCAGCAACAATTTGTTGACAAGTTGGTGGGGGGGGGAGCAGATAACCCTTGCAGTTTAAAAAGGAAGCATTGATCCCATTTATTACATTGCTGCTTCTCAGATACAGGAATGTTGAGGAACAAGAAGCTGTAACAGTATGTTCACTGTTTCTACCCGTAAACATTCACTCACTCACACATACATGTGTGTGTGCACATATACAAGCACTCAGAAACATACACAACATGGTTCAGGGATACAACAGTTCTATCGGTTATAAAAGACAGAGACTAGGAATAGCCATTTGCTCAAAAGTAGCTTTGTAGGATTTTAGTTTTCTTCAACTGAATTACAACCCCCCAAGAAAGATAGCAGAAAAATACCTCTATAAATATGCTCATATTCATGCATGAACTAAAATACCATTACATTTATATGCAGGAAAGATTCAAAACCATACAGCTAAATTAAATGGTAAAGAAATTTTATAAATATATTGTAGGGTAAATTTAAAAGCATATTCAATACATGAGACATGTACCCTCCAGTATGTTTAAAGATCTATGTTAAAAAAGTATATTCATTACCTGCTTCTGAAACTTTTACAAGATCAACTTTCAGTGGTTAACTACTTAAGATGGCCTTCAAAAACCTACCATACATTTCTAAAAAAAAAACCCCCGATAGAACAGCACAAGCTCTAGGCTGCCCTGAAAAATGTGCGCCACACAAAACTAGCTATGAATTAAATTATTCCAGAAACCTTGTCAAAATAGGTCTACATTAAAGAAATCTTCCAAAACAATGACAGAATTATATGTAAACAAATGCATTAAAAATGTTGATGTCAAAATGTCAAATTACTGCCTTCAGCATTTTCCCCCTTTTGGAAACCCAAACACTTACAAAAAAAATCAGATTGTTTGCTAAAATGAGGAACTTCATTTTGGCGGGCTTCTGTTCGCTTTATAATTTGGCAAAAGCAGAGATAGCTGAGGGAAGAAGGATCTGAGTTCCAGTGGACAAATTCACACAGTGCAGTCTCTTCTCTGCCTGCTCTCGCACACATTCTGTCCATCTCCCACTCAGTATCACAGGAGAGCCTTGGCAGAATGGCAGGAAACACGCACTGAGTGGTCAGGGAAGGAGGTGATGTCAGCAACCACGAACAATAAAAGGTGTAAAGGTGCTTCCTTCCTTAAACTGTTCCAGAAGTGCAAAATGGGAACCAAAACTCTTCACTTCCTTCTCCGAACATAAATTGTTGAATCTGTTCTGCTGCAATACCCCAGATAGGGGACCCTTTGAACAAATCACCCAAGGGGCAAGAAGGAGAATCAAAATGGAGGCGTGTAAATGTTTAATTTATAAATAAGGAAGCGGCTAGGAAAGAAAAGTCAATGTGTGTTGTGGTGATGTAAGCTTTTGTTTTTTAAAAAAATACCTATCTGTATATTAAATTATATCTAGTCACTACGGTTTCCCCCCACCTCCCACCCCAATCCCTGTTTTGGCTTAACTGCACATATCAACAGCTGCCTCTAACCGTGTGCATGGGTAGAGATTTGATTTAAAAAATGTTTTGTTTTTAAAGATGAACATAGAGCCTTTCTTCTATTATTTTCCTTTGGACATGCAAAATATCCCCCCACCCCTGGTATATGTATATGTGCATTGATGCTGGAAGATAATGTTTCATGCATACCAAAAGAGAAGTGGCAATACGATGTGACAAACACAGGCAAGTTTGGCTAATGTTCTTCGGGAAAAACTTTACAGTACTGAGATTTTGCCTTATGTGGCTGTGAATTACAGCAGGTATTGTCCCTCTCAACATGCACAACTCTAGCTGTGAAACAGTGTAATAAGGATGCTGATCAAGTCTAATATATGGATTGACATGGCACTTAATTAACATAGTTACATGTATCTGCATTTCCTGTAAGAAGGGAATTGGGCAGCCCAAACCCAATTCAATAGGATTTAATCATTACTAAGTCTATAAATCAGTGCCTTGTAAGATAAATCAGGCTGGGAGAGACTTGCCAAAGCCACAAGTTTCCCTGCTGGGTATTAATCTCAACTGGAAATGACCCTAGTTCTACTCTCTAGACATGGCACAAAGAGTAAGTGCTTTATAGACAAGTCTGGTGTGCTTCTATTTGACAAAACACTGAGGCGATGAATGTGTAGGCCAGTGCATACAACCATCGCCAAATTAATTTTCCCTGGCATTCCTCACATAAGGCTTAAACCAAAACATTGCCCCGTTAAAACCACTTCTTCATTATACAGTTATACACTAGATGTCATTACCGCTGCACTAGAACACAGAGACAGCATGCTGTACTACTATAAAGAGAGATCTAATTTGAGCAGAGTCATTATTAAGGAAAAGAAAGAGACTCCAGATCCTTATAAGATTCCGACATCATCTGCCCCAAACAAGTTTTCCAGTGCAAAACTTGAACATAACCTACATTTATATATTTTCATCTTACGGCTAGACAGGCACATTAAAAGATGAGGAAGGGATTATATTTCAGAATTCATTTCAAGATAGCATACATTTACAACAGAAAGTTTGCCATGGATGCTCTACAACAGCTATAGCTTAGCCTAGGAACTACACAATTTGATCAGCAATGAACAGCAGTCTAGAAATATTAAAATAACCTTTCTTAATCTGATGCCCCTTAGAAGTGTTAGATTACAGTTCTTTTAATTTGGTCTCTCAATGTTCAAAACATCAGATGACTAACTAAATGATGAGCATCAAATGTGCCCATAAAATTTTCTATGTGCTATGTACAGATTCACTTTTATTATTTGTTTTTCCATTTTTGTACTAAAGATAAGACTTTTCAATCCCATTATAATTACAGAGTCAAATCTTTACAGATGAACCAGCCTGTAGCTTCATTCACCATCAGTTATTATTATTAAGGCCTTTTTGCTAAAGTACCACAATTTCTCCTTTACACAACTTTACTCTGCTCTATGCCATTGAGTATTATTATAAGATATAGTCACTCTTTACTTTTAATGTCACTCCAAAAATGCATTATGGGGGTTTTGCCTCTCTGTTCCTTGTTTTCCATCAAGTTTTAATGATTTTTAATTATACATCACTCAAAAATCATACTAAAAAGGTAGAGAATATGAGTTATAAACTCATAAGTGTTCATAAGTTAGTAGGTAGGTAGGTAGGTAGGTATAAATAAATAAATAAATCATTTTAAAGGAAGTGATGTATTAATTTATAACCAAAGATATATCTGAAACATGTTTAGACCTTAAAAACTAAATAGATACACTAAATATAAGCTGCTGGCAACACAGCAGGCAGATTCTACTGCAATTGAAGCCCAAACTTTTCTAAAGCTTCTCAGCAGGGTATTTTATAGTTTTGCATCCAAAGAAAGCAACCTTTCAGCAACATGTTCAATTACACTGATTTTATTTAATCTCTAAATATCATAAACAAAAGATCATTCTTTTACATCATGATACTATTTATTGTTTCATTTTCCTCTAAAAATACCACTGTGTGTATGTGTTCACAGAAAACCAAATGCTGAGAACATTTCAGATATACATACATACATACACACACAGATTCACAGACAGATGATATAGATATAGATAATAGATAATTTTATGGTTTTTAATTCTGTAAGCTGCCCGGAGTCACCGTGAGTTGGGCAGCCTTATAAATCTGTTTAATAAACAAATAGTAATAGATAATAGATACGATGTATATGGTTTTCTCTAGCAATGTCCATACTATTATCAAGGGATTTATTTATTTATTTATCAAGTATATATAGCCGCCTATCTCACATGAAGTGACTGGACAGTGTACAATAAAACCTACTATTAAAAGAACACTACAAACCACATTAAAACAATTAAAACAACAAACAGAAAGAAGACCACAAGCCGGAGAATATTACACATAATACAGCCAGTGTGCAGGCTCCCTATCACCAGGGGATCCCCAGGCTTGCTGGAAAAAACACATTTTAAGAGCTTTCCAGAAGGCCATGAGGGTTGGTGCTAACCTCACCTGGGAGGGATAATGTTCCAGAAGGCAAGTGCCACAGCAGAAAAGGCTCACCTTCTAGATCCCATTAGATGGAACTCTTTCATATGCCTCCCCTGCTGGACCTGATGTGATGGGTGAAGGCAGTCCGTCAGATAACCTGTCTGCTATCATGCTCAAAATGCTATTGGTGATAAAACTGAAACTTCCTTAGCTCATCATTTAATCTTGGTGCCCATGATCTCCCTGACAGCTCCACATTTTAAACCCATGCAGTAAAACTTGTCACTGATGCTGCAAATAAAAAATAGCAAAGAATTGAGCCCAATTTTTCCTTCAAGATTTTAGTTAAGCATGCCATAGATTTCTGCCAATTTAAGAGGACAGCTCAAGTTCATTTAATCTAATTCTTTAAAAAAAAAAATAGAATATTTTTGAGTAGAGATGCACAGCTAACTTGAGCGCTGACTTCATGTATTCCCTGAAAGTCTTCACAGTAGCTTTCAGAGACAAAAACCTGGTCTACAAACTATTCAAAAAGCAAACAAAGGCCAAAGTAGGAAGCAAACAGCCCAGGGCATATCCTCCCTTGTTACATGTCTAGCAATCAACACATAGGTAAGGCAGAACCAACACATTAGATAGAACTATCCTAGATGAAACATTACAGCCAAGCACGCCCAGTAGGCCCATCAGAAACAGGCACATAAACTACAATCCTGATCAAGACAAGTAGTGCAAGTGGTCACACACAAATAGCCAGCAAACCCCATTCCCTTGTGTCAAAACACTGATGACAATACCTAGTTCAGTAATGAAACGTTTACAAGAAGTAAACCAAGTTCAGCAAACACCAAGATCCCCCAAATCTTGGCAACTCTCAACTCAATGTGACCAAAAAGAAATTTATACATATGGCTTGGGCATAATATCAATTATATTTACTTTTAATTCAGTGCAAATGCAAATTTAAGTGACACGAAATATAATTTACTTTTTGTTCTAGACCAGTGTTTCTCACCTTTTTTCACTCGTGGCCCCCTCCTGACATTGTTTTTCTCCCTTGGGCCCCTTGTCCAGGTCCCATTTCCAGGTACAGACATGGGTCAGTAACTGGTATATTTTCTGGCATCAACAACAGTATTTGCAGTATTTATTTATTTATTTTTCAAATTTCTATCACCGCCCATCTCCACCCAAAAAGGGGGACTCTGGGCAGTATACAATAAAATTATCCTTTTAAAAGCATCAACATATAAAATTACAAAGTAAACAACCAAGATACTAAAATAATAAATATAAATATATTTGCACTTTGCTTTTCCATGGCCTCTCTAGCATATGTCGTGGCCACCCATCACATGTTTTTCACTTGTGGCCCACTTGAAATATCCTAGGTCCCCCAGGGGGGCATATGGCTCCTGGTTGCGAACCACTTTTCTAGATAACTCATACTTTTTGAAATATGGCTCTCAACACACCCTAAAATAACGAATACTGAATTGTCTACAGAAGTTATATACACCAATGCTAACCTAGGAAATGTCTGTACATCATGCATTCAGCAACTGAATTCTAGTTCCTCTTCAACATTTGGCAAAGGTTTCAAAATAACACCAGTAGGCAAGTTATTAAAAAAGGTACCACACTGCTGCCCTTATATTTAGCTGGCCAGGACCACAGAGTCAGATAAAATATTTATTCCAAAAAGTTCTACAATAAATGATGCTACACTGCAAAGGTAGCCATACAAGTTAGTGTACAAAAAAATGGTAGGTATCTGGACACTGATAAAGCTGCCAATGGTATGGCAAGTGAGGATCTCTTTTGGAAGATGAGTTTCATTTTGACACAAAACTATAAACACATTGAATTTACATATATAAATTTGTTGTCACCCAACTTTTGGTGTTGCTGCTTGGTTTTAATAACCAAACACTTGCTTGGTTAAAAATCTTTGTTCCAGTGGAAGAAATCCTTCCTTTTTCCACTTCAGGGATTACTGTCAATATTTTTCATTTTATTATTGTCAGAGGGAGTACACTAGGGGGAAAAAATAACAAAATCAATTGGAAGATACATTAGCTAAACTTTCGGCGGCCTTCAATTACATTACATTTTCCCAGAATTTTTTTTTTCTAGCCTATTAGTATACACAGCAATCCCTGACAAAAATGGTTCTTAAAAGCAGTAAAGTGTGACAAAAATGATGAAAAATATTCTTATGCAGGCAACTTGAACCTTTGACACAAAAGCAGCTAAGATTACACATTAAAACACCAATAGATTAGCTTTGTAGTTTAAGCACAGATATGATACTTAAAGTAGAACTCTTTCAGTTATGATGGATTGTTGAATTGATCTTTTTCATCCTTTTCTTTGTCCAAACCTTATTTAACAGGAAGTAAAGTGTATGTACTGAACTGAAGATGTTGTTACTTAGAGATGTTTAGTACAGGCAGCTGCTCAAAAAAACAAAAACTAATTAGAATAATCAAGAACACAAATTCCAAAATGCAATTCTTTGTCTCTTGTGGATTACTCAAATTTGATTCTTGCATATAAGCCACACAAGACCTAGAAAGCTCTTCTACGTGTGCCAAAAAGAGTGAGGAATTTTTTCTATTCCCATATCTGCCATAGCATGCATGCATGCATGCATGCATGCATGCATTCATTCATTCGGTCGGTCGGTCGGTCGGTCAATTTATATGGCTGCCCATCTGAATAAATGACTCTGGGGGGCTAACAATGTTAATAATAAAAAAATCATATACACACACACAAATTAAAAATATACAATAGCTGAGAAAAAATCACAACAACCAATAACATAGCCAGGAGACGGTCTCTTTCACACCAATGCAGGTCTTTAAGACCTTACAGTAAGAGTTCTCAGAAGGCAAGCCTTATCAGAGAACTCATCCACAGCTATTTTGGTGTTTTGAAGTGCTGGAAAACTAAGCCGTTGCACATGAGAACAGGGAGCTCAATGCTTAGAAAGATCACTTGATGGCAGAAGACTCCCTTTCAAGACAAACAGACTAGTTTTTAAGGGAAAAAACATGATGTAGCAGAATATGGGTTATCTAGCATAGCATAGCATAGCATAGCATAGCATAGCATAGCATAGCATAGCATAGCATAGCATAGCATAGCATAGCATAGCATAGCATAGCAATAATGTTGTCCCATTGTGATACACCCAGAAAACATGGAATATACCATCATGAATTCCAACATTTAATTTATTTACTGAATTGGAATCAGAGTTCATCCAATTCCCAAATGATTCTGAGCAGCTTACATCTCAAAAGTAAAATAATAATAATAATAATAGACATGAACATCTGGAAAAAAAACAACCGAACACAGCAGAAAAAAACAACAACAACGGAGGCTCAACAGTGTCACTAACCATTTTTTGTTGTGCATGCCTATTTACTCTAAGTTTGATAAAACATATTCTGAGGAGAGTGCATATACAATTGCCACCTAATATTATATTTATACATAAAGCTAACAGTAAATCTTTTTTTATTAAGTGGGACTCACATTGGAATACTTTTTTATGTCTTAAACAGTCTGTAAGCCTGTAATTCATTCGGATCTAAATACAATGTGATAAACAACAAATGTGATAAACAATAAAATTAAATAAATGCATAAATTAAAAAAAAATACTGAAAACTGCTGTTGATGGGTAGCATAGAAATGTATTAATAAAGTAAGTATTATTACATAAATACATACACTGTATAAAAGCATTTGATAATGCTAGTATACAAGGCTCATAATAGATATCACTTCTAGATTTCCTTCTTTTGTCTTACAGTAGGCTAATCAACCTAATTAAAGCTTTGTTCATTTGGACCTTAAATGTCTATTTGCTTAGCTCCATCCCACCGTGGTACTTGTATAAAGAGAATTAAATCTGATCTTCTGACAGCAATTATTACATGATCCCAACTGGCCCCAATTAAGATGCACAACTCACAGGGTCTTCAAATCCAATAAAGGGATGAATCCTCTCACTTGTATATTTTCTTTACTTTTACTTTACTTTTACTTTTCTATTTCCTTAATACCAATTAAGTTTCTCTGATAAGTGCAGTTGGAAACTATTGTGAAGGATAATTCATGATTAAGATAGATTCACCTGCAAAACAGCCTTATTCATGTATCAGGTAAATTTTCTTAAAATCAGTTTCACTAAGTTACAAAATACATAGTATGATAGATGATAAATGCTGTGTGAGAACAGGCCAGCAAGACAGAAGTTCTTATTTATGATTTTTAAGATGCCTTAAGAATGATGAAAATATATAAAACACCATGGGAATGAACAAATCCTTAACTATATTAGAACTGTCATCTTCGTCTTTTTAAAAATCTCCTGGTTTTAATTTTTTAATTTTAATTGTTCTCAAAAAATTAATTTGGAAATCATAAAGTCTAGAAGCATATGGGATCAGCATGTTAAAACAGGTAGTCCTCACTTACCAACTGCAGTTGGGACTGGCATATCCACCCCGGAGCAACACAGACATAAAGTGAAAATCACATGACCACACCCGACTTATGACATCGGTTCTGGATGCGGTCATCAAGTGAATCACCCACAGACATTCAACACAATTTCACGTGACTGGGACTTGTGACTTCCTGCTGGCTTCCCCATTGACTTTGCTTGTTGGAAGCCGGATGTGAAGGTTGTAAATGGCGATCGTGTGACCGTGGAACATTGTAACCATCACAAATGCACACAACCATCACAAGTGCTTGAATTGCGATCTTGTGCCTGTGGGAATGCTGCAATGGCTGCAAGCTAGAGGACCAGTTGTAAATATCCTTTTTCAGTGCCATCGTAACTTTCAACTGTCACTGTAAGCGAAGACTACCTGTATTTTTCTTTTGGTCACCAGATAAACTGGGTAGCTCTGCAAGATTTTTGCTTTTGCTGAGTAGCACTGAAAGAAAAATGGTGCAAAAAGCAGTTTGACAGTGGAACCAATTATCTCTGGAAGTAGTGGATTCCACTTTGCTGAATGAGTGCAAGGAGAGGCTGGATGGCACTCCACTGAGTATGCTTTAATTTGGATTTCTTCTCTAAAAGGGGGTTGGACTTAATGGCCTAAATGACCTCTTTCATCTCTGTGATTCTGTGAAATGAGAACTACAATACATGAGAAACAAATCCCCAAAGATATGGGAAAAGCATAATAAAATATATCCTTACATTCTATTTTAAAATGTTTTCACACATATTCAGTATGAAGCTTTGAAGCAACATTCCTCTGCCTTTCTTGAAATGCTGGTTTCCTTAGGATTTAGGACCCAAACATGAAGCATACAAGAATATAAAGGAACGAATGCATGATGAACGAATAAATTTCCCCTGAGATTTAAAGTACTTTATGCATACATTTGGCTCTTCTTAATCTAAACTGTAACACCTGTCTGGGAATCTAGCCTGAGTCTTTTCCTTTGAAGTACAAACTGTATCGATTCAACCCCAGTCATTTTATTTATACCAAGATACATTACTGTGCTAAATTTATTGCAATATAAGTGATATTTCCTTTTTGTTCGTTCTACATTGTAAAAAAGTACATTGCCTTTTTTAAAGATATTGTTACAATAGATGATAATCCTTGATTGTAAATTTGAATATGGTTCTAAGATTACACCCAAATAATAAACAGAACATAATTTAGGCAGATCTTTTATTGGATTATTGTATGTAGGTCTACAGTTGCATGGCACATGTAGGCCTACCAAAGTATTTTCTTCAGTCCATACAGTGGTAGCTGAACAATCCCATTATACTGAATGATTTTTCTTAAGGCATCAATGAGGAATCCTCCACACCCAATTTTCTTCTTTTATAGTCCCAGTTAGTCCTAATCATACTGGAAAGGGAAAAGATACCTTCTACCCATTTATTGTATTTCTTATGAGAGTCACTTTCCCCCAACATATGGTACTAGCATCTAGTCCAACTTCAGTGCAGAAGGTAAACTTACATTTCATTAGTGCTAGATTAGGATATGCAGATTTTCAAAATGCACTCAGTTCTTCAATACACAAAACTGAAAAACTAATCTGCAGGTTGTCTTGCAAAATATCAAACTTTGCTGTCAATGCAAAAATTAAGGGGCACTTTAGAAAGACTGAATTCCAAGATGATGTTGATAAGAGAGTTCAGTTACACGCAAAAGCCAAACATACATCTAAGGTATTATCTTACATGGGTTTAATATGTTTTCAAAAGCATGAATTCTTTTATTTCTATACACATATCCTCAATATCAAAATTATAAAAGTAGTGCAGCTGTCTGCGTAACACACAAAGTGCATTGTCATATTTCAATCAGTGGCTCATGAGAGATAGGATTATTTACTCATTCTCATCAAAATACTACACTAAAAATGGTAATTAACAGAATATTCAGTATATTTATTTATAATTATTTATACTATTGCACAAAGGTAGGGGAATTGCTCCTTGTATTGCATGAATAATATATTCAAACATGATGGCTTTAGCTAATGAAAGAAGAACCACAGAGTGTAAACACTATTTAATCTAGTGGTTGAAAAATACAAGGTTACAAAGAAAAGAGTATTTTTTCCCCTTTTTATTACATTGTTGTAAATCTTGATACATTGGATTGTTTCAATACAGCAATGCTTATATGATATGATTAGAGATTATCAACATTCTATTATTTAGATAGCTTAAAATATTGAAAAAAAAGAAAGCTAAGAAAAAAATCTCTCAATATTAATTACAATAGGATGTCAATACTACATGCATAAAATTATTTGGCTTTTTCATCCAAAGTTATATATAACATTAAAAAAAGAACTGCTGCAACTCACATCAAAGTATTGGTTATATGATAATAGTTTCAATTTAAGCTAATTATTTAATATTAAATTCTCCATTGTATTGTTACAATATATACAAACAGATAAAAGGAAAAAAAGATAGAATCAAATTTAACAAAAGTTAAAATACTTAAAAAGTTTTCAAAAAGAAAGAAAGAAGGAAAATAATAATAGAAACAACTATTGGTTTTTGACTCCCCCCATTTGATATATTTGCTTATTTTTTATATTTGTCAACATTCAGGGCCCCTTAAAAGCCAGACTGTAATTGGTTATATTTACCATGCTGTGTGATGTGTTGCATGTATCAAAACAATTCTTGCTTAAATTTAGTTAAACTTCTATACTGTTAGTTTTGCCATTGCTACATATTCTCCAAGTTTAAGTTCCCAGTCAAATATTGTTAGGATTGCCTTTCTTCCAGTGTTGAGCATAATTACTCTGGTTTCTCTTCAGATTGTAGAAATCTTTCACTTTGTAATCCATCCTTTGGTTATTGGATAGATGAAAAATATAACGAATAGAAAATATTATTAATTAAATTAATTAGTAGACAGGTATGATCAGTTATACCAAGAGTCTCCTCTAACCTCTAGAGGAATCAGTGCACTGCTTTCAGATTGGCAGCTCATAAACTGTTCTGGCTTGGTCTAAATATATTATTTCTTTATAATTCTGATTAACTTCAATAATCCAAAAGGATAATAATTTTAGAACATGCTTTGCTTATGAATGGCAATAGTTGGAACAGAGTGCCCAAGCAGAAAATATTCATTCTATGTATACATATATGTGGAAAGTCACTAGGGATATCAGCCCAACACAAATTCTACCGTCAGTCAGCACTAAAAAGACATGCAGATGTTTTTTAGTGGTTTAAGATAGAAACTGTACATTCTTACCTCCAACATTTTTACAATTAAATGTCATCAAAGTAACCCATAATTTGTCCACTGAAAAAAGTTCATTAACACACGTGGGTGGGGGGAGCTCCAGAACTAATAGCATATTAGCCAAGCCAAGGCAAATAAAATATTGTGCTTTTAAGAAAGGAACATCCAACACTTTGTTATTTGAATTCACAAAGATGTTAAGGATTTAAAAGCAAAACAGATATTCTAGTTGGTAGAAATGAAATCACATCTCTAAAGAAGTGGTATAGCAAAATATCATTATGAGGAACAGCAAGATTTTTGCTAAATTAAAAAAAAAATCAAGCATGGTTCAACATTTAAAATGCAGACCATCATTTGACTACGTCTCATGCAACAAGCCATTTTGTTTCTAAGCACATTCTGCCACCTTTTTAATAAAATAGTACATATGAACTTATAAGGCACCGTTGAGAAGAACACTCCATATATCTTCTTCTTCTTCATTGTCATTAATGGTACATTGTCACAAGTATGTAAAGTTTACTGAAAACTATTACTAAGAACATTTCTTAATCAAAGAAGGTGAATAGGAATGTGGTGGCCCGGTTTCATAACTCTTCTAGTGATTGATATGATTTTATCCAGCAACAAAGTAGGAAGTGAGGACCTACCAACCTTTACGGGCTGAGAACTGGCTGAAACAACCACTGATAGCGGTTCTTCTAATGCCACCAATCAGAAGTCTGTGTACTGCTATTATATTGTGCCTTTCTCTTCTTAACTGATTGTTTTGCGGAAAGAAAGAATATGGAAGAACCAGGAAGAAAAGATTGAAGTTTGCAAATGGAAGGTAATGTTGTTTAGGTTCTGCTAAGATTCAGCATTTGACTGCTTGCTTGCTTGCTTGCTTTCCATACATACATACACACATATGCATGCACACCAGGCACACGCAAACATACGCACCTCAGAGTTAGGAATTTGAGATTCACACAGTTTTCAGAAACAGTTAAGCAAGTTCTTAGCATCTTGCTCAAAGAGCAAGGAAATTTTCAGCAAATTGTTAAACTTTACATCAATTTTCCCATGGAATGGGATGGGGTAAAAATAATTTATCAATTCAGAATGGTTTGATATAAAGAACTGTGAACATTGCTAGCAAAAGACTAGTAAATAATTTCCATGGGATTAATTTTCACTTGTGCTGTTTTTTTGCATAAGGTGACATTGTTGTTATATAAGGTTTTCTGAAATTCTGAAATATTTGTATTAATCACAGTTTTAATAAGTTATTTCACTGCATGGTGAAGTGGCCCGTATATTTTTTGATCTTTTGCCAGTCTACTTCTGCATCAATGTAGTTCTCCAAAGTACTTTTTTTAAAAAAAAAAATGCCTTTCCCTCAAATCCCTTCCTTCCCCCCAAAAACCCAAACAGAAATTTTTCTTGTATAATACTAAGAGTACAATCTATTTTTAGCTATCTACATTTGATGCTATAGCAAAACCTGAGCACTAAGGATAAAAAAAAAATACTAGTGTGCCTATGTGAGAAAAGAATCCATGTGGGAATTCTATGTATGTCATCATGAGATGGTTAGATATAATTTAGATAAATAAGTCAATAAATTAATATGCAAAAGGATGCCCATTAAAGAAGATATGTGTTCTTCTACTAAAGTACTTGCTATACATCTCCAGCCTCTATTTATATCACATGTACATGTGTGGTATTCATTTCATGGAACATATCCCCATACATTTCGTCCCTTCCTATTTTATCACTCACATATCTGTTCAGACACAGCACTATTCCTGAGAATTCTCATTCCTATGTTGTACTTATAATAAATATTTCTATGGGAGTAAACATTCTCAGTAAGTAAGTATGTAGTGGTATAAAGATCAGAAAGTAAACAAGGATGCCCATGTGATTAAGGCTGCATTCCTAAGCACACTTATAAATAGGAGTAATACGGTCAGGCATACTTTGGAGGAAGCATGCACAGGATTGCAATGTTATTACTTGGTCCAAGTTAACTATGAGCTCAGAGAGATACTTTGATAATATCACTCTTTGCTTTATTCTTGCTATAACTATGGCTATAAGGAAGTAAGGGTAAATTCATATGATCAAGAAAGGACACTGGTTGTATGGAAATTTGGATACTTGTTATATGTGAAGGTACAAGGTAATTATTTATTCAAAAGCTTTATATGGGACTGTTCTGCATAAGTTTGATATATATTTGGAGGCCACAATTCACCTCTGGGAAGATGGTGGGTGATACTTTGATGTCATTGCTGGGTATGGCCAAAATTTTCAGCTTGATGGGATGACGGGAGTTAAATGGAAACAGATGTACTTAATCTTCCAAAAGTTGAATGCATTCATTTCTATCATTTTTTTAAAAAAAGGAAAAATAGCAAAACATTACATTGTTGAAAAAAGCCATTTTGCCCCTAAATTGAACTAAGCCAGAGAACTGGAGAACTGTAGTGCCAATCCAAGTAGATAATGGTATTTATGATATTACATTATATTTATATCTTATCTTTCTTTTCTAAGCATCAACACCAAGTCTCCCCTCATTTTTGTCCCAAAGCTATAGTCTTGTGAAACAGATGGGGCAGTCATAATCTCTCAGCCCCAAAGTTCCATGTTCAGATGAGAAGCTGAACCACAGTCTCTCAAGCCCCAGTCCAATTTCTAACCATTGCTGGCTCTCTACTAGGATCTGACCCTGTATAACATAGCTTCTTCCTAAAGTTATGCATAATGAACTTTTACACTATATGAAGTCCAATTATCAGATGTAAACCAACCCTAATTGTCAATAAGGTGCCTTCTAGTATGTTGGACTTCAATTCCCAGAATTCCTCAAGTCAGGGCTGTCCATAGCAGGTGGATCAAAAACTCAAGACTTATGTAAAAAAAGGGCAGGGCTTCAATTGTATGATTGTAGCCATCATCCTGATTGTTTTGACTCACTTCCTGTGGACAGCCCTGTCTCATACCTAACACATCTGGAAGGTATCAGGTTGTTAAAGGCTGCAGTACGTGATCTACTCCGAAGTTAACTGCAACTTCAGTTTCATCATATAAACAAACACTACCAGACCAAAACAACGTATTTGGTCTGGTATACCACTCCTTGGTTTTTACCCAGATTGCAATCCATGCATGTTTTATGATGAGTTACAAGGTTATGTTGACACGTTTTAATTCGACTGTTTTAAGAGATTCAAATAACTGACAGCAGTTTTTATTAAGACCTCAGCAAAAATTAAAATGCCAAAACTTCTACTGAGCTGATACTTTTCCAATACTGCAGCCTGTCCTCAACTAATGACAGCAGCACATAACCTAATATGAAGTAGCTTCAATTCTGGAATGAACTGAGAAATGTAAGGCAGAGCACATTTCGAAACTGACCTTGAATGATGTTATTCAATTTTATATTGAGTCTCATAACAAATGTCACTAAACAATTATTCAGCTAGCTTCCTACTACTTAGTCAGATCCTTTAAGGAGACAAGTGTACAAATTTGCTATTTCTTCTTTCTACTGAAATATATATTTAGAACTGCCAGTCAGAAAAGCAAAAACATATAAGGCAAGTATAAAAAAACTGGGATGAGATAGCACTTCACCACTCAAGAGTGATGTGCATCTCGGGGTCTTCCTGGACTCACAGACTCTGCTTGATTAGCAGGTGGCAGCTGTGGCCAGGGAGGCCTTTGTGCAGCTTCATTTGGTGTTCCGTTTGTGCCCTTTTCTAGATTGGGAGGCCCTTCCTTTGATTAAGGAGTGTCATTTATCAGGACCCCAGAAGCATGCCTTCTCTGTTGTGGTGCCTCTCTCTGGAATGGGATTCCCCCAGAGATCTGGATGGCTTCCACCCTGATGGCATTCTGGAGGACCTTAAAGACCCTGCTCTTGTCCCAGGCTTTAGGCTAGGATGGTTGGAGCCCCTTGTTGGGTCCATTATAAGTTTGTTTTAACTGGTTTTGCCATCTTGTTTATTAAATTGCATTCTGCTGTTGTTTTTTAATGCTGTGAGCCACCCAGAGCAATTTGGAGTTGAGTGGCATCTAAATTGAATAAATAATTGTTGTTTATTCATTTAGTCACTTCTGACTCTTCGTGACTTCATGGACCAGCCCACGCCAGAGCTTCCTGTCAGTCGTCAACACCCCCAGGGACGAGTCTGTCACCTCTAGAATATCATCCATCCACCTTGCCCTTGGTCGGCCCCTCTTCCTTTTGCCCTCCACTCTCCCTAGCATCAGCATCTTCTCCAGGGTGTCCTGTCTTCTCATTATGTGGCCAAAGTATTTCAGTTTTGCCTTTAATATCATTCCCTCAAGTGAGCAGTCTGGCTTTATTTCCTGGAGGATGGGCTGGTTTGATCTTCTTGCAGTCCAAGGCACTCTCAGAATTTTCCTCCAACACCACAGTTCAAAAGCATCTATTTTCCTTCTCTCAGCCTTCCTTATGGTCCAGTTCTCGCAGCCATATTAAATAATTAAATAAATAAAATTAAGGTGCAAATCTAAACAACCATATAATCAGTTCTGCCTATCCCGCTGGACTGTATCTCACTTCTTTGAACAGCAGTCATTCAGGTCACACAGAAAACTGCTTAAGATAATGAGAACAATTGCTCATTTATGATTTTCTTGTTCCAAGAACTGGTTGGAAATAGGAGAGAGATAGGGCTTCTGGGAAAGAAATGGTGAACTGAATATGGCTCTGCTAAAAGCAGAGCCGACGACCGAGGCAGAATGAAGAGCTGGCAAGTAGACTGGCTATTCATAATTCCTCTCTGAACAAGGAAAGGACTTGAGACTGTCCACAAGTGCTCCAGACAGCTGCTTCTTGAGAGGAGTCCACAAGGCAGCAATCTCTGAGAGGTTTAGAGCTCTGGGAGATGAGGAAATAGCCATCTGGCTCGAAGTACAATTGGCACCTTTGAAAGGACACTAAGTTCACATACTTCCTTTTATAATCACATTTGGAAATTGTTTTCAAATTGTTGAAACTGCTTTTCAGCTATTAGGAACCTTTCAATTGACAAGTTTTACAGCACCGGGTGAATTTCCTTCAATCCTTAGTGAAAGAAATTTTACACACAAGTTTAAGGACTTACATATTTTTTTATGGAATAAACAGAAAAAGGGTAATTAAAATTTTTATTTTAGAAAGTTAGAAATGGACTAAGGGTCAAGATAAATTTGAAATAAGATTTTGGAATTAATTATAAGAACCCTTCAATGGGAAAATACTTTTATTTTGAATTCCTTTAAAAAAAATGATAGGATGGGACTTCAAAGGTTGGACACTAGTGGGAACTAAAAGGAACTAAAGGTTACAATTAAAGGAGAAGAACTCTTAAATTTGACTTACTAATATAGAATGGGGTAAAATATTTTAACATTTGACATATTGAAGGATATTTTTGAACAATGGATGTAGAAGTTAATTTTGTCTGCCTCTATAGACAGACTGTGTTTAAAAGATGTTATGGAACAGGAACAAGTTTTACCGGAAAAGACTGAGACTGATCTGAATGTGGATTTAAAAATGACAAGCTACAAGAATGATGTGGAAAAAGATGCTACACTGGACATACAAAAGAAACTGGCTGATGTCTTAATAATTAAAAGGGATATACAAATAACAAACCAAGAGAGTAACCTGGATAATCCTCCTATATTGGTTTTACAAAAGAGGCTTGTTAATGCTTTGAAAAATTTTGTGAGAAGGAACAAAGAAAAAATGAAAATAAATCAAGTTCTAGGACATTATTTGAAGGGACTAAAGATCAAGATTGTTAAAAGTAAAAGGAAGGAATATAAAGTTGGTTAAAATAGATGCTCCCCTCAGGGGAGATGGTTGGTGACAGAAATTTGAAATATAAATAAATAAATACATTGTTATCTCTGGTAACCCGTAATGGACTTTTGTTGATCAGGACTGAAATGTTGATGTTTTTAAGGATTTGATTATAGATACGAGATATATGGGACGAATGAGAACTTCTTGTATTTTTAGAGAAGGTGATAAGTTACTGAAATTGTTTCTACTTGTTGTGATGAAGGGGGAAATCATTTCTTAATATATTTCTTTTCTTTTTATTATATTATTTTTTTCTTTCTTTTCTATTTTTTCTATTTTCTTTTTCTTTCTGCACCTTCTGTTTTTCCTTTTTAATTTTTTTAGTTTGTATTAGTTTTTTATCATTGTAGTTGTAATTTTTAATAAAATTACTATTTTAAAAAAAGAAAATAGGAGAGAGAGAAGGAAATGATAGAACTAAATTCCTAAGGTATTCTGAACACCTGCCCACAAACAACCATTATCTTCAGCAATATTAATCTAAATATTAGAATTTCAGCAACTGTATAACTGAAGTGACCATTCTATATGTGTTGTTTTGTTCTATATATCTTGTTTTTCTCATAGTCATTAAGGAGACTGTTGTCCTCAAAATTACAATTATGTTAGTGGAAGTTAAATCAGAATCCTATGCATGGGTATTCAGAAAAAAGTCCCACTGAAAGAAATAAAATTCATTATATAAATTGTAGATTTAATATATTAAGTTCTATTTATCTATTTCATATTTTTTTTAAAAAAATTGCTCTACAGCTAAATACAATTTTTCTTCTTAAACTGATGTTTATGTTATACACAGGATTAAAAACAATATAACTTTGAAGTTGAGAAAATTGCATTAATCTGTACAATCCAGTGGCTAAGTATCACAAACAGGCCTTTCATCTCTATAAGTGACATCACTGACAGACTAAATGCTTTTTCTCCATACAGCCTCCCACACACAACCCATGTCTACTGAGGAAGGAAGACTTGGAGGAACTTCTGGATCATACTTATGGGCATACTGAGGCTTGTAAGAGAAAAAAATTAGAAGGAAACATCTACTATAGAAGTCCATTCACACAGCATTGGATGTAGCCATTTAGTAAAGCTTAGGAGCAAGATATGGGACAGATGATAGTTAAGTTTAATTTCTTACTGTTTGGGTTAATTCCTAAAAACAAAAAATTCACATGGTTGGAGGACAGTAGGCTTGGGAACCTCTAGTGAGATTATGGTAAGGAAGAAGAAGGGAAAGGAGAAAGATAAAGGGTTAAGCATCTTCCAGCAATTTTTGCCTTGCAGTAGATTTCACATGCACTTTCATAAACACTATTTATATACATTACAGCCTTCAAACTTTCCATCTCCCTTGCATGCACATGTACATGCTTATAAGCCACACCATTAAATCTGTGATGAATGTGAAGATGAAGTGAGGACTGATACACAAAAGTCTTAAAACACTATTACAACTAGTTTATCAAAACAAATGTTCTGTAGTAATTTTTCAGATTACTACCTATACAAAGACTATAGCTGCATTTAGACACGTGGCATATATAAGAAGAAAAATTAGGTTTGACAAGTCCATTCTATAGATTTCTCCATGCAAAGTCTTGTTGGTGTCAATTACAAGGCTATACATATTGCTTAATGATGTGACACACGGCCAGACTGTGTTAATGAGGAAAAGGGACTTTCTGATGTGATCTAATCAGTCAGGACAGGATTAGAGGGAAAGGAATGGAAATATAGGCCTCATTTCAGTTCTAATGCTGTTTTTTTAAAGCTTCGATCAGATTTAGTATGTCATTTTTTTGCTTGAGGAAGAGTAAATAAGTCTACTTAAGTATTTTTAGCAAATTAGTACACAGGCCCATTAACCCAAATACAGAATGAAGAAAAGTTTTACTGTAGGGTACTCTGGCATTCAGGAAGTGATTTCCAATTTGAAAGGTTTCATGGAAGTACTTAGCTAATTTCAGAAAATTTTATCTGTACTAGTACTTGCAGACTGCAATTGGAATTTACACATGCGTTTATACGGCTGTATTTGTTGATTATAATAAAACATGGTGACTCTGCCATATTTCTGCCAACTCCAACCTGAGGCCAGTTCACACAGTCCATTAAATGCACATGAGAATATGGGATCAGTCCATTTACACTGTGGTTTAACCACCCATCTGAGTGATTCAGTTTGCAATCAACCCAATGATTGCAATGATAATGTTCTGTTCACTTGATAGGGACTTTTTCCTTCAGAAGTGTTCAGGCAGTGAAATTTTATTTTCTGGTCTGAAATCATTTATTAAGGTGATACCTTAATTCTTACGATACTTATTAATTGTATCAATTGTATTTAATTGTATCAATTCTATCAATTAATTGTATCAATTGTAATTAATTGTATTAATCATTAATGATACTTATTAAGATGATACATTCTTCCCCCAGAGGTGAGACAAGCCCCCTTGCTCCTGGACTTCTGCAAAAAGCTAAAAACCTGGCTTTGCCATCATGCCTGGAGCAGGATGGGGAACAGCCATTCGTGGAGATGGCTAGCGCCCTAGGACAATCTTTTAAACTCACGGACTAAAACACAACTTTTAGCCATCTGGATTTTATTATATTTTATATTTTTATTTTCTATTTATTATTGTATTTATATTGACATTGAATTTTAAATTGTGTTTCTGTAAACTGTCTAGAGTCCCTCCTTTGTGGGGGAGATGGGCGGTAATAAAATCCGACAAATATAATAAATAAATAAATAAATAAATACTCCTGAAAATGATAATTGCTACATAGCAAGGAAACTATCTATCAGAGAAACATAAGAGAAAGTTAAAACCAACTCTACACATCTACCTTCAACATAATTAACAAGATATAGAGGTAATATTTTTGCCAATGTTACAAGATCATATAGGGAACCACTAAATTCTGTTTATCTGGATACTAAAGCAAATAATTCTATAAAACACTATTGAATAATTTGCAGGAGTTCATGAGACTGAACTACCAGTCTTTAGTTTGAATTTATTCTCTGCCATGACTTGATGTCCACAGGCAAGTGAACACAGCTTCTGCAATCTCAATAGGATTTTCCATACTAAATGATCTCTTGTATTTTGAAATATCCACAGATGACTGTGTCAGCTTAAGAGTGGCCAAACTAGCAGCAGTTTGGCAATGTTCCTGACAGTTTATGACAGTTCCAACTTTCAGTATAATGTATGAACTCCTGGTAACCAATTTAGTACAAAAGGATTTAATTGGGGTGCTGTAAATATTGACTGAAAAGACCATAAGTGTTGTTTAAAAAATGGAAATTCAATGATGGAAGTTGTTCTTTTCGCAGAGGCAAACTGAGCCTAGCAAATTATTCTGGGAAACCAATTATGCAAGAGTGAATTCAATTTCTTGTTGCCTTAATAATAATAATAATAATAATAATAATAATATCACAAATTTTTCTCCAAGGAACTCAGAATGGCATCAATTATTCTTCTCCTCTCCTTTTATTCTCACAAGTCTCCTGCAAGGTAGATTAGCATGGAAGACAAGATAAAAATCAGCCAATGGTCACTCAATTGGTATTGTTTCTAAAGTAGAATTCAAGTCTCTTGAGCTGGCATCTAATGCCTGCACAAGCTGGGCTTATGAATGCAGGCTATTTCCTTACCATAGCCACTTGTATATACTGATACTTGTAATGTGTATCATTCATATCATAATTTGTTCCCATTCTGTCTATGAAACAGATTTAGACCCTGTTTTGCTAGTATTGTTTTATATTGTTTTCTTTTACACTGTTTTTATATTATACACCACCCAGAGTTGGGACGGCATTTAAAACTTTAATATCTGTAAAGAGGCCTTCCAGAAGAGGCTTGACTTATTCACAGAATTTTTACATGATGTAAACATTCAATTTGAATCATTATTTTCCATTTGAAATACATTCATGGTTTTCTGTTGCTTCTTTTTCTTATTTTCCACAAAAATTAGCCTTTTACTGGTAATACCAAGAGCCTTCTGCCTGGAAGAACCAGGACACTTTTATCTCAGATACGAGAATGCATTTCCAGGCACAATAGCCAATATTGTTCTAGACAGAGTAAAACGTTGACTTAAAAGAAGACAATTACTATGCTTACCTTCAAAATGACTGGGAAAAATTTACTGCATATCACATGCAGGTGAATGGCAAAATGTTTATCTAAGCCCTATAGCTAAAGCTTTTTTTACTCTTCCAGATTGTACCTGAGGGAGTGGAGAGATGCCTTACCTGTCTTATTTCTGATGAAAAGAAACTGTCTTTATCATAGAGTGCCTTTCTTAATGTTCTTATTCTTATTTTAAAATGTTTTACATTTCTTTCATATATTGGTTTTAAGTTGTTGTTTTCTAAGTTTTTCAGCACTGTTTTAAAAGGGTTTGAGTATCTTAATGCATTTTATATTATGGCACATCTACGTAACCTGTTATGCCATAAACGATGATTTAAAACATTTGCATAAAATAAACACTAAAAAGGCAAAGATAAAATAGACCCTGATCATAAGTATGTGCTTTGCACTGTTTACAACCACTTCAAGGACAAACCCACTTCCAAGGCTGAGATTCAAACAGCTGTTGCCAATTGCTGACATCTTGATTATTTAATGCTTGCTGCCAATGATAACATTTCTTTTTCACTGACCTGATCCTAAAAAAATCACCTTTCAAAACATTGCGAGATATTAAGCAATGAGAATCTAAAACAACATCTTCCATTTCTAGTGCCCTAGAACTGCCAAGACGTTTAGGTCAGATGAACAAACAAAATATTACTAATATGCAAGATATTTATCTTTCTCACACTTCAATGTAATGCATTTTTCCTCTAGCAGAAATTTGATTACTTACTTATATTCGTTATGCAGTACATAGTCAGTGAAAGCTTTGTGACATGAAAAAGGCACTGAACAATATTCAGAAATTATAACTTGCATTTATGCCAGGTATTATAAGGAAAATGTGGAAATAACGCTGTATCTTTGGCACCAACATTTACATTTCATTATATGCCAAATTCTATTGGAACAAAGGACTATGTTCTCATATTTATTATCCTTAAATACATTAAGGATAGTAAAGAATATTGTTCATATATTCTGTTACTTATATTAACAGTACAGCAAAACATCTTCCAGCAACGAAGTCTTTGAGTTATTACCAAACTTTTATTACTGCAATAGACTAGTCCAGATTTAATGCCAGTGGTACCACATGTGGCTGCAAGTAAAAATAACTGCAGTATACTGTAACATTATTTTTAAGACTCCTAATGATCATTATGATGAGGTATAAGAGAGCTAGTGCGGTGTTGTGGTTAAGATGTTGGATTGACAACAGGGTCTGGTCTACCTGAGCCACAGAAACTCACTGGGTGACTTTGGGCCACTCGCTCTTGCCAACTGTGGTAGATTTCAGTAATGCTGCTGGTTCTCAGGAAGGAGGAAGCACATTCCAAGGAGGAGGGCAAGATAAAAGGAGACACAGTTCAGAAATGGAATGTGGGAAGACTAAGAGGTTCAGACTAGCCCCACCCTAGAGCCTTCCCAGATTATTTCCCCTTAGATTAGGTAGAGTAGCTTTAGTCTGGCAAGATTCAGTCTATACAGTGTGAGCAAATAAAGAACAGAAGTTTGGCTGGATTGATTCTCTGAAGTTCTTGGGCTGGGCCTGACATCAACCTACCTAACAGAGTTATGGTTGTGAGGGAAGAGGAATGCTATATATGCTGCCTTGAGTTCCTGAACAAAAAGCAGGAAATAAATCTAAAAAATAATTCATTTTGAAAAGCAACCTTTTTCAAAACGAATGAAGCTCTATTACATCTTCACCTAAAGTTATAAAACTGACAGAACAAAATATATGTATGGAACATTAAAGAACGAGTCTCCTCTTTCCTGATGTTTAATTCCTGTGGACAATATTGTTACACACAAGAGTGATAATGTATTAAGAGAAATGCATGAAAAAATACTAAGGATAATAGGCTCCCTTCATTGTTAATCATGCTGAAAATGAACATACAAGGTACTGATTAAACTAATACTAAAAGTAATACTAAAAGTATGGCTTTTAATCTTTAAAGCCGTAAGATAGTTTAAGGCCAGATTCTTTGAAAAACCATTTCCTCCTATGTACTTTACCTACCATCCAAATTGGGGGTCTTTTCCAGATATCCTCATAAAGCAGAGGAATTTCAGCTTGTGCCAGGCAAAGAAATTCTCTTGCAATTTTTTTCTACCAGTTTCCATTCAATCTGATGAAAGAATCTTTGCTAAAGATATTTTTTTCCAAAAGACAAAAACATTCATAAAATTTTCACAGTGTTCTGAAACATATTTACTTAAGAATACAAAACTCTTTTAAGTGGTTTGCAGCCTCCCTGATATCTACTTTTCCATTAAATGCTGAAGGATGATATTATGAAGGAACTCCCATTGGAATTTCTCTGCTATTACAGTACTGTCATTGGTAAGAGGAAACCAGCGCTTGGTGAATTGTTGGAAAACCTCCCATCCAATTTTTCTTCCCCCAAATCTGGCAAAGGATCCTAAAAACTCTGCCCAGCTCTAATTCCAGTAGATAACTACTTAACAGATATCTTAGCAAGAGCACTTACTTGTGAAATTATCTCCTCAGAGAGGTTTACCTGGTACATACTTTGTACTCATTTCTAGTGGCAGAAGAACACTTTTTGAAATTTTCCCTAGTTTGTAAGAACCCTGCTACAGACTCAGCAGGTGTAGCTTTTAAACATTAGAATACTTGCCTTATACTGATATTACAATTTCCTTTCAACTCTGTGACTGTGTGTGTGTGTGTGTGTGTATGTATATACGTATATGAGAATATACATATATACTCATATATATATATATGAGAAAAGCAAAACATATTTTGCTTTGGGCATGAAATATAGAATTAGAAAATGGCAAATGCTAGAATCTCAGTATTCAAGGCAAATATCACAGATCATTGTGCCCTGAATTTGTCTCATTCATTTCCCATTCAATTCCAAGGCATTACTGTACTGTGTTTCAAAACTGGCAAGCAATTTTATAAACAGAGTGCTGCACAGCTAAGATAAACTGATGGCTTCACTTATAAGTAAGTGGAGAGAACACATCCTGACATTACCTTTACCAATAAACCTAACATATGTTTTGAACATTAAGAGTACCCCTTGAATTGCTAAGGGCTGAAATTCATTTTCAGGCACAGTTGCTGATTATGACCACTCAGGCTGAGCTGATGGTGGTAGATTCTCTTGATTGGATTACAGCATTAAGGCTTGATTCTGACTTTTGCACTCATGCACATGTGCTTTGGTGTGACTCTGGCCCAGAATTCTATGCAATAACATGTGTGAGTTTGCTGCCAAGTACTTGACAGAGAAATGTGATGTACATAAGGTGCATATTATTGTTGCATCCTTTTCATATGTGAGATCAAAGTGAATAGCTGAAATAAGCTGCCTTTGTATTAATAAAAGACCATGGTTGGAATAAGATTAGAGCCAGGTTTAAACTTCCCTGAACTGCAGTGTTCACTATATGACCTGGGACCTGTTTTTCTGCACATAATCTACTTTGGAAAATACTGGAAAATTTGGGGTAGGAGGGAGGAGAGAACTGTGTGCTCTGCACTGCACAATTTTAAAAGAAAAAAAAATTAGATATAAAATAACATTAAATTGAAATTAAGAGTATATTCTTGTTGTTATTATTATTATTATTATTATTATTATTATTATTATTGTGTGCATTTCCACTTATCTGGAATGCTATAAAGTGCTGGATAATTGAGAAAGCGAAAGAATACAAAAAATAAGTCAGTACTGTATATGCTCGTCATTGATTATAGAAAAGCCTTTGATTGTGCCGATCACATCAAGATGTGGAATGTGCTTAGAAAAACTCCCAGAACATCTCATTGTCCTCATGAGAAACCTATATACAGGTCAGGAAACCACAGTACAAACAGAACATGGTGAAAAAGATTGGCTCCAAGTTTGCAAATGAATGAATTAAGGCTGTATATTCTGCCCTTACTTATTCAATCTATATGCTTAATATATATTAAGGTAAGCTGAATTAAAAGAAAATAAATGTGGTTTTAAATTGGAGGAAGAAATATCAGTAATTTTGCTATACTGCTGACAATTGGCTTCTGGCAATGTACTTTATGATGCTCTCTTTCAAATCTTTGCACAGACCCAATAGATACAGGAAATATACACAATCACTATCATGTTCATTTGTGTATGTTAGGCTTACGGCAGCTCATGTGGTGAACAATCTACCACAGCTTTCCATCATTCTGGCTCAAAATTATGGAGGATCCAGTCCTCTACATCTGGAGGGCATCTGGCTGGCAAAGACTGATTCATTTAAGCTGACACTGCTGAATGAAATGTCGAGAGAAAATAAGCTGGCAGGATGAAAATTTGTCTTCCAAACTATGATGTTCAGAAATGGTCTGAGGTTTCAGTATTTTGCAGACATTTTGATTCAATGCAATTATGGACTACTAAATCCATTTAAAGTTAGTCATTAAATCCATATACACAACTCAGAAGGATAAAATTCATATACACAGATCAAAACAGAAGAGTACATAACTTTACTGATATGAATGCAGAGATGATATACTATCACAACAAAGAAAGTATTTCAGGAGTCCATAACAGAGAAAGCCATTGCTATTAAAAATGCACCATGTTTTGTCTGGATGCTTAGTATGAGAACGCAGAATGATTTATCAAGAAATGTATACTTATCTGATATAACCACTGCCTCATTTAATGTCAGTCTCAAAAACATTACAGTATATGGGAATCTATAACCTGACCTTCAACTTCAAGAAAGAGAACTAAAAAGTATGTTCATTGTCCAGTCCATGTATCTTGACCTAAAAATATTTTGAAGTCACACATAACAAAAACTAAAAATACTTTCACAGAACTTTTAGGTATTTACATCAGCTTCTCCATATTCTTCAGTTTTTTTCTGTAAGTAATTTTAAATTACTTACAGAAAAAATTTTAAATTACTTACAGAAAAAATTAAATTACTTACTTAAAGAGAGTTGGAGTATTATATGTGTTAATGTCATAGACCCAAGAACTTTTGCTTTGCTGAAGTTCTTGGGTCTATGACACTAACACGTATAATAATCCAACTCTCTTTAAATCAGCAAACTGTTGATAGAATCAGTAACTTCAGTAAGAAAAACAGCATTGCTTTTGAAAAATAAAAACAAGAATACAAATATATATGAGACAGAACTACTGAATGGCATCTGAAGTAATGAATGATCCACATTAGCCTTCTACCATTCTGGTTTGTGCATAGTTGCAGATATGTAGCAGTTTATGAAGTCTTATGCTGTAGTGAAATGTAAAAAAAAAAAAAACATGTGGTGGGTGAGAATAACCTTTTATTGCACCAAATGCTTGATCACTTGCTTATCTCACATACAGTGAAAAGAATCGTAAAGGGAACATGGTGTGCCTGAATAAAGTTGCCTGCCAAAACAAAGTTCAAAGACAGTATATTGAAAATAACCCAGATTCACACTGTTTTAGGCCCTTGAAGGCCACGGTCTTGCCTTAAAATCAAACAGGTGCTTCTAAGCATTGTAAAACTAATGTTTTTAGGTTAAGCAGCACTTGTTCAAGCCTGTGAATGTTCTCAACAGCCCGAAATTGGCAAAGCAGCACTTTGAGAGGGAATTAAAATAATCCTTTCTCTAATTCTAAAAAGCCATGGATAACACTGTGAGGTCACCACAGGATAAATAAGGACATAGCTTATAATAGCCTTCCTCAACCTGGTGCCCAACAGATGTGTTGGGGTAACGTATCCATTGGCTGGGCTTGCTAGGACTTCTCGAGCACAAACTCCCAATAACACTGGAGTGTACCAGGTTCAGGAACTGAACCCCCAAACATCTTTGAAACCCTTTCAGTTCTCACATTCATTCAGGTTAATGTGGATATCAAGGCTGGGTGTTTTTGTTTCTCCTAACATTCATTTATCAACTGGCGAAGGCCCTAAGTCAATTTGTATCTCTCAGCTGTGCCTTTTTAGACTGTAGATGGAAATGAATAATACAAATGGAAAGCATAAGTCTCCAAGCTAATGTAGTCTGAGCAAAACTATGTATCTTTAAGGCCTTTGCTTCCCAAGATAAGGAACTGGAATGTACATTTATTTAAAGTAAGAAATTATAAGGAAAAAGGAGAAAACCAAGGAGAAAACCACAACCCCACTAAAACTGGCAGGGCAAGCTATTGTGTATAAACAGGAAGCAAACCCCATACTAATTTGCACGATGACTTTACCTAGTTGGGTAATGAAATGTCTGCAAGCAAATAACCAACCTCAGAGAGCACCAAGGATTTCACAGCAATAAATTAGAGACAGAACTATATAATAAACAGGTCTATGTCCTTAGTTGCCAACTGACTAGAAGCCACCAACATGAACAGTAACATATATTGGGGAAATCAGTATATGTACAGCAAGTATTCTTTAGAGCAGGTTTCTCAAACTTGGCAACTTTAAGATGTGTGTACTTCAACTCCCAGAATTCCCCAGCCAGCTAGGGAATTCTGGGAGTTGAAGTACACACATCTTAAAGTTGCCAAGTTTGAGAAACACTGCTTTAGAGCATAGAGATAAACATAATCACTTATTAATGTCAACATATCAAAGACACAGCTAATGGAGCACTACAAAACCTGGCAACCCTAATCTTGAATGCCTGGTTTAGAATTTTTTGCTTACAGCTCTTTGCTCTACCCAGTCAGATGGCAAGATTGATACCCGCCAAGCTAATTTTGACATGGCTGCCAAGCTTCAAATAGAACTGTTATTAATTTCTTCCTTGACATAATAAAATATTGTTGATAATAATTCTGGCATGAAGATGGGTAGGCTGGTAATGTGTACTGTTTACACCTCTTAGACATGTGTTATATTTAATTCCTTGACAAAGAATTAGATTACTGTGTGCATTTTTTGCTTTTCTAGGTAAATTTAGTTGATCCAAAAAATATTGATGACTCTGATTATGATCCAGTTAGTATAAACTGCCAAAAGATTTCAGTAATCCTACACATACACATAATACTAATCAATAATAAATTGACCCAGGACAATGGAGTTCATATTCTGACTAAGCTATGGATTGTAGTTACAGGTCTCTTCTGTGAAGGGGGAAGCTTCATCATTTCATTCATAATTCCAAACTATCACAACAAAAAAACAAATGACCTTCAAACTTATGCTGGTTCTAGTTTTTCCCATTCAAAGTATTCTTATTGGACCAATAAATATTAGTCATCCCTGTCAGAACTCATTTTAATCCTATATACAATCATGACCAATGTCAAGGTAGGCAACTTTTGTTTCTATTAAGTGCCACAGTCCTGAAAAAGTAATAGGGGGAGCATACTACATGCCAAAATTGAATGAGCCAAAAGAAAAAGTAAGCAAGACCGTCCATTCTTTTCCTAACATTATGTTTTCTTTCCTTCCTTCTCACACAGTAGGTTGCTGAGGAAAGATCAGATCAGTGGTCTCAATTATTTGCTTGCAAAGGGATTCTACAATTACACCAAGGACATGATTTACAATCCCATTTTTCCTTCCAGAAAGAAATCGGGATTATAGAGAAGCAATTGGATCAATTAATTCTTTTTGGACATTCTCCATTTGCTTGCTTAGGGTTGCTTCACTGGACGAAAAACAGCAGCCAACAGATGGGATGAGGTACTGCATCTCCAAATTTCACTGAAGCATTTGATGACGTTTCACAGAACAAGAACTGTAGGGCTTCCCCTCTTATTTGATTATGTGATCTTTTGTATGCCTAGTTAGTTCTGAGATTCTTGGGAATGTTATGTTAGCTTCCAATAAGAAGTACTCAAATTCACAATTTCTCCTCTCTCTTTTTTAAATTCATCATTACCTGTTCTCTCTCTCTCACAGACTCACACATACATTCATATGATATTTTTCCATAATTTAAATAATTGAAATGCAGCTGAGAAAGCTATGAATTTGCTTTCAGCTGAAGTGGTGAGAAGATTATTTAACCATTTCCTTTCTAGTTTATGTTTTGCCTCACATGGGAAGGGGGAAATATAGCAGCATAGTTGAGATATTGTTAAAGAAATGGCACTGAACTCTCCTACACACATAGACACACTCTGACAGTAAACGAATTCAGAAAGAGTCTCAATTTTGTCATTTCAAGAGTCAGGAAGCCTATTCATGATACAGATTTAGAAGTTAACTTTTAGTTAGCAGAAACATTTTTCATAAAGAACCATTTCATACAACAAATGCATTTGTCAAAATGAATAATCAAATGAAAAATCCCCAAAGGTAAAATTGCCATATGATTAGGGCTACTGGGTGGGGCCAGATTTATTTCTTTCCACCAGAAACCTGCTTTTATCTTGGTTCGGCCTAGTTTTTGGTGAAGCCTATTGTGTGGGAAAACACAGGTGTTGGGAGAGGAGGACACCAGAGTAACAACAGCAGCGATTGGCCAAAAGGGCAGGCATGGCAGGAAGTGGGTGGAGCCTCCCCAATGTTTCAACAGACAGCTGAGACTAAGCAAGAAAGAGGTGGCAAGTGGCCTCAGATGGGCAAATGCATGAGGTGCTCAGGTGGGGCAGGAGACACAGCAGCAGTGGCAGTGGGAGCCAGACAGGCAAGGATGGGAAATCTGATGATGTTTTCTGGCAAGTGAGGCACCCAGGAAAAGCAGCAGTAGCTTCAAGCAAGAGGATATCCAGAAAACAGAAAGGAATGATATGTGGAGGTCAAACAGGAGGAAAGCCCGGGAGACAGAAGTGATGGCATGTGGTTGAAGAGAGTGAGAGATACAGGTGAAGGCCAAAGAGGATGCCATTAACCAGAGGGGAAGGAGACAGCTGGCAGCAACATTTGCAGGATATCATTGCAAGACATCAACCTGGTGAGGAAGAGAAAGGAGCAGCACCCTGAATGCCAACTTATTGGGAATGAAGGACGGGATGAAGCATCTTGCTTTCTCCCAAGGTGGAGGGGTGGAGTGACATCCTCCTATTCACCCCTTTTACTCATGAGCCATTTGGTCCCTTCCTTTTTCTATATATGGTATCTACTATGAAGTAAATCAATGGTTCTCAATCCAGGAAAGTGACATTACAGTTGCAGATCTAGACAGACCCTCTATGGAACACTAGTCTAGTTCTTCTTGTACAGTATTGTGTTGGAAGATTTTCCCAAAAGTTTAATATCCTTTAACTATTTTTCCCTCCAGCAGCTTTAGCTTCAGAATAGAAGGAGAAACGCCACCTAAAAACTACATATGTTGAGGTGTTCTAAATGATCAGTTTTTTTCTTTGAATATTCATTAAGTGAAGTGTTACTTGTGGTTAGTACATTCTTACACGAGTCTGCTTGACAAAGAGACCTTGGAAAGCAAAAAGGAGATGTTTCAGTGGTTGAAGTCGATGAAATGCTAAAAGAAATTATGAGATTATCCACAAGAGAGAAAATTACATTCTTTTCTGGGAATCAAACTATAACAAATTTATGTAATTCAAATGCATCAAAGGGGAATATAAATTATTTTATGGAAGAAGCAAATCACTTCTGTGAAAACTGTAGCAACTACTTCTGGTTTGCCTTATTTAATAGTATCACTGAACATTTTCCTTGGATGACTCTGAACACACTTTCAAACTAGGAAGAAATACAAACAACTCCTATGTTTTTATTTAGGAAAGCACTAATCGTATCTGTACTGATGATTGTTTTAATTAACCAATATGTTTTTTTAAGAAACTACCTAGAAAGTGATTTTTAAAAAACAAACAAATTAAGTGGGTTTGCATAATGTGCAAATTAGACAGCCTAGTTTTGGACCCTGGAATATGGTAACTTTATCCACATCTAATCCATTCAAACTAAATTTTAATATTCCTGCTCAGATTGAGATTTGATGCATAAACATAGTACTCTACTTGAAGAGTAAAGAACTATAAATATATCTTAAATATTAATTTATAAATATCAAAGAAATATAGACTAACTGTTGTAACAGCACTGATTTTTTTCTGGGTGAGGGCCATACTTGGCTTTTGACTAGCATATAGTGGCCATGTACTCTAAAGAAGTGGGGCTAGGAGAAAGACATGGCTATGGTCAATTAAATTTGTTATTACTGTTTTCCCTCCTTTAACAATTTTTTGCTTCCTTCATATTAAAAATTATAAGTCAGTGGGCAAATTTCAGAAGGGATCTAGGTCCATACCCAAGGATTATGGGAGGCTGCATACAATTCTTGGGCTCCTGACTATACAACTGTTTTGTGTTTTTAATATTAACAGAGCGATTCTATACTTATATTCTGCCAGATGAAGAGCAAGCAGGGCTCAAACTATGTGCAAAACATGAAGGCAGCAGAGGGTCAAGGCACATTTATGCTAATTTTTTATCATCCAAACTACTATCAAGCCTCCAGACTGTAGAAATTTACCATTATTTTTTTTACTAGGCAGAAAGAGGTTTATTTCTCATTGACTACAGTGGGAGGCAAAAATTAAAATTGATGAGTATCAATCAAGGATATATAAATCAAGATGAAAACCACACAGAAGGAGGCCACTATCTAAGTAAAATATTGTACAATACAGTTTTATACATCACTAGCCCTCACCATGCACACTCAAGGGAAGGGGGAGAGTATTCAGTGGAAACAGAGTTTTAAATTCATTACATAAAAAAATAATATTCACACAGATGGTTTACAGGATACATGTGAGCTAGCATATTGCTAACACCTTTCTGCCTAGAAACTTACTCATCTTGTCATTTTAGAGATAAACATCCAATAGCTACTACAACTCCACTCAAACAATAAATTACCCAGCAAAAAAAACTTAGCTGAGGTCCCTTCCACAGCCTTCTTAATACAGTGATGTATCTCGGTTGGTAAATAAAAATTTAAAAAAGTTCCTCAACAAGTAAACCTTGAACAATCCATATGGGTTTGAGTCCTAAGATTTGCACAAAGATCATGTCAGTAAATACAAAGCAAAACCATATGTCATCAGGTAGTTCATCTTATTTATTTATTTATTTATTTGATTATTTAATTTTCTATCCCGCCTTTATTATTTTTATAAATAACTCAAGGCGGTGAACATACCAAATACTCCCTCTTCCTCCTATTTTCCCCACAACAACAACCCTGTGAGGTAAGTTGGGCTGAGAGAGAGTGACTGGCCCAAGGTCACCCAGCCGGCCTAAATAAACATGTACCCACAATTTGAAAATATGTCATTAGTTCTTCTTGGTGAATATCACAGAGAGAATGCATGCAGATGTGGACAAAAAAATATAAAGATATATGCTTTTCCTGTCTCAATTAAAATAGAGTCCCAGGATATGCGTGTACTGGACTGATCTTAAAATTCTAACCTATAATTACAAGTGTGCCAAGTCTTTCAGTAGGCTACAGTCCATGAATAATACATATTTTGGGACAGCTTCACAAAACAAGCTGCCTGTACCCAAGAAAGGCCATGGCCAAGCCAACAGAGAGAAAGATCAACACTTCACCATTAAAGAGGGTGGTCTCCCTCGATCAGAAACAGAGGCTCTGGCAAGGCACTGCAAAGTATTTTGAGTGCAAAATGCCCACATTTGTTCTCTCTTGGCTGTACTGACAGAATTCTATTTTTCCTCTAATGCCATTTCCTTAAATTTTCATGGTATAACCACAGGGAAGAAAGTGTTTTTATGAAAAAAATAGCAAGCGTGAAAAACAATATTCATCTAAATTAAAACTTTGGGAGAAAATGGTGATATTTAAAACTTGCTGATTATGTATGTATTTGTGTATGTGTGTATGTGATGAGAGAGAGAGAGAAATATTTTGTTTTCATAAAGTATAAAACTGCATTTAGTTGGTTCCTGCTATATTATTAACATTGCACCAGGAGCAGTTGCATGGCAGGAGACAATAACTTTCAGATTGGTTTTATGATTATTAGATATACTATGCCTATTTAAAGCTCACCTTCTGTAGGTCCATAAGGAATGGTGTGGAAAAGAAATACTTATGCTATGCAAGAATATGGAAGAAAAGTTATTTTGAAAAGTTATGAGGCAGGAAGAAATTGAAAGCATTTAAAATTAAACAAATTTAACTTAAGTTTATAGTTTGAAATAATCCCATTTTTAACATACTGTATGGCACACAGGTTAACATTCCCCCAAGTTATTTAAATAGATTCTGCTATTGGGCAACTAGTGATAAACTAGGCAACTGGGTCCATATTTGCTCCCCTTGTGCCCGAGAATATCAGAGCAATCTATTAAAGAGAAAGAAAATGATGGTAAGATTGTAAAACTCATTGTTGATACAAGTATACACTGAGAATTTTAGAGCTATTTCACCATATTCACAGAGAGATGGACAAATTATTCTGTTATACCCACGGCACGTTGGGCTTTAATTAGCAAACCTAGTCTCTAATGATAAAGAATGAAAAATCAATACATTTTTAACAGCAATAGAAAGCAATCTGCTTTTCTGTTGGGCTTTGGTGGCCACTGCTGTGGAGCAAGGTGAAAAATACTCCGCACCATTAGCCATCACCTATACCAACAGAAGCGTGGGGGTGCTGACTTGCTGCCGCTGCCCCTTTTATTTATTGTTTAAGTGGGATTGACTCAGAGAAGGGGAGAGGAAAACTGAACTGCTACAAAAAGGTGTCTGACTCCTGGGAAAGCAGAAAGCATGAGAAAGAAATTCAAAACAACTTGGCCTTGATTGGATTAGGTATAAATTGAAAGTAGAGAGGGGCTTTGAACAGGCTTTCAAAATTATTACAATACCCTAACCACATTAAAGTACATTCCAAGACTCTTAATGACTGCTGTTTCCTAAACTTGCTTATGTTAGAGGGCTGACATTTATTGTATATCGATACATATTATTTAATAGATATTAGTAAGGTCTGCAAAACTTTGAAAAGATGCTTTATTTGGACACAGCTTCAAATGAAGCAGTACTGATCCTTCTCTTGTAAGACCACATTGTTGCTTCGTTTTGCTTCAAAATTAATTCTAGAGTACAGGAGAAGGCTTAAAGGTGCCTTTTTCAGTCAGCATTTTAGTACAAGGTACCTCTCAGTCTTCTCCTGCAGAGTGGGAGAATGACAAGAGGGATTTTCAGGAGTGTTGCACACTAGATAGCTTCAGCATGAGCTATAGAGAAACTCACAGGGGCCCATTAGAAGCCTCTCAGATGTGCCAAATTGTCTCTCAGGCTGGACTGCCTAAGCTTGCACTGCAGGGAATCCTCCACTGGGCCACCTGCCCAACTGAGAGCCCAGCAGTGCACAAAGATGTCTGTTGCACCATTCGCCTTTCCCAAATTTTCCTCAACTGAGCAATGAGAGAGGGCAGTGTCAGGGAAGGTTGCATCATTTCATACAGCTTGCCATTTTCCTACTACTGCTACTGGATGAAAGAGGTTAGGAACGTGTACAAGTTCCTTTGGAACCACTGGACTCCCCCAACTGCTCCCCAGCTAACCAGTGGTTGAGAGAAGTCATCCAGAAAGAATGTTCCTTTCATGCAACTTGCCTACCACTAGGCGTAACATCAGTAAATCTCTACACTCCAGAAACAAAATCCCACATTCAATAAGCAGCTAACAGCAGAAGCTTCACAGACTCAACATGGCTGTATAAATCTGCTTTACTGCCGACAAGAAAGAGATCATGTTTATATACAAGCTCTATCTACTACTGAACACAGTGTGTGTGTGTGTGTGTGTGTGTGTGTGTGTGTGTGTGTGTGTGTGAGAGAGAGAGAGAGAGAGAGAGAGAGAGAGAGAGAGAGAGAGAGAGAGACCTAGATTTTAAACCTTAAGCCTTTTCCTCTTGCCCTTTCACATCAATGGACTTCTGGTCATTATTTTAGAGAAGCACCTGCTACATATTTACACATTCATTTTGTCTAGCCACAAAGTTCCTGTCTCACCAGGTTCAGCCTTTACACCTTCTGTCCACTGCTGCCAGTGGTTGTAAGAGGTCAGCAGTGCAGAGGTCAGCTTTTGCATTCCTAGCTTCTTCCATCCACTCCCCATCTGACCAACCCTGGGAAAGGACTGAAAGATCCTAGAGGAACCTTCTTCCTCACGGCTGGATAGTACTGAAGGGACCCAGCTTGAAACCCACTTAACTCATGCTGCAGACTTCCAAGACTTTGATGGCTTCAGCAAAGGCTTCAGACCGTTCTTATGCCATCCAGCCTAGAAGCACTTTAATTAGTGGTGGGGAGAAAGCTGAGAAGGGCTTCTCCTGAACCACTGTCCAGATACGATTTAAGCCCACAAAATGGCTTTGCCAAGATGAATCATATGGCCTTTTTGCTTTAGCAAAGCAAATCAGGTTGAAGCAACTCTGTGCCACGTCACACAGATATCAGTAACCCAGTGCAATAACATTTTCTGGGAAAGTATGAAAAACTATGTATGTCAAAAGGGAAACAGCAGAAACAAATCATATATTACAAAGAATCAACTTAGAGACTTCTACTCAGAAGCAAAATTCACTGAATTTTCAGCTTCCCTAACTCAAGAACTTCCACAGTAGATGGGGAATTCTGGGAATTATAACCAGAACACATTTAGTGGGCATCATGTAATGGAAATCTGGAAAACCTCAAATCCCAATCCTGAATATAGTTATTTGAACAAAAGTCCTTTTGAATTCAACTGAACTCCTTATAAGTATGCTTAGGAGAAAGGCCTAAAAGCTAAAGTCAACCAACGTAGCTCCACAAGAGTGAAGCCCCCTTTGGTTGGACTTAACCATTTCAGATGGTAGATAAACAGAAAGTACACACACACAGATAGTACACACACACAGATGGCACAAACACACAAAGTATTTCCCATAGGTAATGGATTAACTCATTTTTTCCCCCAGTTTTATGTGTATACCGATCATATTATATAGAATATATTGTATGACTAGAGAATTTAATGATGACCTGTTAGTCTTCTCTCTTTAGCTTATGCAGGGATTCTAGAGGATGCTAATTAATACAAAGATTTTTTTTTTATGATACCTTAATATACTCATGAAAAATACAGGTAAGTATAGTTCATTTTGTATGAGCCTAGCACATATTTATTATTCACATTTCTATCACCACCCATCTCCCCCTAAAATGGACATATGCCAACCTTTTACAGAACAGAACTGGCAACCTACCAATGCAAGAGAACACAAAAGTTTGAATAAAACTTTTCTTATTTACTTATTTATTTACTTATTTATTCGAAAGGGTATTGCTGTCAGAGGAAATCATAAAAAGATATATAAACATGTTTTTGAACAAGAGAAATGGCAGACCTGTGCATGCTTAATAGCAGGTAAAGGACATTAAGTACAACAGGTCTTGCTCAGAAAATATTTCTAAGTGAATAGGCAAAGAACTGCACTATAATTCTGCAATACAATGCACTTAATTGCACTTGGGAAAAAAGTCATTGAATCCCACTGGGGATTCAGTGGGATAACTAGTCAATCTGGATGATTGTACAGCAAGTAAGGTCTATGCGTATTGTTCTTCCAAGAAATTTAAACTGAAAAGAGTAATTTACAAGCATATGAATTTTGATTTAGAACACAAATAAGCAACTTATATTTAAAAGAAATAGTGCTTGTAAATGTCCAATATTACTAGAGGAATCAAGCTTTTTTTTCAATCCACCAGTAGTTGGAAATGTTATCTGCCAAGCTTCCACTTCCTCAGTTGAGAAGGGAATTAATTTTTTTCTGAATAGGTGAAAGAAGACTTGTCATAGTTACCTTGGTGGGTGCCAATATACTGCTGGCTCTTTTGTCTCTGATTTTCAAGGACAGGTTGTATCCATGTGCTCAAAACTTAAAGGCACTACCCAAATCTAACCATAAGTGTCTGCTTTCACTGAACACCCTCTTGTATCTCAGTAAAGGGTTTACTTTATTTTTGTATTTATCTACTGTTTGTCATTAGCATTGTACGCTGTATAGAACCTTTTAAATCTGTCCTGTACACAGCTGTTTAATTTCAGTTGAATTTAATAACAATTATATAACCATGTTTCTATAAACTATATGCAAACTTGAACCAGCATTATTGTTCTTATGTTTCCAATGCAAAAGACAAAATTGTGAACAGTTAATTTTCCAGAATTTCCTGTTCTTCTCTGACTAGTTAAATATTACAAAGAACCACAGAATTGGAATGGGCAGTTTAGATCACTGAGTCCAATTCTATGATCAGTGCAGGAATCCAAATTAAAGTATCCCTGACAGATAGCTATCTAGCCTCAGCATAAACATATCCAATAAAGATGCCCTCAGTCTAAGTAATTGGTCTCACTCTCAAAGTATTTACTCAGGTTCTTTTTATAACATTCAATTGGAAACTGACTTCAAGTAACTTACACCTGTTGTTCTGTATTCTGTGGTGATAGAAAATGGACACTGATCACCTTCTTTCAGAAGTCTGAAAAGTACTATCATATCCCTTTTCAGACTTTTCTCATGCCTAAAGGTATCCACCTCCTTCAATTTCTCTTCATAAGACTTAGTTTCTGGCTTCTGAGGATCCACATTTCTAACCCATCCTGAGGAGATCCTAGTTTAATCCAAACTTTGGAATCAGCAGTGAAGAGTCCTGCCCCTAATCACATGCCTTTTTCTTTGATCTAACCCAATGCTTCGCAAACCTTTTTCATCATTACCCAAAAGGGCTTATCAGAAAGTCCTTTTTACCCAATGTAGATAAAACTCTTTAAGTCAATTTAATGGGTTCATGTGTCATTACCCAAAGAAAAACCACTTTTAACCAGTTTTGGGCAAGTTACCCAGTTTTGGGAAGCACTGATCTACCCGCACCACTAGCTCCTGCAAAGCAAAAACACACAAAAACCTAGGATAAGGCAGATCATATATTGATCATATTGCTGAACTACAATTCTCAAAATCCATCACTGGTCGTGCTTGCTGGCAACTACTGAGAATTGGCATTCAGCACGTTCACTGTGCACTGGCCACAAAGTCTTACTCTACATACCCAATTCAATCAAATTTCAACCATGTGATTAATGCATTAAAAAGATATTTTTGACTATGGATCTTTCTGTGATGTATTGTTGCCACTTGTTTCCCCTAAATTTCTTTTAATTATTTATATATAAATGAGTACAAAGTCTCCTAAAGCTTGTGTGTGCTTTTGTGTGCATGTGTAAAAATAATATCTTTAGATCGGTAGGCATGCATTACTTCAAAATATTGTAGAACAGCTTCAAATTCCTCTTTCTCAATGTATCAGTTCAGTGATTAGCAAATTTAGCAAATAAAATTATTTTTACAGGCTGCTAATGTCACCAACACTGCAGTCAATGAAGATACGACTATCTACATGGACCAGTATTTCAGAGTAATACACACACATACCTTTTATATATTCAGTATTTTTGAAGTAGCACATAGTAATTTTTTGTCTGATAACTGTGAATAATCCAGTCTTTAAATTAATGACAACCAACCCTAAAGTAGAGCAGTATTTTGGAAAAAAAATCCTCTAAAAATAGAGATAAAATTCTTTAAATATATTTAATTTATGTAAATGTATATTGCAACTACTTTAAATTCAGTCAAGTCACTAAGCTCATTAAAACAGTCTTTGATTTTGGGAATTAATAGAGCTTTCCTCTGTTGAAGAATTAATTTTTTAGTTATCAAAAATACCCAAAGAAATCAACTCCTATGAAAAAAGGGAAATTCAGAAGATATAAGTTTTATCATTCAGGATAAGAATAATAGGATTCTGGGTGACATTAAGTTGTAACACAAAATCTGTTCTTCAGTATGCATGCATTGTGTTTTTACATTTAATATTCAACAATTATTTTTTTAAAAAAAGACCATGGATTTTCCTAACAGTTCATCTTTAGACCAAGAGACAGCACTACATGCATACACACATACACAAAGAAATTTTAATGGAAGCATAACAGTAGTAATTCCGACTTTGCTGTTGCTGCCTTCAAATACAGGCCCAGATCTTGCTTACCATAGGTGTTTTAATCAAGCTATCTTTAGCACAAGCTCTGTTTCCAAACATTTGCCAGGGTGGAGCTGCTGTCAAAAAAAAAAGGGGGGGGGTGAGGTGAAAGGACAGCCAGAAGCTAGCTAGCTAGCCAGCTCCTTCTTTCCTTCCTTCCTTCCTTCCTTCCTTCCTTCCTTCCTTCCTTCCTTCCTTCCTTCCTTCCTGCGAAACGTACATCTCACCCTTAAGATATTTCTTTTCCTAATACATTTGTTAATCATTCTAATTTAACTTGGATTGCAAAGAAATTGCTTCCAAACATCTCACTTAAGATTCTGGCCTTTACAGTATGTTAAGGTAGAGGGGTATATGTAAGTGTCCAGTTTTTCCACTATATAATCATCTCTCCAAGGTCTGCTGCCTCCATCCATCAATTAAATCTCAGGAAAAGATCTGATGATAAAACTCTTCCTTTTTTCAGGTGAAGAGGTAGTACAAAGAAAGGCTGCAGAATTTTATCTACAGTAGCTACATATCTACCACTTCACTGTCATAAACAAGTTCAAAAACATTACCACAAGAAATAATAAAGAAATTTAAAAACATGGTGGATGAGTATGGTGGAAAAACGGGACTTTTTTTTGTCAGGGAAGAAAGTTTAAAAAAAAGTTGGAGAAGAAAAAGAAATAAAGAAATACAAATAAATATAAAAAATAGAGCCAGCAAATTTTATTTGTATGTAAGTACGTACAGTGTGTGTGTGTGTGTGTGTGTGTGTGTGTGTGTGTGTGTGAGAGAGAGAGAGAGAGAGAGAGAGAGAGAGAGAGAGAGAGAACGAACAGATTGGAGTTGTGAAATGTAAAAAGAATTCAAGTTAACACCAGTAAAGAGGGGTCATCAAGACTCCACTTGGCCATAGAGTTCACTGAATGACTTTTGATCTCATGTCTCTCAACACATCCTACCTCACAGGGATGTTCTTGTGATGAAATTTGTTTTTAATCCATTCAATCAGGTCCAATTCTTGCAAACTGCCTGGATAACTCCCTGCAGTTTTCTTGGCAAGGCTTTTCGGAATTGGTTTGCCATTGCCACCTTCCTAGGGCTGAGCAAAATTGACTGGCCCAAAGTCACCCAGCTGGCTTTGTACCTAAGGTGGAACTAGAACTCACGGTCTCCCAGTTTCTAGCCCAGTGCCTTAACTGCTACACCAAACTGGCTCTCGTGATGAAATTAGAGAGACCCTAATTTACACTGCCTAAGAAAATATTTATTGATTAAATATGCTAGTTATGTTGTAATAAGAGAGTTCCAATTGAAGAAATTCTGAAGAGGAGAAAAACAAAACCCATGTATATGGGATTCAGAAGCTTAACAGCTCTTTCTGAAGAACCAGAAAACAGAACCTTAAAAACCAATGGCCAGAGTAAACTGATACGGCTGCTGCCAGTTTTCAGATAAGCTGGTTCCTGTTTGGGGGAATGTCGAAGATAAAAACAGCACCTTAAATTGAGTCAAGAATCAAGCAAGTAGCCCATATTAAGTGCACTAAATGGCTTCCATGACACCTGATGGGAATGCTGCGAATTACAATCCAACCCTTGGAAGTACAATCCAACACTTCAGGAAAGAATTGGGTTGGGGAAGGTGGTCTACTTCTACATACATGCTACATGCTGCATTTTTCACCAGCCTTAAAGAACTACCCAGGGTGGCCCCAGAGAGAGCACATTCCTGTTATCTAGTCTGGCAGCCATAAAGGCATGCATTACAAAAGCAAGATGTGTTTTCTCTAGATAAGCTAAAAAAGGAGGCATTTACTTATTAAATCTGTACTGCCTCTTGAAAGGAGTCCCCAAAGCCTTGGCCAAAAAGAAAAAAGCCTCTGTTAACAGACATTTTGTGGATTCTCAGTAAGACTCAATTTAACTATTAGCGGTATGCAATAACAGTCTACTTGCCAAGGAAATTATATGTGGATTAAAGTTTAATTCCATATTGGCATTCAAGGAGGAATAGAATATAGGATTTTATCTACCCTCCCACCACCTCTGGCAATATGGAAATAAAACAGCAGCTCAGAAATTTCTCTTTTCTCCAAAGCAAATTGTAATGATGGGCCACTGAAACTGCAATCTCCCTAATATGCCCTAAATATATTGGGCCGAGTCCATTATTAATGAGACTGCCTCCATCTGAATCTTTCCCAGAAGCAGCAGTATCACAGACCACAGCACTTTCCTCAATATTCCGGAACTTTTTTCAGTTCATCACATCCGTCTGACAAAGGAACAACAATGATCTTAATGCAGAGGACTGTAATGCACAGGACATTAAGAAATCTATACTTTTCTATCAGGACAGCATGGCAGAGCTATGAAGAAAAAGACAGTTCTTTTCATATCATACTCCTTCCAGTAATACCACCATAATAGCTAACTAATAGCACAAAACTTGTTTCCATTAATGGCTAACTAATAGCACAAAACTTGTTTCCATTAATGGCTAACTAATAGCACAAAACTTGTCTCCATTAATTGTTTTTTTTTTTCACTTGTTTCCATGGCAACTTTAAGAGGGTGGACTTCAACTCCCAGAATTCCCCAGCCAGCAAGGCCAGCTAGGGAATTCTGGGAGTTGAAGTCCACCCCTCTTAAAGTTGCCAAGGTTGAGAAACACTGCAGTCACGATGAAGTATTGTAAGAGGTGCTATTCAAAAAATTATTTACAGAATATGTTCTTTTCCTCAGTTACCTGTATTCTATTAGTATTTTGCAATATTCTTTTAGTCAGAGTTACAGGAACCATGAAGCTGTGAAAGTGCCAGATAATTCAAGGGACGCCATCCATTTTCAACAGTCATTAGATGTACTTTTTACAAGGTGACAAGTTGTTCATAAGCATTTGATTTTAATATGGAATGTTTCAATTGTTGTAAGTCTATATTATTGTGTATTATATTTTAATGACTTTAGACAACACTGAATTTTACTATACACTACTTGGAGATATAGAATGGTATAAAAATGGATTAAATAAATAATGTGATCAAGGTTTCCATCTGAACAATAATATTTAGTCTTAAATGAGAAGCTGGCTAAAGGTGCTATTCAAAAAATTATTTACAGAATATGTTCTTCGGTTTCTTCCCTTCTCTTTCTGGGACATTTTCCCCTTCCCCAAGGCCTTTCTAACATCTTAACCCATCAAGAGGAAGTGCCCTTAAAGATACTGGCACCCTAATCCGTGATGTGTAGCATAAAATAAAAAGTCGATTAAGTGATTAAGAAAGTTGATACAAAAAAAGTATCAACATAAAAACTTTGATCTGACCACTAATCTAATCTTTTTGAAGGTTCCTGATTCAAACCTCCTCTTGTATTATGATATTTTGAAGTATATAATCAGAAGTATATTCTCCTTGATTATTTTATGCTACACAATTGCAAGAAAAGAAAGGGTTTTTTTATGCAGAACAGCCGAATGTTCTAACATCTTCTTCAGAAACTTCACCCTATTTAGTGACAGGAGAGCAGATTGCGTGCATCTGCTGAAGATGAAACAGGTGATAACAAAGAAATACACATGGACAGTTTGGCACAGCTACCATAAAAGAAGAAAAAATGGAGCAGGTTAACATTTTAATTACATTCAGTAGCACATTATACAATGAATATCTTACCCGACAACACATTTACACACAGGTCTCATACACACACACACACACACACACAATCAATACACACACTTATTTTAAGGAAAATAAGTATTTACTTAAATTAGTTTTTATCCCTTCTGCTACATGTTTCATTGACAGAATGACCAAACTAAAATTTAAGGTCATGCATCTTGCTGTTTAAAGGATAGGCAGGTCTATATTTGTGGTCCCCTACATATCAAAGCACCTTTTGGAGACTGAATTTGAAACATTGCAGCCCTACTAAATCGAAGTAATTTAACAGTTTTATGTTCAAAATGCTCGCAAATATTTTTTCCTTGGGCTACAAATAAAACCAAAGTCAAAGTTTTGCAGTGTGTAAGCTTGCCTGCAACAGCTGCAGCAAAAGGAGAACATTACAACTGGTGATTAAGATCCATTTCCCACTAATCATAACCTTGCAACAAGGTTACTGAATGGGAGTAGAGGAAGGACAGATGGGAATAATTCTCTGAGCACATGGGTTTTTGTAAAGAAGGAAGACTAGAATTCCCTTGTAAGGCCTTTTAAAAATGTATTTCACATGAAAGGATCTTTTTCACAGAGTATCTTTGGATACAGTATTAGAAATTAACTGAAGTGTCTCAGGCTGAGTAATAATAATTCACTCTGTCATTCTTTTTGCTCATTGGCTAAAATGATCTACAAAGGAAAGTAGAAATGATCACCAGAGATATCATAGAAAACTTCACTAGGTATACAAACATCCGAACTGTTGCCCAAAATCAGGGCTTCAATGCTAGCTATTCATCTCTGTCTATATTTAAGGCATTCTATACAGTAGTCAAAATGAAAGTATTAGCACAGCTTGAACTTCTGTATTTATTTTTATTTGTTTTTTCAAGATGTTTCTGATTAGGCCAACAGAGTAATTACTAATTTTTAGTCTTTCAATAAAAATTATTCAACACTTCCAGGGATCAGATTCTATGATGTGATGTACTCTAAACAGATTAACTCTATCACAGTGGTTCTAAGGACCAAAAGTGTCAGTGAGTTTGGGATCTAAATCACAACAGCAAAATTACAATTAGGCCCCCTGAAAGGAGCCTGTGATCGTAAACAGAAGAAGAAACTGAGTATTGCCTAAAATGAAAGATGTGGTTACACTGACACATAAAGACAAACCAATTTTCTTTTCCACATATGTCTTTCTTCACACAAGTAAGTAAAATTAATCAAGAAGCAATGGCTTGTTTTGATACATGAACCTAGCTTGCAAAATTTGTTGTTGAGAACAAACTAGCCTAGTGTGGAGGAAGAAGTCAAATGAATGAGGTAACTGGCCCAATACACCATTCAGTCACAGTAAACCAGGATGAAGCAGGAAACTCTGGGTTATAAATGCAAGCGAAGCTGATAAACAGTACAAATTCACTCCACTGTTAACTTGTTTGATTGCTCCAATACAGAGAAAACTAAAGCAGAAAAAGTCCCCCTCCACCATTCATACAATCATTTTTGAATCCTACCCTTCAGTCCTAAACTCCTGTATGCTGCTTTAGGGATATGATGAAATTTCCATCTGAGAAAAATTAGAATAGTGTATATTGGCCAAATCTTTCTCTGGAAACCACCTGGATTTCTTCCCAAGTACAAAAGAGTAGTCTTCTTTGTCTGTTGCTGTGATCTGTATTTTCCACATTCACTTTAATTCTTAACATCTTCATTTGTATATTGCTTAAAAAAAAAAAAAGACATGCATCCCACAATAGTGCATCCTGCATTTGATATTTCCAAATGCCTGCATCTCATTACATTCTATACCTAGCAATTCCAAGAGATAAAGTTATAGGCATTTGGGGTTATGCAGCCAGCAAGAATTCCTGCTTTATCTCACTGACTGTACATATCCTTATGATCCTGTTTCAGAACAGGAGAGAGTGACAGAAAGATAACAAAAGCAACAGCAATAGGATAGGGATTTGTTCAGTTAAGTCTACTTGAAATGCCTGCCACAGGCAACCACACCAGATGCACCTTCAGCCCTATATGTTTCCACAAATGAATAGTGGCAGAAAAATACAGACTGAATTGAAGCAGCCTTCCTATTGCTCTAGCACTGCAATGAGAATTAACAGAAAACTCCAACAAAAGAAGAATCTTAATTCAAAAATTAACTGATGCTGTAATCTTACTGCTTTCTTAGGTGTGAGCCCCACTGAAAACACTGTGACATACTTCTGTGAAAATGCGTGTAGGACTGCACTAACAATGAGGTGAAGCTACGACTAGCATTGAAGACAAAAGAAATAACTAGAACAGTTTGAAGATCTATTTATATAAACTCATTTTAAAGTCTACAAGTTTTGAAGTCAGAGAGAGGCTAGATTATACATTTGCTCACACACATATGTGTAAATACTGCAGCACTTATCTAAAAAGTTGTTTCTAATTCTACTGCATATGGAAACAATCGTGTTTGCATTTTTAAAAAAAACATTGAAGGTAATCAACCTTTCCTCCTTTTTCAAGGGATTTAAGGTGAAAAGAGTTTTAGGTAAGTATCTGCTGAGAATAAATGCGTCCTCAATATTCTAAGGACGTTTGATTCTCAATTCTGAAAATCACATATAAATTCACCAATTCAATCAACACATAAATATTGTCATAAATGGACCAAGAAGTATATTTATCTGGTCACAATTGTTCTTCACTGAGAGTATTAAGATCTAGCACATGGCAAAGGAAAAAAAGCTTTAAGGCTTAATTTTTTTGTTTCAAGCACTTATGCAATCTTCAAGCCACTTTTAGTGTTTCATTCCAAGCAACTGTGAATAGGTAAATGCTGGAGCATTAATTGTATTTTAGGGTGCAATTCCTCAGTAGGCAGTGACTGCAATGTGGCTGACAATCTTATGTGTTGACCGTGGTATATAGGAATCGCACCTTTAGTTAGAATGTTGCTTAGCCACAGCAAAACGTTGATCGATCAATAAATACGCAGTTATTAAAATGGCAACAATTTCTTATATAGGTTCAGGTCCATATTTGAAATTTAACTGCTCTGTGTATGTTTGTTACTTGTCTAGATGTCTTTGCTTCCGTCAAAGAATTCCACCAGAATTATTACAGTGCTTCTTTCCTTTCAGTCTCAGATGGAAGCAACTTCCTACCATTAGTTTACTGTCTCTGCAACTGGCTTATTGCTCCATGTAATATAGTAGTAGGTTGGTGTACAGTAGGGATAGTCAACCTGAAACCACAAGGCTCTATGTGGGGCCCAAGTCCTCCTTTTGGAGCCTTGGAAGTCACCACTGACCATGGTTTCTGAAAATGTACAGCCGTTTCACAGTCTTTTTGAGGTAGGAAATATGTGAACATTATATTGCAGGTCCCCAAACTGGAATATCACCATTAAAAAAGAAAATCCTCAAGTTCCCCTCTAAATGTGTGGCATAATCCCATATGCTTTTTATGCTGTACTTTGAAGGTCATCCACCCCTAAATTAGATAATTCACTCTTATTTCCATAAACCAAAGACTGCATTTTGAAATGGATAGCAGACCTGAGCACTACACAATGAACAGCAATAGTTTTCAGCCATTTTTGTAGCATAGAAAATATCAAAAGACTAGTTTAGTGAAGCAAGAACAAAAATAGGAGCAGTGTTAACTCTTTTAAATACACATCAACACAAATAATCAGCAATGTCCACCCTGCCATCTTTGAAGAACACTAAAACTCTTAATTCATCATTTAACATTTAGCGCTATTGCTCTTTCTCCAATTTTTCATATGCCAAAAACATATTTCTTCAATCTTATCACTGTTAAGTATGCTGACAGGATGCCACTGCCACCCATTTTGCATTTTTCTCTTTGATATCATGTGATAATAATAATAGTTACATTGATGATAACGGTTACAATTATTGCAATCCTACTTACATATGCCCTTAGAAGTCCCACTGAGCGCAAGTGCAGTAACTCCAGGTGTAAGATGATAGTGTTTTTTTTTAATATAGACAAAGCTGATGTTGAAAGATATATTTAGTAATGGGCACAGCTGCCTAGCCCTGAAGCTGATTTAGTAATTTTGCGTTGCTGTTGTTGTGGACTGCAGCCAGGAAACCAAAAAGATTGAAAAGTCCACCAAAGGAACAACTCCCTAAATTATCACACAGATCCCTTTCATATGACTTATCACACAATGGATCCAGTGGATTTGTGATTAGAAGCTAAATCTGCTGATACCAATCACAGTATTTTGAACTTACATAGTGTGGGGAACACTAAAATAAACATAGTGTGCGGAACACTTCAGATGTTTATGAGTTTACAGAAAGTGCATAGTAGCTGTGAACATATGTGAGTGTGTCACTAGTTCAAGGGGTAGTATTGGCAGAGGACAGTGTGGAAAAGTAGGAAGAACTACAGCCATCCCAGTGTGCCCCTAATTAAAAATAGGCTTTTTAAAAAATCATGAATAAACAGAGCATTTGATCTCAGAAAACACTAGCCTGGTTGTAAATTGTAAATTACTGTACAATTCAATGTTATGTGCTGAACTCTCTGTCTCATACAGTACTCTTGATCCCTCTTCTTTCTCATCATGACATAGCCATGAGGGGGGAAAATGTGTTTTGTCTTTCCCTTAACTACCACTTTTTGAAATGTTCCAACCCCAAACAATGATTAATCTTACAACTATGGTTTTAAAAACTAAGACAACCTTCATAAACCATGGTTTAGCTCAAAACAAAACACATTACTGCCCTTCCTGATGATCGTACACAATGCCTTAAAAAAAACATCAACCACTCTCATCCAGAGAGCCTGTCTGATGTAGTGGCTGAGGTATCACACTAAACACCTGGAGACCATGATTTCTAGTCCTGCCTTCAGCGTGAAAGCTACCTGGGTAACAATCCAACCCTCTTTTCAGATTGTTGTTGTGGGGAAAATAGGAGGCAAGAGCATTATGTATACTGCCTTGAGTTGTATGAAACTAAAAGGTGGGATCTCTCTCTCTCTCTCACGCACACACACAAAATAGTACTTCTCCTGTAATATAATTAACAAATACTTTTTAAAACAATTATAAAGGCATAGAGAACTGAAGGGAGAAGAGTGTAACACACGAGCAGAATGAAACATGTAGACATATGGGAAAATAAAACTGGGATAAAAATCTAATAATAATAAATTAAAAAATTAAAAAATTAAAAAAATGAGTATTATATACAGTATCTTATTTGTCAGTGGTAAAGGCTAACCTTAAGAACATATTTCTTAAAGTGAGCCATTTTAAAGTGGCAGAAATTAAGTCCAAAATGGAAACTCTGAAAGCTGCAAACCATGAAGCATATAAATTGCTATTCAGAATAATGAAAAGTACAGATTAAAGTTGTTTTATCTGGCATCCACTGCAAATCAAACGATAGCAATGTTGTTAAAAGCTGTTGTTGGTTTTTTAAACTGAAAATTCCTATGTTAAGACAAATAGACAAATAATAATGTAATCCTGCTCTAGATATTACTCTCAGAAAATCCTCATGTGTAAGACTTAATCAGATTTAGGTAAAGATATGGTCTCAGTTCAGGTATATATTCATTGAAGCTTTCCTAGTTGCATATTTGATTGCGTATTAAATTGTCCAGTTTCCACCTAATGATTAGTACCTTTCCAGTAAAATGCAAGATTAAATTGTCCTCAATTGCCATACTTCTAGTTTTAATAATAGTATTCACAGTCTGGTATTCCTAGGTTATAAAATGCCTTTTAAGGAAAATGTTTACTTCTTGTGTATATTAATGAAATACTGTTTCAGGCTCATTAAATACTAAATAGAGTATCAGGGTACAATACTTCATTAACGTTCATGTTATTATGATATAAACTTACGCATAATTCATTTTAAGTTGAGTTTACTAGCTTCATGTTTTGTCAGTGGCAAGGATACTTATTCTGAGAATTCTAAATTGTGAGAGGTACAATTTAGAGCTGCAGTGTACATCTGAACTGGCTTTTTGAAGACTGTAAAGATACTGTTTCCTTTGTGTTGCATTAGATAGCAAAACCTTTGTGTGTGTATGTGTGTATTCATTTTTTCCTTTAGTAATCTTTTTCTCTGATAACTGAACCATTTAAAGCAAAAACTGCTTTAAAGTACATGTCACCATATGAAACACACTGAAACAAGTATCCTTAATCCATGAATCTACACAGACTGATCTTTATTCTATGATTGGTGTGCGATGTGTGTGAGTCAACTGTGCAGTCAATGAAAGTTGGCAGAAAATGATTAACCATACTAATTTTTCTCCCTCTGGTCTCCTGGCCTTTTTAAAAAATTATGAATATATAATTTGCATAAAAGGGCAACATTATGGTGACAAAGTATTTACCATGGGCCATCTGAAAACTGGTTTGAAATAAGCAAAAAATATAAACAGAACAGAATAAGTAGTAAACAGTAAATAGAATATATAGAATACAGAATATATAGAAAACACATACATATACACACACACAGATAAAAGAGATAAGAGTACATAGAATATAGAGTAAATCAAAGGAATGAACAGTTAATTTAGGAATACTTCAGTTTCAATCTTCTTAGCTCCAATACAAAAACTTTCACAATATCCATAGTTGACTGAGATCCTTCACTTCATTATGCTTGCCATCTTTCTTTATCTTTTATGTTTTACTGATTTTATTGTAATTTTTGTTTGATCATTGTGAACTGTCCAGAGTTCTTGAGATTTGGGCAGCATACAAGTTTAATAAATTATTATGTTGTAGTCCTACCAAGTAAGTAACTTATTTTATAATGACTTATTTTATGATAGAGATCTGCTTAAAGCTTTGTCTTAAACTTTCTGATTACCTTCAGAGCTCTTCTACCAGTAGAATACAATTAACAGTACAGGAATCCATAATAAGTACACTTACCACCTAAAACTTCAGAATTTCACCAAGATAAAAAAAAAAGCAAGCAGAACTACCTGAAGCTTGGATCTAATCTAACAATTTAGATTAGCCTGCGCAAGGACTTTTTTTTTCTCAGAAGATAGTTTCATGTCACCAGTTGTGAGGTACAACTTTTTCTACTTCGCCGTATAGAACAAAATCATGCTGTTCATCATTGGTGTAACATGCTTTGCAGTTATTTCTAATATTCCACTGTTTCAGACTACTAAAACAAAGAAAACATCCATAAAAACTATATAGTTTCTTTGTTAAAAGACACCATTACATATAGAATGTCTTATCTGTAAAAATTGTTTCTCTACGTTTTCTGTCTAAGCAATTAGTCCTCTCAGTGCTTTGTGATAAGTCTTCTTACCCCTCCACCCCCGTACCTTTTAACAGGTATTGATTATTTAAAAGCCAGCACTGCAGTTTAATCCAGGCAATAGTTGCACACCACAAGTGACGTTTATCCTGCTTTGTTTATGGAATCAAGTACAAATAACAGTTGGTTGAGTTTGCATCTCTGATATGGAAGTATTAAATGCATGATTAAAAATATACTCAAGATGGATTCCTAGACCAATACATAATTTTAATACTGCAAATATTAAGACTCAAAAGAAACAGATCAAACTCACTAGATTAGCTTCTCTTTAGTTCACTAAAATGTAGGGCAACCATTTCATGCACAACTTTCCTTATCGTCAACTTTTGGACCTGCTAAAACTCTCTATTTCTGGATGCTTTCATAGTTGGATCTGAATCCATGACCAACTGCTTTCCTGTTCTCACATAAAGATGTAAAACAGTGCTCTAAAAGAGTACTTAAAAAAAAAAGTTCTTTTTTAAAACAACAGCACAGCTACCTTGGGGAAATAAAGTTTATAGCAAACAACAAAGAAGGATACATTTTTTTTTCTCTTTTCTGCTTCATTTTTCCATTTTAAATTACCAAAGGTTTGAATATATTCATAACCTGTAGGGTTTAATCTCAATGTGTGGGGGTATGGGGGTATATATGTATATTAACCGCATATAGGGGGAAAAGAAACACTTGAGACATTTTAAGCAGAGAAACTATAAACAGGAGGATTAAGCATCCCCTCTCCTATTTTTATTTTCCGCTCTTAATTTCTCCTTCCGCAGGCATTTTGGTTCATTTTTAAAAACGAACTACAAACTAAAAAACATACAATTTAAACTTTATTTCTGTATATTCTACTTAACTGGGAATGCTAAAAAGCATTGGGGAAAATCATTTTTAAAGAAGACTGTCCATTCTTTCAGAACATCCATATGACAAGAATTTTTAAGATCATGTACCCAAGCACCACTGTGGCCTTCACTTACCCAACATAATTCTGGCATTGCTATAGATCAAACTTGCCAAAAGCAGTGAAAAAGGCCAGAAGACAGAAGGATGACATGTCCAGAATGCCATGGGACTACTAAGAAAATACCACACAGCCTTGTTGCAATAGATTTCCAGGCCATTAGAAAACTGCTTAGCTCTTTTATCCCTATTTATTTATTTATTTATTTTCCATCCCACCTTTATTATTTTTATAAATAACTCAAGCCAGCGAACATACCTAATACTCCTAATAATTATACCCTAACTGTATCCCATGAGCTGCTTAGCCAAGTAAAATTTGATATGTAGCTACTGCCTCTGGAGCTTACAAAAAAGCATCTTTAAGGCTCTTCACCCACCAGGCAAGACACTAGCCATCCAGAACAGGAAGCATTATATGCTTCCTGTTTGGGCTAGGACCTTACCTGGACAACAAAATCTTCCTGTCTTTGCTGCATTACAGTGTGTCCTTGTATCGAATTCTTGGGTTCGTCCTTCCACTCTGATTTCACAGATCATTTCGTGGCACACTCAGATGGCTGACAATGACTCAGCCTTGACCATATGGCTGGATTCACATGGTCTGTTAAGGCAGAGCAAATATTGGCAGAATTTATAAGCCATAAACCATGATTTATAAACCACAATGGCTGGGTTACATAGCATATTAAGCCAAAACCCATATTATGACTTGGTATGAAGTGAGAATATATCATTTAATTGTGTTCACTATGCAGCCTTGAGTAACATTCAGTCTATACTGTCTTTTCAATGACTATAGAAGAATGTGAGTAAACATCAGAGAGTGAATAGCCAAAGAAAAAACAATGCAGGGTTGATGTTATATTACAGGAGGAAAGCCTGTAATATATTTTGAAGTGACATGAAGGAACATGAACAATATTGTAAAATTGAGTGGCAAATTGAGAGATCTTATTCATTAAATGGGTCTGACAGGTATGAAAATCTGGCCAATTTATGGATACTGGAAAATGGTGACATATGCAAACAATAACAGCTCTTATCTATAATAATAAGCAAATCATTATACCCACAAACTTACTAAGCATGTATTATATACCAGGCTGGCCCTTGGCAAAGCAATGAAATGGAACGTTAAATATTCTGAAATATCTCCAGTCAGATGTTCTATTTATTTTAATCTCTGCTGTAGAACTCTATGATTAAAAGAAATTGCATATTTCACCGCAAAGTACAATCTTCTACCCTGGAAAAAATAAAAAGCTTTAAATGATTTCTATGCACACAAGTTTAATGGAAATATCTAAATCCATGTCTTTCTTTGATGGAAAGTTCATAGCTTTAAGAGTTGCCCTCCATTTTCCAGGAAAAAAAAAAGTATGTCAGGTTATAGGAACACGTTCAACACATTTGTTCGTTTGCTTTCAGGACTGGAGGAGGAAAGCCTGTAATATATTTTGAAATATTTCCAGCAGGAATATATTTAACCAACTATTAAGAAACTGCAACAAAGCCATACTAGGAAACTCATAGACACAGCCCATCAATGTCAGCTATATTCTACTAGCAGGATAAATGACTTTGAAAGATTTTCTCTGAAATCTACTGATCTGTGCTCCCCTCCCCAACCCTTTCTGGAGAAACCATAACCTTTCTGGTAGCAGGCAGAGAACATAGTATCTTGCATATACTTATATTTATACATGAGCCATCTCTGCATCATGTGCCTATCTAATTTTTAGGTGTCAAATGTATTCTGAATATTCTGTATTTTTTTAGAAGGGGGAGAAAAAGTTTCAATCCAACTACAGTTCTGTATAAAACAACTCTCTTTAAATCCCACGGGCTTTAATGAAAATTTAAACAACATAAGTTTATATAAAATTGTACCCAAAATTTCTGTGGCATTCGAACAATATGTGGTTGCTTAAGTTTTTACATCAATAGCTTAACTTGTTAGATTCCTATGCTAAAACTCTTAATTTGATAGTGAAGGTTATAAGCAAGTTATGTTTTCATTCCAAATGGCATAAATAAATGGCATATTCTAGAATTGTATCTTACTAATGTAAGCTTAGCAGATAATTGTATGGCAGAGTTTTAGATTAAAGACCACTTGATACTCTAGTTCCAAAAATAAATTTTGGTGCAGGTCATCAAGAACTGTAAACAAAGCACTGCACGTTGTGGTTTTAGAATATATGAACATACCTGTGGCTATGAGTTCTAAAAGAAATCTGTAATATTTATCCAACTTTTAAAACTTGTTTTACAAATTCTAGATAGATTAAAAATAGCTTTATTATCCTCCACATTTGTAATTCAGGCCACAAACACATTTATGGTAGTCCATGACATGTTACTTCTCAGTATGAAAAGACATAGTATATTTATTATATCATTAATAGATTACATTTAGGTTAAGTGTACACATAGGTTATTGACTGCTATCTATACAGTTCTCCAAAAGCTGCATTTATGGACGTTTATTTAAAATGATTATTCAGTCTTTCTAGATTACACATAGCTTAGGCACATAAGAAATCAGGTGAAAAAATATTTTTTGCTCAATATTTGATAAGTGGTTCTTCCATTACTACCTGACTAATTTAGAAAGTTATATTTTTGTTCAGCAAACCATCCAGAGGACACAAAAAATTGAAAACTAAAATATTGTTGCTCAGTGGCTCATCCCCACTGAAAATAGCGGCTACCAGAGGGTTTTATGGATTGAAGACATAATCCCTTCTATGGTTAAAATACTGCATAAAAATACTGATTTTATAAACATATTTTTACATGTATTGAAAACCTAACCCAATTTCAAGAATGTTATCACAAGCTTTCATTTTTCATTCTTATTTATAGCAAACCTCTTTAACTACATTTAATCCTCAGCAGCAACTATACATTTTTATTTGACTTATTTAATAACATATGATAAAGTCCATATATAGTACAATACTATAACATTTTTACCTTCTAGACTTTCACTTTATAGTGCTATGAAATGCTTGCAGTATACGAAATGGACTGTTATAGCCATGTGTATTTCATCACGCTCAGACTAAGAAGGAAATCTTATCAGTGTTATTTCTCACACTTATACACCCAATCTAGTTACATCATAATGCTTTGATTTATGTTGACTGACACCCTAATCTAACTTACAATTTCAAAACAAATCCTACTAGCTTTGGGGAAGTTTACTTTCAAATAAACATACATAGGAACCTAGCACTAAGGTACTTCTTTGTAGAGTGACCGGTGTCTCAGCTCTGTATGCATTCACTTTATAGCCTGCTGAGTTCAGTGAAACTTATTTTCAAGCAAATGTGCTTAGGAGCACAGTGCATAAATCCAAATCAGCTTATGAACCACAATCTTAAATTGTGAATCCTGCAAATAAATGTCATATGAAATTGGGAGGGGAGAGTGAGTAAACACAAAATATCACAAATATTAAACATTTGTAATTAAACAAGTGTAATTAATTCTTGGATTAATTTTATGTATTTTTAATTGAAAAAAGTAATAGAAAATTTGTGAAATATTACTTTTAGAAGTCTTCTCCATCAACAGCAAACAAACACAATATGTATGCTTGTGGCTGACCCACTAATGTTACAGTATGCAAAACAATATCCATTGCGCTTTTTAAAAACAGTATTTTGTTTTAAAAGGTGAGAAATACCGGACAATTAATCAGCAAGATGACTCAAAACTTTTAAATGGTATAGTGAAAAATGCCAGTTAACTTTCCAAATACAGTATGCAAACACAAAATACAACTGGATACTCTGTCCTAAGCAGAAAAGTCAAAGGTTCCTGGGAATAAGACAGATTGAAGGCAATACATTTTCCAATAAATTATCAAGTCAGCTGAATAGTTGCAATTCTGAAATAATGTATTCACCAGTAATGCCAATGATTTCAGCAGAAATTCTCTGAAAAGGTTTGGATGTGCTTTGCTTTTGTCTTGCAATCTATTGTAAATATGTATAGTAAAAAAGGGACCACACTTTTGGAATAATCTTACAGTACTTGGGGCATGTGCCATTTCACCAGGTATTGTGGTTTCATAAATAGAACTTTCTAAGGTTTTATAATCACTGCACAGCCTTTTAAAACATTGTAACAATATGTGCTACATTACATCTCTCCCAAAACACATATTCTGATTGGAAACCTGAGCTCCCTATATTTCCAATAGTATGATTAAGCAAATTATAATAGTCCTTATCTAATAACTAACCAATTGAAAATGAAATGTGCCTTGCCATGCAGCAGCAATCAGCTTTTATCAGTGTCCAATCAAGTTGACATCTGATCTGCCTAATCCTCCTTTTGTAAGGCACGTAAGACTTTGTTGTCACTGTTGGTTTTGTGAATTGTCTATATAATCTGTTCTGATTTCCTAAAAATGAGAGATCCTAGCAAACAGCCAGGCTTTGCTGCACTGCAGTCAATGCAACAGTTGAGATTAAGGTACAGGATGGAAGGTACTAGGATTTAATCACACCTGTCCACAAGTACCATATTGACTGACAGCTCTCAGAAAATTAACTTAAATCAGTTCAGAGCGATAAACCAATCATTATACCCCAAAAATAAAGAAATGTGCTTGGATATGTACACACTTTACATACAACTTCTGCAGTATGTTAATCTGCTCTCAAGTCCATAGGCTCTTCTTTACAAATATTATAAATGCAAAATTATAGCAACAGCCATTTTAAACATAATCCACCATAGTTCAGTTCATTTTTAACGATACTGCACAGTATTGTTATTACTGATGTATATCTTTGCTAAATTTGATCTTTATGTCTCCATTTTCCCAAATACCTAACATGAACATTTAATTCAACTATGAGATTGAAGGAGGTAAAAGAATATACATCAGACAGATACTTGGGATAAATGCACACTTATAGTAGAAATGATGAGTGAACTATTTTTCTTTTCATTAATAGGACTTATTTGTGTTCCATATATAAAAATATCAAAGAATTTAAAACTATCCCAATCTCTGTTTTTTTTAACAAATGTGAATAAATGGCATAGTTGAAAAGTTGCTCTATCCAACAGGTTTAAATCTTAACATTTTTAAAATAAACATTCTTTCGTATATTTAACATGGAATCATGGCACTCTGAAATCACTAAAACAATGAAGAAAAAAACCCTTGGGATAGTCAGGGAAGGAAGTAAAAATGCCATTGTCTAGTTTGTTAAGCCTTAAAAATGTTCCATGTTTTCCTACTTTGAAAGTAATATTGCTTACAAAATGATTAAATCTAACCCTATGTTAAGAAATGCATTTCTCAAAGAGTCCTATAGGTTTTAGTATCTATGTGTTTTAGACTGTGGTCTTATTTCTCGTCAGTATCATAATGAGAACATATAAGTGTTAAGCAAGTTTGCAGTTCAGACATGCTGTTTAAAGTTTATTTCTATTTACTCACCCAACAATTGCATAATGTTTTATAATGTGAGGCAAAAATAATTTTATTTCTGAGACTTTTTCCCCCATGAATAAACACTTAAAGTACAGAGGTACTTGTTTGTATACTTGCATGATGTTAACAAAGTCTGTTACCTTCTGGATATTAGAAGACGACAAAGTACATTTTAATTATTAGTAGTAGTACCATCATTATTATTTACAATTTATTAGTAAATAAACATCTTTAAATTCAGTGTTTTATGATTTCATTATTGCATATATAAATTATCCAGAAAGGACAATCCAGACCTGTTACTTTAAATAACGTAGTCTAATAATAGGTCATATAGTCTTCTGTGCCATTTTAGTACATCCTAATAGGGTATTACTCAGCTTTGAATCTGGGATATTCTACTATTACATTTCTAATTTAAAGGCAGTTATATATCACCTGTTACACAGATGTGACTTTAATAATTTAGCATACTTTAAAAGAAAATCTAAGGGAGTGTAATCAGTGGGCAGTCTACACTGTTCAGAGCAGGCTTCGTAACAACCCCAAAGATACTTGTTTCTGATAATGAGCTTCATTTCATAAACATTTACTCGTTTATATGACTGCCATGCAAAGAGTTATCTGAGACTTAACTCACATAAAGGTTTGCTTGTTTCAAAACTAATATTGGAACATACAAAAGCAGTTTATTTCTATAAGATTTAAAACGAAGTAATATGTATTATCTGCAATAATACTGACAGGACTTTCTAAACCCTGAAGATTTTAGTCAGTGCTTCTAATGGCATTGAATAATCTTTTGCACATTAAAATGAATGCAACGACCATTCAAGAATAATGGGAATTGCTTTAATACTTTCTAAATACATAAGTTCTATTGCCTATAACTTCTTACAGTATAGAAAAATACGTTACTCTTATTATTCTGATAGTGAGCTGCAGCTCACCAAAGCCTTGTAATAAAATGCGTTAGTCTTAAAAGATGCTCCCAGACATCTGATACACTGCTGAGTATATCTTAGAATCTAAAACTGAAAAAAAAAAAAATCAAAGTAGTCCAGTTGTGCCTGACATTGCTCTTTAAAGGAGAATTATCAGTTCACAGGTACCTTGCCTCTGCTATGCCTTGGGGCTTAGCATTATTATATTACATGCAGGTATCTATCTTATGCAATCCCTACTGAATGCAACTTAAAGTACTGCAGACTGTATATATATAGTCTATGTATGTATGTATGTATATATGTGTGTGTATACATATACATACATATATACATACATATATATATATATATATATATGGCTAGGAGAATTGGCCCATGGAACATATTTATATATTGTACTAAAACAAGTATACAGGAACTGATACCATTTTAAGACAATGGCTTTTATGTTTCACTAAAAGACATTTCTTCTCAAGCCAAGAATCTTTAGTTCACCTCTGAAATACTGGCAGATTGCCCTTGTGCTGCTTACTTATCCAACAGTAGCAGGTATAAAGTACATGCCATAAGTATCTTATTTAAAGACCAATCTGTGCTACTTAACTATGAGACTACACAACATTTGCAAGTAATATCAATATTAAAGCTCAAAGATCTATCATTCTAATATATTTTAATAAGCAGCACTATTAAAAGCAATTTCTCATATCAATTGCCAAGTCTGTTAGGAAGCCTCTAGGTCCTATGAAGAAAATATAATCACTTTATATTTTTACAATGAAATAGTATCCTCTATAGACTTCCCTTGTTCTTTCATACCCTTCTTCAGCCTGAAGTTTTAATTAACAGGAAAAAAAATCAGGCTGCCACAGTGCAATGTAACCTTGCTCAACTTACACCTAAAGTTAGAAAGACTGCAAAAGTGGAACATCACTCGCTTTTCCATTCAAATGTTCTCATTTCCTCCATCTCACAAGGAAGCCTATAAAGGCAAAGATGTGCTGGGAGAGATGCTGTGATGAAAACCAAAGCATGAAAAGAATGTGATGTATTGCACACACAACGAAGTTTAAAAGGGCATTTGCTCTTATGCCAGCTTATTTCTTCACTGCACTGTTTGATAATTCATGGGGCAAGTACTCCAAGGTCATAAGCATTTGGTGAAATGTTAAAAGACAAACAATCCTAGCTCACTTCACAATACCAAAACACACCAATGACGTGAACTAACTTCATGAAACTTTAAACACTCAAGCAGCAGATAGAGGGAGAGAGAGGAAAGAAATCCTCAGCAACTTACCTAGGTGACTTAAGAGTGCGACATTACTTTAAAGCCACCTACTGCTGGATGACTCTGCCATCCCTGTGTTCCCAGGACACCGTACTTTACTGCCACATATATCACAATGCCTATCATTAGACATCCCAGCAGTGTCAACACAGCCTGACTTCTAAATGGAATTGCACGTGTACTTACATCGCAAACGTTTGGATGATCAGACGAGTCCTTGAGATATTTTTTTCCTCTTCTTGAGAAACAAGAGAGAGAAAGAGAAGTAATTGAGTAGAGTGGGGGAGGAGGAGGAATAGGAGGAGAAGGAACGGGGAAAAAAGCTTTTAATTCTTCCAGCCTTGTAAGATGTTCCCCACCTGGTCCAACACGCAGCCTCCTTTAACCACACATGCACACGGGCGCGCGCGCGCACGCCCGCGCGCGCACACACACACAACCTTGAAAATCAATCCAATGAACTGCCAGGAGCTCTGTGGTGGCGCTGGTGGCGGCGGCGGCGGCGTGTGTCCCTAAGCGTGCAGCAGGCGCAAGTGCCCGTGCTGCTGGTCGGATTAAAAGTAAGCGGACTCGTCCTGAGAGCGTCCAGGAAGGAAGTGACAGGAGGCGAATGGGGAAAGCACAGCTCACGGGCTTTGTAACATCGCGGATCGCAGGAAGAAGGGGAGGGGGGAGAGAAGAGAGGCAGGGAAGGGAGGATTCAAAAACTCCACGCCCGGCGAGGCTTCTCTTCCTTCTGCCTTCCCTCCTCCTCCTCCTCCTCTTTTTCCTCCCTCTTTCTCTCTCTCCCACAATCCCAAACGAAAGACTCTCTCTTGCCGACCTGGAGAAATAATCAGTTTCACTCTTGAAAAAAGAGGGCGGGATCACATCCCGAACGCGTTTTAATAAAAAAAAGAACAGAGAGCGACCAGCTAAGAGCAGAGCAGAGGCGGTGGCAAAGATCTCTCTCCCCGTCTCCCTCTCTCTCTTTCCGCCTTCCTTGCCCCTCTCTAGTCTCAACGAGATTGATAAATTACTCCACTACCCTACTTTAATTATGTATATGGTATGCAGAATAAATCACCCAACATCAGGCACCTCAATCAAGCACTTTTTAAATGATAATTGCATCTTGGCTGAATCAATCTTGCCATGCCTGACATTTTGCTAATTTTAGTTTTTTACCGCCGGGGTGGGGAGAGCGGGGGAGGGTTGGTTAGTGGTTTAGGAGAGTTGGCGGAACGACATATGCCACGGAGCAACCCTAATGACAATCCTCTGTTATTACACGCAGCCATAGCGATCGCGGCAATAAGGCGGGGAGTCACATCCCTCCCCTCCTTCCCCGCTCCATGGGAGAGGCGATAGGAGCATTAAAAAATTGGGCTGGGGGAGAGGGCAAGGTTGCTGCTGGAACCGACCCAGCCTAAGTTTTCTTGGCCAGAAACCCGAGGGGAGTGGGTGTTTAAGAGACAGGGCGCCCGCGGTCCTCCAGCGGCAATCTTTTTAGAAAGGCTGTTCGGATGGTAAGGAGGGACCGGGGCGAGACGAGCTTTTGCTCAAGCGTTGGTCAATTTTGGCATCTCGTTTTGCGCAAGCTCCCTTCTTTCTTTCCGCTTCAGCTCAGTAGCGAAATCTACGGACTGATACGAAAGCGGCGCCGCGAGAGCGAAGCGTTGCGGTCCGGTTCGGGGCGGGTTGCGAGCCAACCCCTCCGGCTGAAGCGGACTTCGGGTCGGAGGCGGGGGGGGGGGAATCGGGAGACTGCGCCGCTCGCGGCGGCGAAACGGAGGAGAAAGCCGTGCAAGACGAGGGAGTCCGCCGCCTTCCACCAGCGGGGCTGGGGCAGCGCTATCACAACGTTCAGGCCAACTTTCAAGGCACTTTGGAAACATTTTTCCCTGAGATGCAAGACAGGCAGCGGGTGCGGCTTCCCCCCTCCTTTTTTTTTTTAATCACGGCCGTTGACATTTCCTTTCTTCTCCCTCCCTCGCTCCCTCCATCTCTCTTCTGCACCTTTTTCTTAGACTCTTAGCCTTGGTCTGCAAATCAGCTTTAGTTCTCGTCCGGCTTCCGCTTCGAAGCGCGAAGCTGTCCGCGCTCACCCCGAAGCTAAAGTTTTGATGGCGAGGATGGAGAGAGGAAATTCAGATAAACACACCCGCCCAGCTTTACAAGGACAGCGGCGCGCTAGATAAAAGAACCGACCCAGTCTTTCCCTGGCTCATTCCCGACTTCTAGGCTCTCTTTTGCCCCTGCTCGCGGGAGTGCACGCATCCCCCGTATAAACGCTTTGCTTCAAAAAGTCTGCTGTGCCAACTCACCGCTTCAGCAGCACGCGGGATAGTCCAGAAGGCAACAGTAGTCTTCGCTTCGTCACCGCAGGCTGCAATCCTATAGGCGCCTTTGCTTGGAAGTACTGTAAGGCCCCATTTAGACTGACACTCTAAGTGACCTTCCAGAAGAGGGATGGTCCTCGGGCCGTATACATTAAAACATCCTGTTTTGGGTTTTTTTCCCTTGTGAATACCTGCGGCTTGTCATTTATACACCCACGGGGAGAGGTGGGGATCAATACATAAAAGACTATGGTTGCCTTTAATACAAAAGAAGACAATAATTTTAAGGATGATGAAATCCATTACAAAGGGATGCTCTTCTATTATTATCACCCACAAACTAAAACATTATAGTAACTTTGCCCTTCTCCAGAACTTTGGGCAGAATGTAAATCACCCCCACCACATGGGAGTCAAACAAAGTAGGGGACTAGTGAACAAGATTTTTTTTAAAAAAAAATTTTTTATCCCTTTATTATTTTTATAAATAACTCAAGGCAGCTAACATACCTCATACTCCTTCCTCCTCCTATTTTCCCCACAACAACCCTGTGAGGTGAGTTGGTGTTTTCTTCTTTACCCTCTTTTGTTTGTTGGCTTAATCTTCTTCCTGAAGAAGAGTTTTAGAGAACTTGGAAGCTCAGTCACTACTATGAGGCATTTTAGTTAGTCTTGCTGAATATACAATCTTTCAGTTGCTGAAATGAAGATACTGCCCTAATATGGATTCTAGAATGGCCAATATGATTACCTTGGCTTTTAGTACAATCCTACTTTCTCTCTTGTTCTCTTTTTTCAGGTATCAATGCAGCCTTCTGCACAATTCTTTCACAATTTTTGCATGAAATAAACTACTTGTAATTAAATATTCCAGTGCCAATGTAAAGCAATTTCATTAAAAAAAAACAAATGGTCTAGTGCAGTGCTTCTCAACCCTGGCCACTTTAAGATGTGTGGACTTCAACTCCCAGAATTCCCCAGCCAGCCATGCTGGTTGGGGAATTCTGGGAGTTGAAGTCCACATATCTTAAAGTGGCCAAGGTTGAGAAACACTGGGGTCAAGGCTCCAGGCTAGAAACCAGGAGACTGAGAGTTCTAGTCCTGCCTTAGGCATGAAAGCCGGCATGAAAGTCACTCTCTCTCAGCCCAACTCACCTCACAGGGTTGTTGTGGGGAAAATAGGAGGAAGAAGGAGTACTAGGTATATTCACTGCCTTGAGTTATTTATAAAAAGAATAAAGGCGGGATAAAAAAATCACAATCTTTAAGAGGGAAGAATAGCTAGGAATTGTTTAATGAGAAGAATGGAAGCAAAGCTACCTTCATCAGTTAAATGAGGGGATTCTCATGTAAGCACAAAAATGAAACTCTGCTGATGGACATAGCATTATGTCAGTGCAACTACACTGGAATTTTCTCAACCCAGCTGCAGAAAGCTCCAATGTTTCACTTGTGCTGGAGCCAAGAGGAGCATATTAATTTTCCTGATGCATTTCATTAACTAGTGAAACCTTCTACCAGTCCCAGTAACCTCCCACTGGCCATAGTAAAATGGCACTGCACAGGACATGGTGGTTCCTCCCCAAGTAAGATAGGGTATTTATCAATAAAAATAAATAAAATAAAATAAAATAATTATTGTATTATTTTATCAATACTCCCATTTATCAATTCAATAAAATCAGTACTGCTTTATCATTTCTTTTGGGTGACCAGCTTATCCTGATATGGAGGATGGAAGTTTTTATGATATTGGAATGGTTCACTATCCTACTGTATAAGATAAACTTCTGTGACAGACTTCATTAGTACTAAGTTCTTCACTAGGACTTCATAAATACAATGCATATTATTTGATTCAGGTACCATCAAAGTATGTTGTGTGCTATATTCTTTAGGTCAGATATTATCATTTCTAATGTTTTGTACAGCCCCAGCACGTAGATGGCACTATAGATAACATAAGGGAGAACTAAATTAAGACTCTAGAAAAACCAGAGTGGAAATCTATGAAGGCCAATCCTTTGCTTAAGATAGATTATGATTTCAAGCAGTTTTTATGTAACATTTTTCTGTAATTCCCATTCCATACTGTCCTTTTGTATTGTGGAGCATGGGTGTCCACAGGAGAGGATCAAAAAAGTCAAGATAGTAGTTGCAATTGTGTAATCAAAGCTATCATCTTGACTTTTTGACACTCCTGCCATCAAGGAGCTTTGTTAAAGCATTATGCAGTAATGCAAACCTTCAGTGTGGGTGTCATGTTCACATCTAGTGCTCTGGCCTACATTTCAGAAGGAATGGGGAATGGGTGATGTCTCAGTCATTCTGTCTAATTAAAAAGAGCCTGATTGATGTAGTGGCTAGAAACCAGGAGCACATGAGTTCTAGTCCTGCCTTAGGCATTAAACCAGCTAGCCAGATAACTGTGGGTCAGTCACTTTCTCTTAGCCGTAGGATGGAGGCAATGGCAAACCACATCCAAAAAATATTGCCAAGAAAACTACTTGGACTTGTCCATATAAGTCACCATGAATCAAGGCTGACTTGAATTAATCAAAAGAAAAGAAAAAAAAAAGTGACTATAGTCTAAAATAAATATTTATATATTTTTAAATACTGTTTATTTTCTTTTTTCCTTTATTTGTTTATTTGTATTTTTATTCTTTCCTTTATTTTCTGTTTTGAAAAATTAAAATGGATTCAGACAGATCTGTGACCTTCTAGAACTGAGGACACAGAGATGAAAAAAGTGTAGAATCATTCATATTATTTAAATAGAAAATATTGTGTGTCCTTTTGACAGTATCACTGCAGAAAACAAAATCAGAGTAGAGCAATACATTAAGAGCACATTTACATATTTTATTCATTATGGGGTGGACTTGCTATTCTATTATTTCCACAGTCAGACATTTCCCTGTTGGCAAAGATACAAAACATGAAAAAAGGCCCTAAACGTATCTCAATAATTGATTGGCATTTTCAGAAACTTTTATTGAAATTTTATGTTTTAAATTTTATTTATACATTAGGAGCAAGTCTTTGTGAAGCACTGATTAAAACAATGGATAAATCTAGTAGCATCCAAAACCACAGAATTACATCGCATTATTACTAAAGTTCTGGTCTAAGGATAATTGCTATACACTATTATTTGCACTAGTGCTATGAACTATAGCAATGAAAAAGGTATCACTCAGTGAATCCCAATGAAATGAGGTACCAGGGCCGCAACTGGGGGAGGCAACCGGGTCATGTGCCCCGGGTGCCGTGCTGGTGGGGAGCCAAAATGAGTGCGGGGGTGTGTGTGTGCCAAAATGGGCCCGGAATCCATGTTTGCCCTGGGTGACACAGACCCTAGTTGCGGCCCTGTGTGGTACTCTGCCTCTTGAAAAGTATTGTGCTTTACATGAACTAGATTTGATCTGAAATGACTATTTACACATGGAAGTAGTAATAATTGCTTCACACATGGAATATTGTAACAACTGATCAATGCATTCATGCTTATAAACATGCCTTAACCACATTTCCCCAGCCATGGAAAATTTAATAGAGCATTCCTAAACATTTGCGATCAGAATGATGCCCCACTGCTTCCAATGGGGCTTATCTTGCATAAGTCTTCATTATTAACTATGCTTTTAAATTTCTTCTGTTTTGATCCATGGATCTTAACATCTCCTAAATGTTGACTTGTACCTATTATTTTCTCCACATCATTCCTAACAATAGACCTTAAAACAGATGACTCCAGTTTAACCAGAAAATGTATCTTGTAATAAAACAGAGCCTTTTGAAGTAAATTGTTCAAAAGTCACAGAAAAGAAAGGGAATATCTCTTTCCTTCCCTAGAGCACAAACTATCCATTTGCAGTTAGGATGCCTTCAGAGGGATAATCTATTTACACAGCAAAACAGAGACCTGATTCTGGGCCTTTCATGAGTCTACTTTAGATGGCATTAATATGACTCTCAATAAATAAGCCACATTCATCTTACCTTGCTGATGTATTAGACTTTTGAGGTAGGCCAGGCCAAAAAACAGATTCCACAAGGACTACTGGAATTCTATTGTTTCAGGATATAATAACAGAATTTTGAAAGCCTGACCGAGTATCTCTCTCTACACTCCTATACCAAAGAGAATCAAGGAGGGACAATCTTGAGTTTCCTTCTTATTCTCTCCTCCCTTCCAGGGCTAAGCTCCTATTTGTGTAACAGCTATTGAATTCCTTCTTCGAGGCCATCTCCATAATCCTCTGCATGATGCCACAATTCTAGTAGTAGATACACAAGTTAACTAGGCTTAGACTCTCATACTTTGGGCACATTGTCAGGAAAGACTGATCACTTGAAAAGGACATCATGTTTGGTAAAGTCAAAGGCCAGTGGAAAAGAGGAAGACCTTCAATGCAATGAATTGATACAATTACCACAACAATGGATGCAAACATTGGAACAGTCAGACATGTGGCGCAAGACCAAACAGCATTTCATTCTGTTATATGTAGGGTCGCCATGAGTTGTAAATGACTCAATGGCAACTAACAACAACAACAACAACAACATATACATGACCCCTAGAAGGTAGATTCAATAACGAGAATTTAGGAGCTGGCTTTCATGTGCTACATGGTTTAAGGCTCAGTTTTTGTTTATATAATGTGGATGTGATTGCTGAAGGTTTTTAGCCACCATTATGATAAATAAAACAAAAGTGAGGATTTCAGATGTTCCTTGAACCATAATTCCCAACTCCTTTCACCCACTGTCATGTGGGAATTGTAGTTCAGCACTATCTGGAGAATGAGTTTCTCAACCACTAGTAGTTAAGATTACATAGTAACTGTGTTTTCATACAATCCAAAATGTCCCAAGAGCTTCCAAATTAAAGATCTCTTAGTAGGATAAGTTCAAATGGAGGTGTTCAAATGTAGTACTATATAGTATTTTGGAAAAGAAACTGCAAAAATAATTTATCACTAAATATCATCTTGATATGATTTCAAACAGATAACAGAAAGTAGCTTTGGACTGAAGAAAGATAATTATATGAATATAACTGATGTGTATGGAAGTGAATAAAATTCTATGCTAAATCCTGGCCAATGCCTTTCTTTGTACAAAATTGCAGGAAAATGGTGAATCTTAAAAGCAAACTTCTCCGCAGGACAGAGAAAAGGTTAGTGTGCTTTTGCTTAATAGCCTGAAATAAAAGAACGTCAGCATCAAAATAAATGCAAGTTTTGTGGCTTCACATGCCCTGTGCATTATCTTCATATTTACATTATTAAAAAAGATAAAGTGTCCTTCAAATCAAGCTGGACTCCTGGTTATTTCATGTACATGTCCATACAATTTTCTTGGCAACAGTTTGAAAGTGTTTACTACTGCCTTAATCCAGGATGTTTTGTTTTTTTTAAATTTCCTATTCTAGTTTACAGTCTCAGGATTTCCTAATAGTTTCCTATTCAAGCGCTAATAAATCCTTAATCTGCTTAGCTTCTGATCCAGATCAGGTCAACTAGGTGCATATTAATTTTCATTATTAGAATCCCTCTTTAAATAGTTATGACTTTATACTAAGACTGATACTCAGCAGTTTATGCCAATATTTTTCAGTCAAAGCAAAGATCCTGAAGGCAATGAACAAGGCACCTCTACCTTTAAAAAAAAAAAAAAACTGCAATCCCTTGAAGACAAACTGTAGAAGCCAAATAGATTTTTTTCATTCTGGAAACTCAGTAGAGAACACTTCAGTGAACAAATAAAAATGGCTCTTACAACACCTGTGGAATCTTCCTGTGTCATTTAAAATTTGGTATAATTTACACTGAAATGTTACCTCCAGACCATATTTTTAAAACATGTGTTACAAACAGCCAATAATTGGCAGCAAATCCCCTCTGGATTCCTTCCAAAAAGGTAAGATTAAAGGTTCCTGTTAGGCAACAGGAAACAGAAATTTTGCACTGTTTCCCAGCCTTCCACCTGAAACTTACATCTGAATTAAAAAGAAAAAATAAGGCACAAGAGGAGGTGTAATTATTAGAATAATTAACCCTTCTATAACCTTACTGAAGGGCTGAGGTGTAGCCAAGTGTCTCTCTCCCTTACGAATATGATTATTTCATGGTGAGCTCAGCTAACATCCTCTTTCAGTAATTATCCAAGTTCGTTCTTGTTTTAGAATGATAGTCAAATGTTTAATTCTTTAACAGAAATGGGCCTGCCAATTTACCCTGTGAAAATGACATTTAAATTACAGAGAGCCAAAGTTATGTTGACAATAACCTCACAGTTTATTCATCCTAACCCTGGCTGTGTCTTCCATTTTCCATCCAGGGTCCAGCCCCACCCTACTATTCTTCTTACTCTACTCCACATCCACCCAGTCTTAAAAGAGCAGTTTGCTGAAACACTTCTCATATCTGTCTGCTTTTAAGCATGACCCATAGCTTTTGATAGAGCTCTTGAAGTGAGCTTTATGTCTCTCTCTCTCTCACACACACACACTTCCATTTAGTTGGAGTAGGTGCCAGAGTAACCTACCCTAAAAGGAACCAAGGCTAGAGATTAATCTACCCCTCAAGTTCAACAATACTTTATTTGTTCTCCCACTCATTCAGAACATTATTTCAATCCATAATACTTTTATAATTTCATATAACATGTAAATTCCCAGAATCTCATTATAATAGGATATAGATTGCAGAAGGGTAATTTAAATATTTCACAATCCATGGGGGAGAAATATAATGTATGTAATTTTTTGGAAATGAATTAATTGTAAAATATATTTTCAAAGCTAGGTGCTGAAGAGCGACACCTGAATATAAATTGCATGCCACAGCTAAAATGGTATAATGCACAATAAGTTGTGATTATAGAAAGTCTTTGTCATTAGTATACCTTTTAGTACATACTACTGCAGGGTTTATCCTACACTCTAACTTAAAAAAAATGTAGAGAAAGGAAGTAATAAACAGAGCTTTTTGCAATATTGAATGATGGAAATGAAAAAGAATATAGCACTTACCACATCCACCCTCTTTATTTTGAAAATCATTTGCTTTACTTAATCTGTTCCATGGTAGTTACTTCACAGTTTACAACTCTTAGTCGGCACCTTGAATGTTTAAAAGCACAACAGTAAGAGATTATTAAAATACAGGTCTATTAGCAAAGCAATTTGTATGAAAACCTTTGAAAATAACTCCCTTTATGCTTTAGGCAAATAGTTGCTATCACTTAGAAACTACATATTAGCAAGCAAGTTTTAAAGATCAACCATTTTTAGTAAATTCCATCTGAATTCTGTCTTGGAAATGCTGAATTATAATAATAGTGAGCCAAACCAAGTCTGGAATGCCAGACTGAAATAAATGTAAACATAAGAGGTGCTCTATACTTGGTATAATTTTTAACAGAGTTTTAATTTCTCAATAAATGTATATGCTTATGTACTGACTTATTCATCATGCTGAATAAATTAGAGTGATCATGGCACCATTGCAGATTGTACATTTAATGGAAAGATGTTGAAAAGATGCCTTTATATCAACATGGTACCTTACTACCACTACTATTATCATTACTTATCCACATTTTTAGTTGTATGCTAATATGTGCATTACACATATTAAGAGCATTATCAGGATAAAAAAAACAGTCCTGTCTGGAAAATCTTAACAGCAGATATTAATATAGAATTAATATTGATACACTGTTAGATCTCTTGATGAATTTCTGTAGATCAGCTAGGTAGTTTTTTTTAAAACAATAGACAAATGAAGGGTGATGCTGTTTATGTGCCATCAGGTTGGTGTTGACTCTTAGCAACCATGTAGATAAATGTCTTCCATGACAATCTGTCCTTCAGGTCTTCCAGTAGAGCACCCATGACCACAGTAATTGAGTCCATCCACCTTGCTGCTGGTCTTCCTCTTCTTCTTTTTCCTTCCACCTTTCCTAGAATGAGCCTTCTCTAGAGAGCTGGGTCTTTGCATAATGTGTTTGAAGTAGGACAACTTGAGCCTGGTCATTTGTGGCTTGAGTGAGAACTCTGGATTGATTTGCTTGATGATCCATTTGTTGTTTGCTTGGCTGGCCATGGTATTCTCAGGAATCTTCTCCAACACCAAAGTTCAAAAGCGTCAATACTCTTTTCATCCAGCTTCTTCAAAGTTCACTACTGTACTTGTATATAGCATGTCCCTTTTTAATACTTTGCTAGACCGTAACCTGTATATTTTGCAACAGGCTCTATACTAAGTCAGTATAGAATTCTGATCCCTGTTGTGCTGTGGTTTCTTGCTACAGATTCTGTGTCTTATACAGTATGGGAACAACCTTGGCTTAACTGAAAATGTAGATAATGATAAAAATAGTAGTAGTAAGGTACCATACTGACATAAAGCCACGTTTTCAACATCTTTCCATTAAATGTATAATCCTCCCCCTCATTTAAGAATGTTATATAGCCTGCACCTAATATTGAAAAATGACAAGTATTTCTGATGAATGTCCTGGGATGACCAATGACAATTCCAAATCACTCCTTACTGTCTAAAGGCTGGGAGAAGCACTGTTTAACAGTTTAAATATAAGCAAAATAGGGGGAAAAACAATATGAGAAGGATTTTATTGGAAAAAGTTGCTATGTAGTTCATATCTTAAAATCATAGAATATGACTAAGCAACTGATATTGTTTAGTGACTATTACTGCCTCTTATATGAATTGATTCTCATATGCTACGCCTAACATTAGTAAATAAACTGTCTAATAAGAACAGCTTATTAAGTCTCTATTATTCTCTTTATAAAGGAACTATGGGAAGTGGAAAGCATGTGAACACCCCAACCACATGCAACATATAGATTTTCTTGTTGAACGGTTGGTATTTGAGGTATTATTTTATTCATACTGTACTAAGTTTCTAAACATTAATTTTTTGCATTCATTTATAAGTCCTACTATGTCCCATGGTCTTACTTACAGGTAAACATGACTACCTTGCACTCTGACCTTTTTGCTATTTCAGACATCTTCCTCCTCCATCTGCGAGGCCATTTCAAAGGCTTGCAAATTAACAAATTCCTCCTACATTTGATACAGCTCTACAGGCACAACATATGTACAGGCATTTTCATAGAGTGATTGGTCTCTCAAATGTTTGGCTATGCAGAATTCTCTAAGTTTATTTTGACAAACCAAGATGGTTTAGCTTTCCCTTTCCTAGGCATTGTGCATTACACACATTAACCAAGGCTCAAGGTCTGTTTAATTAAGGCAAAGATTCAGGGTAAGTTTTAAAGGGAAGAAGCAGAATCCTGAAGTGTATCTCATATTTCTTTCATGCTGCTTGTCTACTAAGAACTCTGGTGACAACTGTGCAAATTCCTCTAGAGGCATTTGGAAGTGTGCTGTGTGTGTTGGAAGATTTTGTCATTTGAGAATGAATTAGGACAGTTTTTTATTAAGGTTGCTGCAATCTTGTGGACATTTTCCTGAGAACTTGTTTCATTGAATATAATAGAATTTACTCAGAATAAATACAAATAGGATTAGATTGTCTAAGTGGAAAGAATAAGAAGAAAGTTTTGTGGATTTATTTAGGAAAGGGAGCCCTTTATTTTTTTATTTTATTTAGGAAAGGAAATATCAAACATAAAACACAGCAAGTTCTGTCAAAAGGGCTGGGAAGCATAACACCTTAGAAATGAAGCAAGATTGCTTTAATAAGGATGTGTTTTTCAGAAACGAGGGAAGAATGTCAGAGTGTTGCATTTGTGGATACTGAAGGAAGAGATTAAATGCCTTGACCCTCACAAAAGCATCTTAGATTGTATATAAGTGCACCTGCTTAGATCCATTTTTGATAGCTCATCTTTCTCCGACTTAGTGCCAGCCAGAATTAGGACTGCAATTCCCAGAATTCCTTATCAATATGGCTGTTTGGAATTCTGGGAGTTGCAGTCCCAACACAACTTGGGGGCATCAGGTAGCGGAAGATTGAGCTAATGGAATTACACACGTGCCCTACAACTGTCCACATATTATTAGGAGGAGCATCTTGCCTACAGTGAAGTCAACTTGCTGGTCCATCTAGCCCAGCGTTTCTCAACCTTAGCAACTTTAAGATAATGTGGCCTTCAACTCCCAGAATTCCCCAACCAGCACGGCTGGCTGAGGAATTCTGGGAGCTGAAGCCTACCTATCTTAAAGTTGCTAAGGTTGAGAAACACTGGGCTAGCCCATCACCACTGATGCTCTCAGGCTAGACTTTTCCCAGGCTGCCTGGAAATGCCAGGGGCTGTGAAGCAGGGACCATCCGCATGCCAAGCCAGTTTGCTCTGCCACTGAGCTATGCCCCCTCCCTGCAGAACTCCCAGGCTGTTAATAAGAGCAGAGCAGACAGAAATTTGAGAGGTGAAGTATTTTCCCAGGTATGGAAAGGTTTTGAAGGGAAGAAACTTCTGTTCCTGAAACGTTAAAAACACAAGAACCTTGCCAGAAAAGAGGATGGGAAAAAGGTGATGGCAACCCTGCGCATTTCACTTTGCCAGCTTGCAATAATCAGATACGACTTCCCTTAGCAGTTCTTTCCCCCCGCTAATCCTGATTTAGACTGTCTGTATAGGAGGGAGAAGCTGTCCACTTAAAAGCAGAAAATCGACAGGTACTGCAAGGAAAGGGGAAGAGAGAGGTGCCGAGGGCTGTTTTGCTTCAAAGAACTAAAAGGAGCCGAGAAAGTTCTGTACCTTCTGGAATTTGGTCACCCCCAGTCCACTCAAAAAGAATCTTGCCGGACTCCTAAAGACTAGGATATTTACTATCGCATCATCTTCCGTGGATCACAGCCCACTTCCAGAACTACTGGCTCCACCCGCCTACGAGAAAAGCAGGCAAGGGAAGCAGCGCAAGGCTGCGACCTACCCAGGACCCGTGGCTTCTAAAGTGATCTCCCTCCCGCCGTTCCGAGCCCAAAGCGTCGCTTCGTCGGTTTTCGGGCCACTCGCAAGAAGGACCTCAAAGAAAGGCCGCCGCGCGCTCCAAAGGGCGGCTTTGTTGAGTGGGATAGTCCGCCGGGTCATCCAAGTCCCTCGCCTCGAGCTTTCTTCGGTGTGACCCAAGCTACGCGCTTGGCAGGCAGCGGGCGAGGGACTGCGGGGAGCCTGGAAGGCGAGGGGCTACAGCAGTTCTTGGTGCCGACTTGCTCCGCCCCCTGGATTGCACCTCGTAGCGCCTAAGTTGCAAGGGTTAACTTGGGGAGGGAGCTCGTTGTCGGGATTCGTGTCGCTTCGAAAGAAGTCGCGCATTTTGGAAACGCGTCGCTCCAGAGGAAGGTTTCACCCAAATCTTACCCCGCCAAACACTGTTTTGCGTCTGTCACCGGCTCCTTCTTAGACTCCCGCGGCAGAGGTCAGATCTCTCCCCGTTCGGCTCCCAGGGCAACGGCACCTCTTAAAGCAGTTCGAAATAAGCAGGATTTGGGGACAGAAAAGCTGCACACAATTTACAGATTATCTGCTTGGCCGTTGGCGTGGGTGGATTCATCCTGTTAGCCAAGGGCTCTAGGCAGCTATTGGTGCCCTTTCCTAATCGTCCCGTGTGTTTCAGGCAACGCTTTAAACACGGGGCCTGTTTAAGAAGCCTATTATCCTTCGGAGCACTGAAGATACCCTTCCAGTGTTTGTAATTGTGGCAAATGAAATGTCATAAATCAAATACCTCTCTGCCCTGGTTGGAAGGTAGATCTCCTGGGAAGGCGGATTACCTGGGAGCAGGGCCACAACTAGGGTCTGTATCACCCAGGGCAAACATGGATTCTGCACCCATTTTGGTGCCCCCCCCAGCGCTCATTTTGGCACCCCACCAGTGCCCTGGTTGCTCCCCTCCCTAGTTGCGTCCCTGCCTGGGAGACCTTAAACCATCCTCCTCCCTTCTTTAAATAGGGCTCTTTGGAAGGCAGTGCTTCTTCAGGAGACTATTTTGAAATTATGTCTCCCCTCTGTGATAGCGGTAATCCTCACTTCTGTTCTTACTGGCCTAGCTAACTGGACTGGCCTTTTTCACAAGGCAGGCACAAAGAGGTTTTGAAGCTCGCAAAGCTCACTTGACATATCATCAGGATTCCATGTACAGTAGTGGAAGGCCCATATGTGCATTTAGGAGAACCAGTGTTTCCAGTGCATGTGTCCTAACAGCCAGGAAACACGCTGAGACAAGGAACTGGTTTCTAATGTTTATTGCTAGTACATAACAGGAATCCTAACAAACTGAAGAAGCGTGGGAAAACCCAGACATATAACCCCCAAGGGTTAAGGCAGTCCCGATCTGTGTCTCTTTGAATGGCTGACCAATTCCTCAGTGCTACGCATGCGCTTAACAGTCTGGATGGGAGCCCCCTGCTCGCCATCCTTACTCAAGACTGCATGGCAAGGACTAATCCAATGAAGAATGCTAAATTTGGTGCCCCTCCTGTTTTTCAGAGCAGCCTCATGTGGCGCAGAGTGGTAGGCAGCAGTATTGCAACCGAGCAACTGAAACTCTCCCCAGGATCCCAGCAGAAGCTAGATTCTTGGGTAGCCAGCTCAGGTCAACTCAGCCTTCCATCCTTCCAAGGTCAGTAAAATGGGTACCTAGCTTGCTGGGGTAGGTGGTGACTGGGGAAGGCAGTGGCAAACCACCCCACTATAGTCTTCCAAGAAAATGTTGCAAAAGCAGCGTCCCCCCAAAGGGTCAGACGTGACTCGGTGCTTGCACAGGGGACCTTTCAGACCACCTGTTTTTCACCATGTTCTTTTCAGTAGTTAAAAAAGAAAGCAAAATAATTCCAACATTGCTGCAGTGTAGATTTCAGTAATGTAGTCACAGCCAGTGCCAAAAGCTTACCCTTCAATTTATTCATGTCTAAAATGCTATTTTGAGAGAACCTGTTCTTGTTATTTTTTATTTATTTAGATTTATATCCTGCCTTTATATAGCTCAGGGTGACATGCAAAAGACTCCGTCCTCCCCACCCCTCATAACAACCCTGTGAGGTGGGTTGGGCTGAGAGAGAGTGACTGGGCCAAATTCACCCAGCCAGCTTCCATGCCCAAGGGAGGACTAGAACTCACAGGCTCCCAGTTTCCAGACTGGCACCTTAACCACTACACAAATCCACCTCTTGACAGGTACACAACGTATATTACTTTTTATCTGAAATATAGGTTGCATTTCTGAGAACTGTAGCCTGAAACACAATGGAGAATGATCTGTCCTATATTCTGACCAAGTGCCACCTGTTTTAATATTTTAAAATCACAAGTTACCTTCACATTAACTTAATGAGTTATGTATATAAGGAAAACTTGCACTTCTTGTTTCATATTTCCTAAGATTTTCCCTATATTAATAGGCTTAGTTCAAACATTACTCTGAACTGTAATATTGTTTGTTTGGGGCTTAGCATGTCATACAGATCTGACTGTTATGATCTGTTAACTGTTATTTATGTTTTAGATCAGGGGTGTCCAACCTGTGACCCGCAGGCCGCATGCGGCCCTGAACAGCTAGTAATGCGGCCCCCCAAAATCATAAACTTTTAACATTATTTTGCGATTTTTTTTGAACTGCCAGAGCCTATTGTTGGAATTGCTGATCCCGCTACTGCTGCTTGGGAGCGAGAGCCAAGCGTGGCCCGAAAGTGGCAGAAAAAAAGAAAAGGAGGCGGAAAAGAGGGAAGGGAAAAGGGGCGGGAAGGAAAAATAAGAGGCAGAGAGAGCGGAGCTCAGAGGAAGCCGCTTCCCAGTGGGAGCAGGGTAGGGAGGGGAAGAAAGGCCAGCAGTGGGCAGCTGAGCCTCCTTCCCCCACCCCCAGTGGGGAGCTGCTGCTTCTCCTCCTCCTGCATGCACAAGGTGCCACCGAGCGATCGGAGGAGGGAAGAGGAAGGCGGGCGCACAGATGGGGGGCTGGCCCAGGTGTGGGGCAGGCAGTGTGCGCGCCCTCCCTCCTTCCCTCCCCAGCCACCAGGAGGGGGCATGCACAGCTGCGGTGATGGCCCCTCGAGCCCGGACCTGCTGTGCTGCACCGCCTTGCCCCACGCATCCGTCCTCAGAGAGAGGCAGCCTTCACCTGCTGCATGGCTTGTGGGGCGCATTGGGGGCTGCATCTGGACAGTGGGAGCTGTGGTCCTGTGCATCAGGAGGCAGGGGCTCAAGCGTTTTTGGGGATGCTGCTGAGTTTGGTGGGGGGGGCAGCAGAAGGTGGGGGTCTGGGGGTGGATTAAAAGCCATGGTCCAGCTTATATTTCAAAACTGAAAGGCAAAAGGCAAAACTGAAGTAGTCTGTCCACATAATGAGCAGACAGGACACCCTGGAGAGGATGCTGATATTGGGGAAAATGGAAGGCAAAAGGAAGAGGGGCCGACCAAGGGCAAGATGGATGGATGCTATTCTAGAGGTGACGGACTCGACCCTGGGGGAGCTGGGGGTGGCGACGACAGACAGGAAGCTGTGCCATGGGCTGGTCCGTGAAGTCACGAAGAGTCGGAAGCGACTAGATGAATAAACAACAAACTCAAACCCAGCTTATATATTTTATGTGTGGCCCAAGACAATTCCTCTTCATTCCATGTGGCCCAGGGAAGCCAAAAGGTTGGACACCCCTGTTTTATATTGTTCTGCCAACTTGGCAGACTGTTGCTTATTCTAAAAACCATAATTAATCCATGATGCGTAGACCTAGTGAAAAGCACCTATGTAGCCATCAATGCTTTAATAGCTTTAATATTGCAGTTAGCTCATAATATGCTGGATAATCAGTGCCCAGCCTTTCTGATAACTAAAATTGTAAAATATAAGTCATCAGACAATGCAATAACATCCCTTGCCTTCTGGTGCAGCTATTTCCAATTACTGGAATAACTGTGTAGCTCAAACTCCTTATTTTGGGAGAGGGGGAGCTGCCATGTATTCCCACCTCCCTAAATCCACTAAAAAAGAAAAGCCAGTTTGGTCTAGTGGTCAAGGTGCTGGATGAGAAACCAGGGGTCTGTGAGTTCTAGTCCTGCCTTAGGCATGAAAGCCAGCTAGGTGACCTTGGACCAGTCCCTCTCTCTCAGCCCAACTCACCTCACAGGGGTGTTGTGGGGAAAATAGGAGGAGGAAGGAGTATTAGGTGTGTTCTCTGCCTTGAGTTATTAAATATAAATATTTAATATATTTATATTTATAAATAATTTATATTTATTATTTTACTATCTCGGTTGTTTACTGTGTAATTTTATACATTCATGTTTTTAAATGGTTAATTTTCTTGTAAACTGCCCAGACTTCCCCTTTTTAGGGGGAGATGGGCGGTGATAGAAATTGGAATAATAAATAAATAAATAAATAATAATAAAGGCAGGATAGAAAATAAAATAAAAATAAATCCTCTAATCAGGAACCCCTTTCCTATTAAAAAAAAATCCATTATAATAGCTTATATAAAGGATAAACTTACAATAATGACAAGGAAATATTTTTAAGGCCACTGCAGGCAGGCAGAAGATCTAGCAAAGATTTCTCCCTGACTTGTTTTCCTTTTTAGTGAAAGGGGTGTGCGGGACGCACTACAGTATATAAGAAAATGGCAGTGGGAGGCAACAGTCAGATCTGAAAGCATTTTCTAAATGGTTGCACTTTCTTTTCAAAACCCAAGTTGGACTGGAAAGGAGGGTCATTCCTCACATGTCACTAGCTGTGCTGTGCTATGCCAGCCAGAAAAGAGGGATTGCCCTTTCCTGTTCTAGAGGCAACAGAGCCTGCTTACAAGTATGATCTGAACTTCTGCTCCAGGATTAAGTCCTGGCACTGAAAACTGATACCAATCTGGAAAGGAGATATAAGGAAGATGTTAAAACATAATAAATAACACTGGTCACTTGTGTATATGAACCTTCCTTCCTTCCTTCCTTCCTTCCTTCCTTCCTTCCTTCCTTCCTTCCTTCCTTCCGCACAACAATAAAAATGATAAAAATAGAACATTAAAAAATGCTACAGTAGGAAAGCATCACTTGAAACATTCTCCAGAAAAGCTCAGTTTTAACAACTTTCTGGAAGCCATCAAGGAAGGGGCAGGCCGGATGGATCTCTGACAGGAAATCATTTCACAGCATCGGTGTTGCCACTGAGCATCAGTGCCTTTTGGGATTGGCTCTGCTCAACTCCCAGAAGTGTGGGACCGTAAGGAGTTTCTTTCTCAATGTTCTACTAGAACAGACTGAGGCAGCGGAGAAGACAGTCCTGCAATAGACATTATACTGTGGGTTAAAATCAGGACCTTAAATTGCACCCAAATCTGAGTCAGTCACCAGTGCAGGGCCCACAACATCAATGTTACACTGGATGCCAGTAAATGCAAGGGCCTCTGCATTCTGGACTAGTTGTAATCTGAGTAATCTTTAAAGGGGGCTCCATGTAAAGTACATTGCAGTAGTCTATTTGAGTGATAATGAGGACATGAGGAGTAGAGTCAGTGTACCAGTCAAGCCTGGGCAAAGGCCCCTCTAGCCCTGGCTTCCACCTGCTGTTCAAGCAGGAGCCATGAGTCCAGAATGACCCAAAATCAGGAACTTGGTCTTTAAAATGTAATGCTTGCCTGTCCAGAGATTACTCTGGTGTTGAAGGAAAACCCTGATGTACAAATAGCAACTGTCTTAAGTTCAACTTCAGTTTGTTCTTTCCCATCCAGACACATACAGCCTCCAAGCCCCAGAATGGGACATTGACAGCATCTCCCCTACAGCCCAGGTTGCAGTGTATAATTGAGTGTGATGTATATATTGATGATACCACACCCTAAACTGTCAGTTGCTCACCAGTGATTTCATATAGATGTTAAAGTGCAAGGGAGAAAGGACCAACCCCTGCAGAATTTATTTATTTATTTTATTTTATTTATAAATTTATTTACCGCCCATCTCTCCCCAACGGGGGGACTCTGGGCGGCTTACAATAAAACAAGATTAAAATATAAAACCATTACAATTAAAAATACAATAAAAATATAAATATAATAAAATCTACATAGTGAAGAGATCTTAATCAGACCTTCAGTGTAGTAGGTCCCTCCGGATCACTTCATGGCACTAGCCATACCCAGGTGTAATTATTTGCCCTCCCATTCCAAGCCTGCCTACAAAACCAGATCTTTAATCTTTTGCGGAAGTCCAGGAGAAAGGGGGCTTGTCTCACCTCTGGGGGAAGGATGTTCCAAAGGGCGGGAGCTACAGCAGAGAAGGCATGCTTCCGAGACCCCGCTAGATGGAATTCTTTTATAGATGGGGCCCGTGACATGCCCTCCCTGCATGACCGGATAGGGCGGGTTGATGTAATAGGGATGAGATGGTCCCTCAGATATCCTGGTCCCATGCCATGTAGGGCTTTAAAGGTGATAAACAACAGCTTGAATTGGACCCGGAAGCAAACTGGGACCCAGTGGAGCTCACGCAACAAAAGTGTTATGTGTGCAAATCTTGGAGCACCCAAGATTGTCCGTGCAGCTGCATTCTGGACCAGCTGTAGCTTCCGGATATTTTTCAAGGGTATCCCCATGTAGAGCGCATTACAGTAATCTATATGGGAGATTACCAGGGCATGAGTGACTGTTCAGAGGGCCTCTCAGTCCAGGAAAGGGCGTAACTGATGCACAACATGAAGTTGCGCAAAGGCCCTCCTGGCCACGACTGCTACCTGCTCTTTGAGCAGGAGTCATGAGTCCAAGAGGACCCCCAAGTTACACACCGGATCTGTCTGGGGCAGTGTGACCCCATCCAGCACTAAAGATGACAAGTTCCTGGGACACGAGGTGCCATTAATCCACAGCCACTCCATCTTACTAGGGTTCAGTCGAAGCCTGTTGTTCCTCATCCAGGCCCCCACAGCCCCCAGACACTCGGAAAGGGTGGTCACGGCATCACTTACTTCACCTGGGATGGAGATGTACAATTGAGTATCATCAGCATACTGAAGATACCTCATCCCATGGTGATGAATGATCTCACCTAGCGGTTTCATGTAGATGTTAAAAAGGAGACGGGAGAGTACTGATCCCTGCGGCACCACACAAAGAAGGGGTGGGGCCGATCTCTCCTCCCCTATCAACACCAACTGGGACCGGCCCTGGAGGAAGGAGGCGAACCAGTGCAAGACTACGCCGCCCACCCCCAGCTCCCTGAGCCGACCCAAAAGGATACCATGGTTGATGGTATCGAAAGCCACTGAGAGGTCAAGAAGAGCCAGGATGGATGCACTGCCTCCATCCCGCTCCCGCCAGAGATCATCCATAAGTGCGACCAATGCCGTTTCTGTCCCATAACTGGGTCTGAAACCTGACTGAAAGAATCCAAGTGGCCCCAGGGCAACCTCTCATCCCTCATTACAATGGACTGGAACTGTCCACTAAGGAAGGAGCAGAACCCCTGTGAGACAGTATCTCCTAGTCCCAACACCCATAGGTGGTCCATAAGATACTGTGGTCAATGGTATCAAAAGCTGAGAGCTGTAAGATTGTGGCAGTATATGAGTTCAATAAATAAAGAGGCTCCCAGTCTCTTTCCAGGTGCAATTCAAGGTGCTGGTTATCACATTTAAAGCCCTACATGGCACAGGGCCAGGTTATTTGTGGGACCTCCTCTCTCTGAGACTATCTGTCCATTCTACTAGATCGGATAAGGTGGGCGCGCTCCACATCCCTTCCCTTAAATGTTGCCATCCAGTAGGAACTTAGGAAGCATGCCTTTTCTGCAAGCAGCCCCTGACCTGTGGAACACCCTGTCCCCCAGGATCCAGCAGGCCCCCAGCCTTTTAGCCTTCCAAAAGGCTGTAAAGACCTATCTCTTACCCCAAGGTTGGGATAGGGTGAGGCTGAAACCTGGGGATGGTTTTGTTGGATGCATTGGAGAAAGAAGATGGAAGTGACAAATTTGTATTTGTATTGTTTCTATTGCTTTTTGTTTTTTATTGTTGTTGTAAGAGTTGTGTTTCTTAAGATGGGTGGCCATATAAATCTTTCAAAATAAAATAATAAATCTGGGAAGAAAGACAGCATGCAGAGAAAAAGTCTACTTTAGCTTTTAGTCCCATATTGTGTACTCTACGTTTTATTTTTCATTCTTGGAGGTCTTTCAGTATTAAATTGAGGGCACGAGATGGCTCTCTTCTCATCATATGATTAAGTACACAGCTGCCACGTTCAGATGAGTGAAATTTGAAAGGAGTCTGGCACAGAAAGAGAGCGTCCAGCCTACCTTTTCCATGTGGTGCTGCTTTATGGCAGACTGCTGCTATGGCTGGTGCAGCCCTGTTCAAGGGCTTGTTAAACCTACTGATTAATATGGCCTAGGAGACAGCTGTCTGTTAAGGCAGTATAAATTGCAAAACAAAATGCCGGTACTGTTCCCTGGTTTTGCAAGCCACAAAACTTTCGGTATTGGTTGATAATCAAGAAGTATTGAAATAAGTCACTCACTAGAGACCTTCAGTAGCAGTGCATGATACAGGGCCTGGAAGAAGGAAAGCCAACTGTGGATAGAGACTGTAAGAAAATTCCAGCAATGCAACAGGTTAAGCTGTGTGTTCAAGCAATTGTGATACATTAGAATGGTAAACACACAAAAACTCTTACTCCAGTAATATAGGAAAAGGCCTTTACAGTATTCTATGAGCAGAAGAATTGTAGAGGCAGCAGGGAAATGTATGCTAGCTCAAATGTAAAAGGGTGGGAGGGAGCTGGGGACTTTTCTGTCAAGCAGGGTAAAACAAGCCTGCATTTGCTGACTTGCCAGGAATAGAATCATACTTCAGCTGTGCTACTGTGAGTCCAAATGCCAAGCCAGTAAGGAACCCCAGCCGTAATGCCTTCCTTCAACTTTGCATTTCTCACAACAGCCTTCTAATGCCTAAATTTAAATATGTGACATGGTAAGTTAGAAATCATAAAAAAAAAACAGAAAAACACCCTGCACTGAGTCATACCATCCACAACATTAAGGCCGCATATCAGAACTATATTTTAATGTACAATTTCATCATCTTAGATTTAAACTCCCTTTAGCTAGTCATGCAGCATTTTTAATAATTATTATTTGTATTAGTTTCCATGTCATCATCAGGCTTGGAGGTGAACTTTGACATTACTTGGGAGTGGATCAGTGGACAGCACAATCCTGTATCATTCAGGAGATAACTTAATGGGATTTACTTCTCAGTAAGAATTGCTCTGTAATGTCTTGCTTGCTTGCTCGCAAATAAACCACAACCTGCATCCTTCACAAGTTGTAAAATTGTCAGTTGTTTTCCAGGAGTATGGGAAGTCAAGCAAATTAATAACAAATAATTTTATTAGAAATAAATTGGGTAAAAAATCGCAATTCACTGTAGCCCTTTGCATCTCAGAATTACTCAGAAGTAATTTCCATTGTGCTGAATGGTGCTTCTTCCCAGACTGGAGTATTCAGGATTGGAGCCCTTGTCTCCCAAATAAATATTGCCTTTTCATAAATAGAAATAACCACAGCCCATGTACATATGGTTCCTAGTGTAAATAATTGGTTAAATCCTAAAACTAAACTCAGAAAATGCTGTGAGTGCAATTCACAGGCACAGGGTTGAAATGAATGGGAAGTGTTGATTCCAGCAAGATGTGGTTCCCCTCTCCCTGCCTGAGATTTCCCATCACTCTCTGATGCCACTTTTATTTTGCTTGCTCAATTTCCCACTATCTATGGATTCTGTATTTACTTCTGTTGGGTAAGCAACAGAAAGAGGGCATAGGTCTGAGTCCTTTGTATTTTTCTCATAAGCTTTGTTCATCAAGGAAAATCGCTCTAGAAGAATGATTAATATAATTTAAGTGATATGCCACAGAACAGTTCATTTTATGCTTCATTATTTCATCTGGCCAAATATCTCTAGAAACTTTTATATATTTTCAGGTGACTTGAGACATTTTACAAGTTCCCTGTACTGCAGAATCATCAAGAATTGGGGTCTAAATGTCCATGACTGAAATTCAGAAAAGTAGAATCCATCACCATACTTGAAATAGAATGAAACCATGTTCTTTGGTTGTTATCAAACATAGATAATTATGTGACTAAATGAGGATGTGGAGGTTAAAACTTGTATGTTTTGTAGATCTTCCATTAACATAATAAAATAATTGTCATAATATGGATTTTTTTCCCATGATTGGTATGGCTGTTTTAAGGGACTACTGAGGCAGGAAAACTGCCATTTTCTTCATTTTTAAAACTTATACAGAATTACTGATTGTTCAGTAATTTGTATGCTTCTTTAAAGTGATGTAAAGAAAAGATGGACAGCAGGAAGGAAAACAATATTGGTTCAAATGAGAAACTGTTTTAATAGTTCTTCATGGAGTAATTTGCTAGAGTCTCTTCAAATAATCTTCTAAAATATGAACAAATCTGGTAAAATATTTTTTTGCATGGAATATTACTTTTATTGTTCTAAATTAAATGAGCAACAGCAACACGGGTGAAGTTACAGATACATTGCAAATTTATTTACAAATTTTCTCTGAAATCTCACCTTTTTTATATACCACTGAAATTTTGAAAATAATATTTTTGAAGAAAATAAACAGAATTAAGCAAGAGAGAGCAATTGTGCATGGTTTCTCTTTAGCAGCTTTAGAAAGTTCAGTAAAGCTATTTTGTTTTTTGTGCAGAATAGGAAAAAGGAAGGAAAGAAGGAACTCATTGTTTTGAAATCATATGACATGTTCTTGCCTTACTATGTTTAGAACAAAGAACAGCATATGTATATCCATTGCATTTCAATTGCAATTAGGGGCCATACATACATACACTCTGGAATAACCCTCATCAATTGTTACCATTTATGGTTAAAGAAAAACATGTAGTAGAAAACTAAATTGCCACTCATTATGTGTTTTTAAACTATAGGAATGGATGATAAAAATTCTACAGTCATAACTGGAAAGCCCAGAGGACTATTTTTAGAAAAAAAAAAAGACATTTTACACATGTAGTTTTTCAATATTTAAATGGGTGTGCTTTGAGAAGTTGCCCAATGAAAATTCCATTTAAATGAATAGGACAAGCACAAGATGTCTTTCTATGTTTGCCCCAAAGAATTCCCAATCTGTTATGTCCTATATCTACTCAGTATAGGATACTGAGTAAATACGTTTACTGACAAAGTTTTAAGTGCACGCTATACTGCCTTACGGAATGGGACCTGTCCTCTGAGAAAATTCACCAATATTAAGTTTCTACAAGTCTACATTCATTCAAATATTAATTACAAAATTTAAGTTCCATTTATTGCTAAACATATGCTTAAGGAAGGACTTAGGATGGGCCATGGTATAGTACTAATATTATCTTATTAATTAAGATGAATTTTAAGTAGTGATTAATATTTTAGAGTGTATACTCTGTTTACCTAGAATATGTTTAAAACATTAATCTGCTAATATTTTGTTATCACATTCTCAGTTTCATGTAATATGGCAACAATGTCTAAAGCTGGTAATTAGGTTTTAACAATAAAAGTAAAAAATGTGACAGTATGATTTTGGTGGTCATGCTTATTTATCATATAAAAAGTATTTGCTTTTTCAGGAGTTACAAAATAATTTTTGTTACAGAGAAAATCTCTATCAAGATTTAATAAAAATGAATCACATTAACAGTTGTTTGGGTTCCTAGATTCCATAAAAAGGAAAACATAATTTTTTGGAAAAAAAAAATTCAAAGCTTAACATTTTTACCACCATGTTATGCAATTATTTGATGATACCTGGGTATCTGTCTCTCTCTTTCTTTTTGTTTCTTTACAACTTTCTAGAATTGTTTTTCAGAATATGGGGATGGTAACATTTTTGAAACAATGTATTTATCACAGCTTAGTAATGAACATGGTATAATATTTATGTAGATATTGATCTATACATTCTAAGGAGCTCTACAATGCACTGTCTTCTGGAACATGTTCATTGGCCCTTGCTGAAAGAAATATGTAAGCAATTGCAGTAAACTCATAAAGCTTTAGTTCCTTTGAATATCCAGTGTTATAAATTATATTATCCTTTTCTCCTGAACATAATTTGTACCATTGTATAAAATTAGCAACCGTTAGTAATACTTCACAAATTGTAAAATATTATTACAAATGTCCTTGGCATTCTGCTGGAGCAGCTGCATGGGTTTAACAGATATCAAGACAAATCAGCTGTTCTGTGTGTTTGACTTAAACATGAAAAAAGAAGTCAGAACGATGGAGAGAAAGAGACCAAGTTTCTTGCATAAAATAGGAACCAGGGAAATCAGTTGGATTGGCTTCCAAAAATGTATTAAACCTGAGAAGTTAAGAGTTGAGTCCTTCTCTTTTGAAAGCAATATCTTGCAGAGGGAAACATACAAATATATTGTATATAAAATCTCCTTAAAATAGTTGAACAGTACTGCCTTAAAGATGCATTTGATACAAGAACAATAATTCTGAATTTCTTAAGAGAATAATTTAATGTGCCAAATTAATGTCATAATTTATCTATCTGTTGTTCTGTGCTCTTTAAACTTGTGTGCCAGACAGTATGTCAGAATGGAATCTGGTTGTTAAAAGCAATTTCATATGTTCATTTTGTATATAATCTTAGTCTTGGACTAAAAAAAATCAAAACTTGATTACTTGTTTACAGAAATGCTTTCCATTTGTTTGACAGTTTGTAAGAACTGCTCTGAAGCATAGTTAAAAGCACAAGCTTGTGAAAATAGAAATTAATCACAAAAAATTCTGCTCCTCCCCAAATATGCCTTACCATTTGATCTTTTTTCCCACGTCTTTGCTGTAATTAAAATAAGATTGCCTTTTAAAATGTTATCCTTTGTAAACTGCTTGGTGGTGTTAAGACATAAACAGTTGTGCACATTGCATGTTTTTTGCAACTAATATGAAAGCACTATTATATTCCCACATCCCCCCGCCCATAATACAGCTTTTGCCTCTAGTAAAATCAGCACATTTTGTACCTGGCTGCCTTTCACATTCTTTTTAATGTAAGTTAACTCCAGTGCTGTATTCAAAAGATAATTCTACAGCATTTTGGTTGGACAAATTTAGCAGTATACGTATAACATGGCTGATGACATACAATTTATCTCTTTCACTTTTCACTTCAAAATTAAAAGGAAAGTATTGTTCAAGGGTGAGGGAGGTACTTTTCTTTCCTTTCTCTCTCCACTGAATTGTTCTGCATGAGTATAAATGTCCTCAGCCATTTTGTCTTCACCGGTGCATCTGATCTTTAAAGGTTGATCTTACTTGTCAAAAAAGTAACAGGCACTGAATTTGCCTGGGAAAGTTTACTTTGTCAGAGTAATTATTGGAAAAAAGTGCATTTCTTAAGCAATCTCCATTGGGACATAACTTTTGTAGAAACTCACCCATTTTTGGTTCCAGGCATGGTTTTATAATGGAGTTATCAGGCTGACAGCAAATAGGCATTAATATTATCAATTTCTAGTAATAAGAAATTATGAAAACTCACCAGTGCCCTTCTTCTCCAGGAAGATGTCCCCGTCAGCACCTGCTGAGGGCTTTGTTGATTAAACTGACAGGTAAAAAATTCCTGTAGAATAAAGCCAGACCAGCTGGCTTTGAAGAGAAACCCCCCAGGTTGGGTCCTGTTTGCCTCACTCACCCTCTGCACCGAAGGCAGAAGCTTTTTCCCCTTTGCTGTTGACCTGTAAGATGCGTGATTTCCATGCACAAGTGTCTGGCAGGCCTGGGACCACCTGTTCCTGCCACTCTGGAGTAAATTTAGCTGTAAAAGGTATCGCTGTCAACCAGACCTTTGTCAGTTCTGGCAAAAGAACACAGAATTACTCTGTCCGCAAAGCATGCTGTATATTCGGTTGGGAAATATCAAATCAATAGCGTTATCCAAAAATCACTCCTTTGGCAGATATGAAATAAAATGGGAGTAGTTCTTCTTTACATCGGTGTAAATATCTCATTTCCAAACATAATTTAAAACAAGGCAATATTTTGTATTTTAACTGCAGCTAGAATGCAACTTTTTTTTAAAATGGAAACATTGCTTGTATCTTTTATGTTAAACCACTTAAGTACGAAAGTGGATGGCTTTCTTTGACACTCTTACTTTAATTCAAAGAAATATTGGAAACTTAAAACTTCTCAAAGAGAATTTAATTATATTGCTCACCAAATTACAAAATATGTCTACTGAAAGACTGCATGTCAAAACTAACCATTTATGCCATGGAGGATTTAAAAATTTGAGAACCAGACCGATAACATATTTGCTAACATCCAAGGAAGCATTTATTCCTTCAAAACTCATTTTGAATTTTATGAATCTTCTGAATTCCATCTCCCCTGCCTGAGATTGTTATTTGCCTTTCCTGCCCTCCTCCCCGCCCCCCGCCTACAGTCTTACGAGAAGAAATGTACTTAACATTGAAAAGGAAACAGATATATATTTTTTCTGAATATCTTGTCACAATCTCTGAAAGATCATGTCAGGGGTAAAGTGCCAGCCAACTGAGTTGCTACTTGAATAAGCAAGTCCTGTTCAGCCTGGGTTTGGCAGGAAATTGCACAAAGTGGTTCATGTCACAACCCTAATGGTATTGTGTTAAAAAGGTATGGGAGAGAAAGAATGAGGGGTACTTACAAAAAAAGTGTCTAGGTCACAGGCCTTTTGCCAAATAAACAAGCTTCCTATTTACTTACGACATATAAACAGCTACTCACCAAACTCTATTTCTCTGCAGGGTACCACTTTGAGATGAAAACAGGGACCTGATTGGCATCATCTGGTATCCATGGAAACATGGTAAGTACCTCTCCCTAAGTGAATGTCTCTTATTCAAGATTTAAAGGCTGAGTACTGGGTAAGTGAGTGTTTTCATTTAATAATTATATGGGAGAAACTTTTTAGAAGCTTGCTAAGGGGAAACAGGTTCTTGGTTGTTGCGTGCGCCGTAACAAAGCCCTTATGTTTGCATCATATATTTTTTTTAAATAATGTGTTTTGGGTTCAAACCCTCCATCATTCCTTTTCCCCCCTAAATACAAACAACCTTCTTAAAGTCCTAATGAATAGGAATTCAACTTTTTGAAGCTCCATTAGTACTGGAAAGTAGTAATCATTGTTCTTTGTTTTATTAGTACTTAGGGCAGAGTTTTCATTACAGTACATTAGATTCTGCCCCCTTTCCACCAGCTAAATAAAATAGACCATTAGAAAGGTTGAAAAAAAAGTACTCTTATTTGTAACATTATCCTAGTAATGTGAAATCCTTGAATGAAAAGAAAAGCCAGGATTGCATACACTATGTTTGAAATTAAAATTTAAACATCAGAAAAAATGGCTAATCTGCAAATGTGTACATGTGTGTGTAGTCTGTAGTTATTGATGCAAATTCTTAAGAAATCACTCAGACATTACGTGTCAGCCCTTCAAGGTAGAGCAGACTAGGAAACCAAAGTCATGTAGGCCAATACTACTTTTATGGTAAAGTTATAGTAACAGTAATCTTGCAAATCTGAATGCACCTCTCCCTTCCCTCCCTTTATCTTTGTGTTAACTAGGAGGAGCCTTTCTAAAACGTTTACGTATGTTACAGTTCTGTCCTGGATTCAGGTTTCTTTTATCTGCCCGTAGCCTTGGCAGCCGCTCTTCCTCCTGTCCCTCAAGGCCATTCCCTCACAACTGCAGCCTGACAAGTTTAAATAACACAAATTAAGCACTTACCCAGTGTTATTACTAGTGATCTTGGTTCTTCTAAATTAATATCTATTAGTGACTTTGGAAAGCAAATACCAGTCAACCAAGTTATGAACCTCTGTGTCTATTAAGGATATATGGCCATGTGAGAACCAAGTCTTCCTTAGTCAGAAGTTCATTGTTGTCCACTGTTGTCCAGTAGTTTTAGGATGCCTTTCTAAGGGAAACCTTTTTACTCCTTGCAAACGTGGAGTATTCAGAACATGCATGCCACTCAAGTGATGTCTTTTTCTGTCAATGCAGAGAAACTTTCACAGATACTAGGGTACCCATTTGGCCTCTAAGTGAGCTGTAAGTCCTGGATGACATGGAATCAACATGGCTACCCACAAAGGTTTCTCAGCTACAGATACCATTGTGAACATTATCAGCAGGAGTTATGCAATGCTCTCTTGTGTTGAATGCTCTGCATTTGTAAGGAGTGAAGAGGACTGGGAAACCTGCCTAAAACTCATTACTTAGAAAGAGAATAAAGGGAGAAATTTGTTTTATGTCTTTGAATTCAATTACAAGTCTTAAAAATTAAGAACAGTATTCTTTTTATGACATTATTTTATACTCTTAATATAGTCTTTGTGATTATAGTCAGGGAATGAAAAACTAGATGATACATTTTAACTATTAGCAGTGAAATAACCTAGTTAGTGCAACAACAAAATCCAGTGCCATCTTCAAACGTTTAAACTATCATAAGGCAGGAAAAAGTGTATTACTTAACAGTATGAGGTCTTGCAATTCCATATGCAAGAGGTTGAACCATTTCTTTCAGAGTTTCCAGTGAACTGACAGTTATCAATCTGTCACCTTTGAATATGAAACATCTGCTGAAAATTACATTCATTTTGCAATGAATCCCACTGACAATAACACAAATGCTCCTGAATTACAGCCTTGGTTAGGTAAACAGCATTTTCTCAACCTGTACTAGGTTCTTAGATTTGCATTTCATTTTATATAACCATTACAAGGACATATTTCTCTATAGAAAGATCCAGTGGAGGCAACTGAAATCCAACTGGTTTAGAGTTCTGGCTTCCCTATTTTTATCACTCTGCATATTATTTTCATTTACTTTCTTTATTGTTTTTATTTGCTAACTTTTCTCAGCAACCCGTCCCTGCTGAGTGCAGATGGCATGAATGATCTCACAGATTCTCTGCTCAATAAGCCAGAATGGTATTACAGACATTCTATATTAAACTTCTCTTACTTCAATAAAAATGCTGCTTTACCACATGCCTGCTTCAGATTCTCCTCCATTCTCTAGGTCTCTCTCTCTCTCTCTCTGTGTGTGTGTTTTACAATTCTCAGAAGTTTTCTTTAAGAATAGCTACTGAAGGATCTTGTCAACATTTATTTGATATTCCACTAGATCTTGTAGGATATCAAATAATTAGAAGGCCTATGTGACATTTTCGTAGTGCCCTGATGTGCAGAAACACGTACTAATGAGGGCAGACATTTTAGGATAGACATACTATGCACTTTGCAAAGTTGCTTGCTTTGTTTAAAATGGGGTTGGTAAAAAAAAGGCCACCACCAATACATAACTATTATCTACTCAGTAGAAAAGTACAGAGCTATTATCTACTTAATGGAAGAGTATTAACAACAGTCAAAAACATACCCCATTATGTCTGGCTATCTGTCTGGTTATCTATTGCAAGAAAAGAGAAAACAATATAGTTCTAAGTGTTCCTTGGCAAAAATATAACAATTTTAAAAAGAGATGGCTTCCAGTAGCCCACAAATTGTTTTCCTGCTTAGAAGATAATTTTTACCCAGTTTCATCTCTTTTCATTGTCCAATATTCCTGTCTAATAGCATGATAGGGGACAGGGGGATATGAAGATGTGGAATTTCCCAGAGGCCATTGCAGATGACCTTTGCAAAACTACATCTACAGCTCCCTCTGCCCTCTCACTACTGTAAACAGTGCAAAAGGACAATGGAGAAGAGCAAGGGGGAAAATAGCCTTCCTTTTCTCCTCCCAGTGCACTGCACCTCCAATATTGTTCTTAAAAAGGTAAAGGTTTCCCTTGACGTAAAGTCCAGTCGAGTCCGACTCTAGGGGGCGGTGCTCATCTCCGTTTCTAAGCCTTGGAGCCGGCGTTGTCCATAGGACACTTCCGGGTCATGTGGCCAGCATGACGACACGGAACGCCGTTACCTTCCCGCCGAAGCGGTACCTATTGATCTACTCACATTGGCATGTTTTCGAACTGCTAGGTGAGCAGGAGCTGGGACTAGCAACGGGAGCTCACCCCGCCGCACGGTTTCGAACTCCCCTCCCTAAATTCAAGGTAAGAAAGGGAAAAGGGGTAAGAATAAACTTTTCAAGGGCTAGAATGCTGGTAGAATAAGGGATAACATTTTTCTGATTCTTTGGGTCAGCTACAGTTTGTTTTTTTAGTTTTCAGGTCCTATCTTTTTTTTCTTTCTGAGCCAATCTGAGAGGAGCTTCAGAAAGTTCACACATTTACAAAACAGACTGCCAGTTATTACAACCTATTGCAGACCTATTCGTTGAATGTCAGTCCTTACGTAGGCAAAGTCTTTACAGTATAACGTTGATGCACAGAAACAAAGAGATCAGCAAAATTAGATGGCTGTAAAAATTAGCAAATGTAGATCCAACAGTTTGGACAAAAGAGTTTGAATGCGACGTATTCGCAGTGGCCAAGTGACTTCTGCAGCAGAAAATGAAACAGAGTATTCTGAAGAGGAATGTTCTGAAGAGCCCTCCAAGTGGGTAGACTCCAGACTGCGATATGATGTTGTTCTTTTTGCTATAAGAATACATTTATTATGCTTCCTAAGAATATTTTAGGTAGTGTCATTACTGCTACGGGTTTGCTCTTACACGTGGCCATAGACAGTCAATAAAAGAGATGGAACACAATAAAGGCAGGCAGGTAAGTAGCTAAAGGAAAGACATCAGAAAAAACACATCCAATGAACAATCATCTTAAATAGGAAGGTCTTCATTATATGGCAGAGGTTTTTTTGGGGGGCGGGGTGTCCTAACAACCAGGAAACATGCTGAGACAATGACTTGGTCTCTAATGTTTATTGCTAGTACATAACAGGAATCCTAACAAACTGAAGAAGCGTGGGAAAACCCAGACATATAAACCCCAAAGGTTAAGGCGGTCCCGATCTGTGTCTCTTTGAATGGCTGACCAATTCCTCAGTGCTACGCATGCGCTTGACAGTCTGGGTGGGAGCCCCCTGCTCGCCATCCTTACTCATGACACGGGGAGGTTAAATATGATCAGTGTATAAAAACAAATGTGTATGTTCCTTCTACTAAAAGATGGCTTTTCTTCTCCCCTCCCCCTATGTATGTAACAATATCAATGGAGACATAGTGAGCCAGCTCTAAGTTGGCAGAAACCATTGAGTTTTTAGGCAGTAATGTGTACTCTTTCTAGGCTAGGTGTGATTTGTTTCCTGACAATGAGACAAATTGACTTTCTTCAGGCAGTTTTTGTGGTTTTTGCAGAGAAAATGTATGGCTGGGTTATGTGAACATGCAGGTCTGCAAGCTCAACTGAGTCATCCCTGGCCAATTTTCAAATGTCTTTTCTCAAGGAAAAACAAGACTACTTGAGATGAGTCAAGGCAAGCCATTTATATCTTTTTGTTTAAACTGGAGCCTTAAACTGATGCCTCCAGTTTTGCTATATTATATAAACCATGGCTTCCTATATTAAAAGTAAAATTAGGTTTTGAGAGTGGATTATTCTATGCCGCAGAAATTCCTAGATTTAACAAATATAACACTGCTACAATGGGTAGTGGAACCTACCGTGCAGTGAAGGTTATTGTAAAAGCCATTAAATGTAGACTGGAAGCTGGAAGCTGGAGTTTGAAATGAATAGAAAAATCAGGGAGGAACAGAATACAGTGCCCTGAAAAAGCGAATGGCTAATTTTTGGAAGTTACTTGCATAAAAAAAGGATATTTCACACTGCAATATTTTATTACACAGTTTCTTGTCCTATATTATATTGAACAGTTATTCTGAAATTCATACTGAAAGGGAATGCAAATTGTGTGCCCAGTAAACCTACCCACACACATACATTTGATTACAGATAGATGTAGTCAATGTCTGAGCTTTATCTGAATAAACAAAACAAAACAAGTAGGAAAGGAGTTAACACTTCGAGAGGGCCATTTTGTTCCCTTTTCAACCACATAGCCCAGGAAATTGCTATTGTTCTCAGTCATTTTTGAGACATATTTTGGAGGAAGAACTTTTAGACTTTGCCTACAAAACCTCTTAGTTGCAAACCTTTACCATTTAACTCAGTGGAACTTAATTATCAGTAGATATACATATAATTACCATTTAACTGAACCAAAGTCTATTTTAGTTGCCAATGTGAAATGGAATGGGCATTCATTTGCTATACATAAATATGCACACATCAGATTTCAATAATAAAAAAGTCTCTAATTCCTTTGAAGTCAGTAAAATACATAAGGAAACTGTAGTGCTCCATACCCAATGATGATTCCATGCTGTGATCAGTGCAAGTAAATAGTGCTTTATTGTTATAAAATGTGGTTTGAGATAGAAGGAAACATACATCTTGCCCAGGTATCTCTTTTGGAAAAAGAATAAGCCAAGGAGAGTTCATAATTAGAATGAACATGAGAGCAAATAGGATTGGGGAAGGAGAGGTGACTAAGCTTCAAGGTGAGTTTAGTTACTAGGTGAGCTAGCCACAGCTCCAAACTCCATAAAAGTATAATTTAGGGATTATAGGTCAAATAGTTATTTAAAAAATAAATATAAAGTTAACAACAATAACTAGTATGAATATACTAGTTTACATGTTTAATCAGCCAGAGAGGTGTATATATAGGACCTTCTGGATGTGATAATTAAATTCCATTCCCTCGATGACAGATCCCTTTCTGTTAGGAAGAACTAGGAGGTTTTGGTTTCTGGGATAAGAGACATGTTCTTGTAGGATAAACCCAATCCTTGGGTGATGCAACCATATCCATCCATCCATCCATCCATCCATCTATCCATCCATCACATTTTGCCACCGTCCATCTCTTATACTGAGAATACTCTGGAAGGTGGGGGGATTTGATTTCACATTCTCTGTGATTCAACACAGAGAGGTGGTTCTGTGAAGAGTGTGTTGAATGCATAGTGACTTGCTTGCCTGGTACAAACATGAACATCATGTACCATCTCGTTAAGCTGCTAGGTAGGGCTGGGGAGGAGATAGAGCTCATGGTCCGCACTGATACCAACAACATTAGGAATCTGGACTCCTGGAAAACAAGATTTAGATTTCTAGGAAGAAGATGGAAGCTCAGGATGCCAAAGTAGCATTTTCAGAAATGATTCCTGTTCTATGTGCAGGACCATTTAGAAAAACAGAGTCAGGGATCTCAATATGTAGCAGAGACAGTGATTGAGATAGAGGGCTTTTAGATGGGAAATGTGTTGAGAAAGATAGGATCCACTTGGAACCAGGCTGTTGGTGCATAATATGAAAATGATGGCAAAACAGCTTTTAAACTGAATCCTAGAGAAAAGCTGATAGATGCCGGCAGCATCCAATTTGTAAGATTGCATATAGTTCAGGAAATGCTATAGGGTATAGGCCAGTGTTCAGAACAAGTTAATGGAAGCTCATATAGATCAGAAAACAAAAGGAGTACAAAATTGCCATAAAAAAGGATCCTGCCAACAACATTTGAAAAAGGATATGTTGTATCAGCGTTTGTGTGTCAGTGCTAGAAGTTTCTAAATCAAGATGGGGGAATTAAATACTTGATATAACATCAACTGGTGGAATGGAGAAAATCATTGGCATACTGTCATTCCTAGATGCAAACTTTATAGAAAGGCCAGAGAAAAGTGCAATAGGAGAGGTGTTACTCTTTATATCAAGGTATGTATAAAATCTAACATACCAGAAACCATATGAGCATCAGATTCCTCTACAAAATCAGTATAAGTAGAAATATCAGGCCACAGAAGTAAATTAAATCTAGGGATCCACCTAATCAAAATAATGAGGGCAATCTTGAGGTGCTGGAAAAAGTCAGGGAGGCATGCAAAGAGAAGCTTTCATAATAATTGGGGGCTTAAATTGCATTCATATAGACAAGGTACACTCATGCTCAAGCCAAAACTAAGAAACTAAATTTCTAGATACCCTAAATGACTGTGTTAGAACAGTTTCCCAGCTTGGATGGGAAGCATGGAGGCATGGCATGGAGGAAGTTTCAGAACACTAGATGAGAAGCCATCCAATGAAAGAGACTGAAAACAGACCAAGTATTTCTTCCCATAGTACATAATTAACCTGTGGAATTCATTGCTATATGACATTGCCATGAACTTTGATGGCTTTAAAAGGTGGTTGGATATCTCTAAGTGGTCTGTTGATAGAGGTCTATCAATGGCTGTTAATCTTAAAAACTCAGTGTTACCTCCACTTTGGGGAAACATACTTCCAATTACTAGTTGCAGAAAGAAACAGGGGTGGAAGAGGACTACTATATGTCTTCACTATTCCTACAAGGACTCCAGAGGCATCTGTTGGCCACTAAAATACGAACACTGAACTATGATGGGCTTTGGCCTGATCCACCAGGGCTGTTTGTATGTTCTTGTACCACTGAGAAATCTGTTGGATGTTACTACTTTTTCTTTTTCTTGTTGGTGGTATTATCTTCACACCAGTTTCAACATTTCAACAATTTCACTTCTGTTGCCTTTTTTTAAAACCAGCACATCAAACAAAGTAATTTCCATATTATCTGAAACTGAAACCACTATGTTTTGTTATGCCTTTGTTCTCCGCCTACAAAGGAACCTAAGTTTGCAACAAATCAGGATTTCATGTTTTCAAAAGTAGTAGAGGAATCAGCCATTGCATATTTCTTTGGCCCAACAGTGCTAAGTGTTAATTGTAACTAGTAAACCCTAATCCATTTCAGTTTCTGACTCCTCCTCAGGGCTGGCTTAACACCCTAACAGCACATATTTCAACCATTTTCCTTTGGCTTCCACCCAGGTGTCCATAGGAGCAGGTGGGAGGGGCAGATGGTGGCATCTCCATCATGATGCCATCACAGAAAGAATGTGACTTTAGGTGCCTACATCAGACATGATACAAATGACATAAGCACATCATTTGTGTGAGGAAGTAATGACACACTTATCATTTTGATAACATAATGGGTTGTTGTGGACATTTGTGCTCCCACCTTATAGTTTTTAACATCTGCTTGATAAAAAGAACTTGGAAGCTTGCTTATAATTTTGTGCATTTTTATGGGTCCTAATAAAAATATTGTCAAACCATTGATTCTGGAATTATTAATACAAGTATTAATATAATAATTAATAGTCACTTCAACCACTGTGAGCATTATGGAACACTGCTTTACATTATGTTTCACTGTTATTTTCTGCTTTGTTCAAATCTGACTTTAGTATCTCCTTGCCTATTTAGACTGTTCAGCTTGCCAAGAGTTATATTATAAAACTGAATATTTTTAAGTTAAAGAACTAGGTGTAAAAGAAAAATGATTAATTAGCAACTTTTAACAAAGTTTTTTAAACTGAAGCCAAAAATTGGTTTACAGCACTGGCAAAATACATGACTGCATATCTCCCTCAATATTAAATATAGGAAATCTGAGGACTAATTTTGAATATAGTGCATGAGTAAGAAAGAGATTCCTTTCTTGTTCTCAGTAGTATGTCCATATTTACATTTTATCCATTAAAACAAATACCTAAATACAAAACTTAATCCTGGGGGCTGTGCCTCCAGAATTCAAGGAGGGTAATAATTAGGAACTGGTTACAACTTCCTGTTGTGTGCGTCTTGAAGGCAAAAGACACAATGGCTTGCAACCAGTTTCCAAGAGTACAGTATATCTGTGATCATGGGAAGCTGTTGCAGGACCAAAAGAGTGGGAGGCAACTTTTGACAGTTCTCCTTCTCTCCTTCTCCCTTCATACCGCCCATCTCCCCCTCTTTTGGGGGAGATGGGCGGCAATTAAATTTGAATCATAAATAAATAAATAAATCTGTGACCAATTAAAAAAAATGTCTTGGAGGGCTGGGATGCTACTGTAAGGGTCACTTTGAATCTCACCTAGTCAGTTTGACAATGATGCCATTACACATGACACAGGTAGGCAGTGCTGTCCTAAATAGATTTGGATAGTAGGTAGTGATGGTGGGATTTACAGCAACTGTACATCTGCCATTCCCCAAGCTCTGCTGGCAAGAATGGGAGCTGTGCATTGGTGAGGCTCAGGGCCAGTTTTATGCAGTTGTGTTGGGCATGTCCTTCCCTCCCCTTGCTCCACTCATTGCAATGATCCCTTACCTGCTGCCCCTGTTAATATCTTGCTGTTGTCTGCTTCTGGCTGAGCCAGCAACTATACATGCTCCTGTCTCCTTCTCTGCACAGCCTGAAATGCCAAGTAGGCAGTAGAGAAAGCTCAAGACAGAGCATAGTGATGATGAACAGCAGTGGAGACTAAGAAAAGTGAAAGAATATTCTGCTTAAGCAGCCAAAGCCAAGGGACACAGAGGAGGCATGCTGGCAGGACTGTTATCCACCTACTTACATGTACCAACACTAAGCTGGCACCATACCATCCAGGCCAGACTCTTAATTCATGCTTGTTAGGACTGAGGAGGGACTGAGATGTTGCTCTGCTCCTGAAGCACTTGCCAATGGCTGGGGTGTTGTGGGAAGGACCCTGCTACTGGTGAACCAGATTTCCCTCTTCCCATTCCATTTGTTGCCTGCCATGCCTGGAGAGGGGGAAAGAGCCAAGGGAGGGTGAGTGAGAATGAGAACAGGAATGTCGATAAAGGTGACCCAGTTGACATGATATACTTAGACTTTCAAAAAGACTCTTGTGTAAGCTTTTGTCCTGTTCAGACTGTGAGGCGGCCAGACAGAGTTATTATCAAACTCTTTATTTAAAACAACTATTTACAGTAATAAAGTTCTGGTGAATAATAAAGCAAGGTAATTCTAATCAAGACCACCCAGGCAATGACGGATGAACAGGCAAGGCTGCAGGATCAGACTGTGGCAGAACAGCAAGGCAGAATTCGGCTAACTCTCTGATTGAAGCTGTCAGACTTGGTGAAGCTAGAGTGCATGGCAAGGCAGAAGCTGGAGGCAAGGTTCTGTAAACTGGCACTCAGATAGGACTGGACTGACATGCGGAGGCTAGGCAAGACTGAACTGGAACCACTGGACAAGGCTTGGCTCTGGAGGCTAGGCTGGGCTGGGCTGGGTATTCTAGGCAAGGCTGAGAACTGGAAACAAGGCTGGACTGGACTGGAGACTTGAGGCAAGGCTGCAGGCTTGAAGCAAGGCGGGACTGGACTGGAGTTCCTAGGCGAGGCTGAAGACTTGGAGCAAGACTGGACTGGACTTGAGATTCTAGACAAGCTGTGGGCTTGGAATGAGGCTGGACTGGACTGGAGATCCTGGGCAAGGCTGGAGCTTGGAAGCAGGACTGGACTGGACTGAAGATCCTAAGCAGGACTGGAACTTGGAAGCAAGACTGGACCAAACTGGAGATCCTAGGCATGGCTGGGGGCTAGGAGCAGGGCTGGGTGCACACCTGATTCACGCTGGAATATGGTGACGAGGTTCTAGATGCAAGACTGTGTTCAGCCGGAATGGTAGGAGGAGGATCCTCTGAAGTGGCTTGTGCAGAAGGCAAATCTTTGGAGGTAGAAGACGCTGGCGCTGATTCCAATCTGACTACAGGCAACGCTTCTGATGCAGGTAAGGACTCTTCCGCAAGGGCTCTGAGCTCGAAGGATCAGTTGTCTCTGGCAGCTTGCTCTTCATGCGTCTGCCTTTTATGCCAATCCCTTCTGCGCCTTTTCTCTCCAGCAGCCAATCGGGCTGCCTTCTGATTTGCACGCTTCTCAGGTCTCCTGTCTCGAGTGCTGATTGGAGAGTTCAAATCCCGCACCGGAGCTTGTCCAATCCCCATTGGCCATTTCTCCCACTCTGCTGAGTCACTTCCTGGTTCTGCTTTTTCAAACTTCTCCTGATCAGTTTCAGTTTCCCCCTCTGACTCCTGATAAGTTTTGTTTTCAGAGTCAGACATGGGCTGAAACCTTACAGCTTTGTTGTAGATTAAGAGGATGATTCCTCTTGCAGATAGATAAGTGGCTAAAGACAAGAAACAGAGAATAGATACAACTTTAGAAGTAAGAGGAGTCTCATGGTGATGGTTTTTTATCTCGTTTTCTTTGTGTAACTACAACAGAGGCAATTGCTGCAGCAGTTTGGTGAAAATATAGAAGGCAGAAATCAAGGAAAACAGCATTTCAGAAATAAAAGCATTCTCCCTCTCTCTTTCTCTCTGTTTGCCAACTGAAGTATGTCTCTCTAAAGAAGGAGATTCTTTAAAAAAAGTTAAAGAAGCTTTTAGATTTTGTGTCCAATATGTTGCTTCTAGATTCATCTTTATTTTTTAATTCAGATGCTGTGGATATTCCACCTGCAATATATAGTTTAAACATAACATTTTGCAGGGATCCATCATATATGAATGAATGAATGAATGAATGGAGGGGAGCTTGTCCCAAACAGATGATACATTGAGATCCCAGATTCCTTAAACCAGCTCCAGTAAAATTATGTGTGGGGGTGCACGTATATGCACATGCATGTGAATTTAGTTCCATATGATGTTGTACTCTCTTCATTTTCTCCATTTCCCTCCATGGAATTCAGTGGGGGAGGGATTAATTATTCATATAGGCCTCTCCAGAAGACATATGAGCTTTGGATCCAGTAAATCCAAGGCTGCCACAGCCCCATCCTTCCTCTGTTTGCAGATTCTTCTCTGTTGAATGCCATAAAATCTTACCAGCAGTGGTAGATTTACCCCAAGTAGTTTTTGCAAATACTGTATAACTGTGGCTTCTGGGGTGGATATCTTCCCTTCCCCATTGACAGAGTTCCTCACTAAGGGTATGGGAAAAAATCATGCCTATTCTAAACCCCTTAGATAATTGTCTAAAACATTAGGATTGCTCTGCCTACTCTAAATAACATGAATCTGAACTGATTCTAGAGAAACTTCAACTTGCATATCCTGACGTCCTATCAGGTTAGTGGCATGTCTACTTGTCAGGGCTGTCTTCTTATGGTGATTTGATGATAGACTAAGTAATTTTTTGATGACCCACAGCTGCCAGTTTTCTTTCTTGCATTCATGATCTACTCTAATTAGTGGTTTAGAGTGCATCACACCACTCAGGCTGTGCTATAGTATTTTGTGACACGAGTCAATGCTTTTCCCACGGACTCCACATTTCTCTGTGGACAACTGCATTCTTCTCTCTAACTCATACTGATAATTCACCTTCAATAGTAAATGGAACCATGCATGTATCTACAACCCCTCTCCAGCTGAACTATGAGAAATCAACACTGAGCATATTTGTTCACCAACATAAGTACAGCATAACATTACCGTGAATGCATGGCAAATGCTCCATGCAGAAATCTCACTAAGGACTCTTCTAAACTCTCAATAAGAATTGTGGACCAAAGGAGACAGGGGGCTGGATTGTGAGAAGGGAAGGAAGCAGGAAGATTGCTGCCTATTTTCCTAGTCTAATTTAAAGTTCCAGATGACCACGTTCTATAACCCAAGAGTTGGCAATGTTTTTTCACACAGAATGGGTGAAAAAACACTTTTCCCCAGCTTCTGGAGGTTGTAGGGGATGCACCTGAGGTGTTAGCATGACCAAGAGCTGACAGACCAAGCGTTTAAGCCTTGTCTTCAATTTTTGGAGGTGGGAGGAGGTGAAATAAAACAATGACACTAACATACTTGTTTTGCTTGTAATTTTTTTTAATGTGCTGTGAAATTCTGGCAGGTTGCTGCTGAATTTGGCACTCTGATCTTGGGAAGTCCTGGGGGGTGTACAAAAGAGGCAGGAAAGTTGCATGTGGTTCACAGACCATTGCTTGCCCACACTCATCTGAAACAGACCATCAGCCACAAGGATTGCTTCTAGGATAACTTGTGGAACATTCCCAGTACAGAATCCAACTGGACATTCCTTCTCAACTTCTTGGAGGAACATCTGGATTCAATCAGCTGCCACTGTTTAGCTGAGCAAAATATTGGACTTTCCGTCTTTGCTGTATGTCAGATTCAATACAGCATGGCTTCTTGCAATATTTTGGATATATAGGAATCCTAGGATGGCAAATCCATGGTGACTGTAGAAAAACTGAATTTTCAGTGGTCTTGTAATAGGCCTTCCTTGTGGTGAGCACTTCACAGGGTTTCAACAGAGATGTCTCTTAGAAGGTTTCTGTTCTGCTACTGGGGTAACTCTCCTCATGCCTGCAGGTAATCAATCAATAAATCAAAATTTATTTACAGTCAAAGACCAAACATGGGTGATAAATCATATAATCATAAAGATAATATTCACCCATCCCTTCCAGAAAGTAGCACTGTAGTTCTGACTCCAGTTAACTCATGGCCTATCTGTTATTTACCCGACTCGGCCCTTGCAAGGAACAACTAGTGTTTGGCTAGTTGTCTAATGAATTGTGATTCACTGATTCAAAAGGATGCCTCTGTAGCTTGTTGCTTTCACTGTTGTTGCCTCTGTGGCTTGTTGTAGGGAATGTCAACATGCAGTTTCATCATCACCAAATGTAATGGGAGTATTTTAACCATTTCCACTTATTTTACAAGTTATTGTATTAACTGGTGTGACGATATAATTATAATTTTTTAATTATCCAGGTTAAGATTGTAAGAGATATGATATGGTATACTGCTTAAGGTTTTGGACTTTGCACTTAGTTCCAGACTCAGATCATGGAGATTAGGTTCATGTCCCAACTTGACCATGGAGCTCACTGTGTGACCTTTGGCGAATCACACTCTCTCATTCCAACATACTGCTTGGAGCGACAAAGAAAAATCAGGGAGACTGACTGTAATCGGTACTGATTGTACAGAGATGCAATCTGCCTTGAAGAAAATGTGGGATATAAATGTTGTTGTTATTATTTCAAGGCCACATACATTATTTGTGCCAGTAGGATAAAGGTGACATCCTGGCTGCTGTAGTCAAGTGGGAACCTATGGACCTCCAGGTGTTACTAAAGAGGAACTTATAGCATCCTTCACTACTGACCATACTGATTGGGTCTCCTCTGTAATTCAGTAATATCTGAAAGCTGCAGGTTGCCCATGCTTCAGTTATTAGAGAATCTTGCATAACCAATTATTCAGCTAGTGATGGCAGATGGCAATGGTTCCCAGAATCAGTTTGTCATTACTGTTGTGCAAATGCTCAAGTGTATTACTGACACAGAACTGTAAAACTGGCTTTACCATTTGCATAGCACATGTCAGTTAATAAGGGACAGTACAGATTTAGTACTCTTCACAACAACTTTTTACAGTAGGTAAGTATGCTTCGAAATAAAACAGTCCATCACCAGGTCAACCTGTTATTTTAGATATATGATTTTTACATGCTACTATCTTATCTGTTATAATGCGTGAAGTACCACAGCTGAGTCCCAAGTAACACTTCAATTCATTTTGTTCTTTTTATATATGTTAAGGAAAGAAAATGCAACATAACAAATATAAAAATGGAATTATTTTTTGGAAACTCACAAAAAGGAACAGGATGGATGACAGAATCCAGAGATACACTGCCTCTGGCCATGAAGACTTCATTTAGTTATAACAATGTTTGACAGATCTATCTGCAATAATATAGAATAGCCATACTTGGAATAGACTTGTTTGTAATATAAGGGAAACAGAACTTCCACCTGGATGGAATCTGACTTAAATTTAAGCCTCTGAAAATTTTCTGCCAGCATTTTTATTTTTTCCAAAACTTATGACCTTTGACCAAAAAGCCCCCCACACCCTTTCCATAATGTGTTTGTTTTGTTCCTGCTGACTCATTTTGTCAGCTGAAAGACATTTTACTTACTCTTTCCCCCTCTCCCACCCAATATGTAACACACAGATACACAAAACTGGAAATAAGTTTGTGGCTGCAAAACCGGCTACAAATGCACAAGTTACATGTCTGCAAATATAGAATGATGGTGAATGTCTTACACTATAGCACATTTCAATGTCCTTTTATTAGATTTTAAGTATTATATAGATTTGGGATCAATACGGCTGTTATAGCTGAAACCTGGCAAGATTTTCATTTACTACAAAAGGGTAGGGCTATGATTTTAAATTAATTTAATTTTCTTAAAATGGATATTTATTTTTGGAGCCAAGTTTTGCAGAAGCAGATGGATTCTTTGGCATCTTCAGCAGCCACAGCACAGGATTTGGATGTTGCTTCAAATTCATTGGCCATCCTAAACAAAAGCAGAAGTTTGCATTATTGAAATGTTCCCTTTATTCAAAATCTTGAGCCACCAAAGCTGGAGAAGCCATGACTGTAAAACCCCATTTCTCTCTGGAATGCTCCATTACTTCACTGCTGAATTTTCCAGTGATACCCATTTATACTGATAGTGAATAATCATGCATCCCTCATGTTTGTTCTGTATGTCTCAAAAGTACTTTTACTCATCCTCCAAATAGCTTTGAGGGTATCTTTGGTATTCCATCATGATTTTCAGTTCTCTATAGCAAGGGTGGGTGGTTGCAAACTTCCTGTAGCCTTTCAGTATCCTGTCTAAAACTCCTGAGTGGGTAAGGTGAAACACTGACCTGCTTCTTGGATTTGAAGGAGGAGATTAATGGACAAAGAGATATTAATATATCCCTTAAACTTCACTGAAGCTTCTTCAATCCCCCAAAGCTGATTGATTTTATGGGGGTGGGGACAATAAGAGGCAAAATCGGTTATTTTGCCCTTAACTCCCAGCTCCCTCAACCAGGCAGAATGATTTTGGCCCATGTCTTCCAGCAGTCCAGCTGTCACAGGTTAAAGAGAAGAGAGACTGAGGGAGGGTGAGATTATGCTCTTCAGATACCTGAAAGGATGTCCCAGAGAAGAAGGTCATGATCTCTACAAAGTGCAGAACATGGAGTCATGGATTTGAGAGAGGTAGTTTCCAGCAGAATAATAGCAGTTCAACAGCAGAACAAATTACCCAAAGATATGGCGAGCTTCCCTTCACTAGATACTCAAATGGAACCAAGACAGGCATCTGTTGGGGAGCTTTAATTTGGATTCCTGCATTAGGATTCAACATTATGGCCTAAATCGTGACTTCTAATTCTGTGCTTCTAAATTGCTACATCTCATCTAAGATTGTGCACACATTATGGGATGGCACCAATGCCAAAAAACCACTAAGCCCCTCCATGCTTCCCAGATCTCTTGCAATCTCATTTAAAAATAACAAGATCTTATAGATTTGGTGAAATCAGATTTTGGCCATTTACTTTTTTTTTTTTTTTTTTTTGTAGCCCTATTTATGGGTTTTGCGAGGTCAAGGCTTGATAGATTTACTTCTTTCATTTTCCTATTAATTGAATGTCTTTTAATAATCAGTTGATTTATGTTTTTTAAATTTTGTTAGCCACCTTAAGTATTCTTCTGGTTAGAAAGGTAGGATATAAATCAAATGCTATTTCGGTCTCCTTATCAGTGGTGTGTGCAGTGGGGGGGGGGCATCCAAAAAGCAAGTAAAGCAGCTGCAACTAAACTTCTGTACCTTTTTTACATGTAAAAAATCTGTGGGGCTTTGATCATCAGGTCATGGCTGCCATATTGACTTTTGACCATCCTCCATACAGACCTGCGCCTTACTCTAAGCCATGGTTTTGTTAATTCTCGTAAATAAGCCAAATGACATACTGTCATGAGTGCCGTTGAGCTGAAGTCATCAGCGCAATGGCACACATGACAATAGCAAGGAAATAGGTGAAGGGGCTCAAGATAAGTAGCCATCAACCCACAACGACTAACGGCCAACAAACAATAACTAAACGGATCACGGAGCACACCCAAGCCATCAGCGCCAATACCACGGAGATCGCCCAGCTGACAGCAATCACCGGATGAATAGAAAACCCGATGATGGGCGATCCCGGAACGCCAGCGGGGCCTCACAACCCCTCACCCACCGGCAGGGCAACGTATTGGACAAAGGGGGGTGACGTGACCGCGAGTGAGGGGGCGCTGACTGGCGCGGGGTATTTAAACCCCGCACCGGCGCGCTCCTGTCACTCTCAGCTTTTTGTCATGCGCTGCCTGCCTCTGAATAATACTCAGACACTGGTTCGTGGATCAGGCTCTGATTTATTCACAGCGCAGTTACAGCGTCGGGAGAAAAAAGCTGAGAGTGACAGGAGCGCGCCGGTGCGGGGTTTAAATACCCCGCGCCGGTCAGCGCCCCCTCACTCGCGGTCACGTCACCCCCCTTTGTCCAATACGTTGCCCTGCCGGTGGGTGAGGGGTTGTGAGGCCCCGCTGGCGTTCCGGGATCGCCCATCATCGGGTTTTCTATTCATCCGGTGATTGCTGTCAGCTGGGCGATCTCCGTGGTATTGGCGCTGATGGCTTGGGTGTGCTCCGTGATCCGTTTAGTTATTGTTTGTTGGCCGTTAGTCGTTGTGGGTTGATGGCTACTTATCTTGAGCCCCTTCACCTATTTCCTTGCTATTGTCATGTGTGCCATTGCGCTGATGACTTCAGCTCAACGGCACTCATGACACATACTATGTTGAATTATAAACCGTGGTTTTCAAACCACTATGATTGAGTTCACGTTTTGGGTAAAGCTACAAAGAAGAAAAAATGTTACTGCTTAGGGCAGCAACCAGATACAAGTGACCCACAGAAAAGAAGTGGTGTCAGGACTCGTAAGAACCACAGCCAGGCATCCAAAGTCTGATATTCCATTGATGAATACAATTCTAAGAAATTAGACAGCTACAAAAAAAAGGGGGGGGGGCAACAAGTTGCCAACTCTGATTTAAATGCTAAACAACACAATATGCTAAATATGCAGCGTCCAATTACTCTTTCCCCCTACTCTGCAAGCTATGTAAAATGTGAAGTCTAATTCTGAGCTAGGCCACAATACACAAGGAAAGTTAATTTGCCATTACTTTAGGAAATTCTCTCCATTTTTCTTCCCTTTGGTGGGGGATGTGGGAGTTCAGAAAAAGGGGGAGGGAAGCATGCAAGGGAGGTTTTTCACTTTTATGCCTTGTATTGGGTAGGAAGAAGGGAGAGAATTTTGCAAAGCCTGTGGCTAGAAAGAGAAGTTTTAAATTGATATTGATCTTAAGTTTTACCCCTTCCATGCTTGCAGTAGCATCAGGAAAAAACAGAAGGGCAACAGCAGAGAACGGATTTAACAAATATTATAGTTTAGTCCTCAAGCATACTAGAACCTATTGAACTATCCTGCTTGTCTCTCTTATCCACCCTCCTCATACATATACACAGAAATATAATTTTTGCCATCCCAAGTGAAGATGGAATAGGTGGTTGCCATGGTGAATTTCCAGCATCTGCTATACCAGGCCGCCTCCTTGATCCCCACGCTTTGCACATCCCTCAAAGGAAGAGTAGAAATCTCAGAATGAATTTTGGTATTTTTAGTCGAACTTAAAACCAAATGACCTCTTTTTAAAAAAGTCAAATGGCCTAAACTTGCTCTTAAAAGTTATTGAGGGACAGCTTCATGCAAAAAAGGTTGCTTTATAATCTATCATAGGATTAATGCTCATACTTCTATTGCATTGCAAATGGAGGGCTTGATAGGTCTGTTATTCAACATATTGTATCCACAAATTCAAGCCCAGCATTTTTTCTATGTTCCAAGTGTTGCAAGGGTGACTTTTTAATACATAACATAGCAATGAGTAAGAGTACCTCAGCCCTATAATAAATATAGTTTTATTCATTTTTTTTCAGTTGTTGCACTAGCTGTTCACTCCCTTCCTCTCCCCATTTACTATTTCTCCTCCCATGCTGTTTATTTAATATCATGTTCACCATTGCCATAATAACTGAGCATCTCAAACATTCATTGTATTACACATTTGAGGTGTGTAAGAAATCACCCTGTAAGAGTATAAGTCAGGTCTTTGCTCTGAAATTTATTTTTCCTTTCCATCAGGTGGGAGGAACAAGGGAGCAAGAAAGGTGGGGGAAGGAAAAGAGAAAGAAACACACTTATTTAAAGGGCCTGATAGAATGAGAAGATCGACTCTAAGGCAGGCCTGTGCAACCTACAGCCCAGGGTTTCTGGTGGTCCCCAAACTTTTTGCACTCTTCAGAATCATCTCCAACCACACCGATTTATGGCTCCCCATTTTATGAGAAGAAATTCAGGCCCTTTAATAGAAATCCCAAAAGGTATTACAGATATAAAAAAATCTGGGTGCATTGCAAATATAAAATGCAACTTCATCCATGCATCAGCACTCCATCTAATACTCTGGGTTTGTTCCTATACTTCAGCTACATTAGTTTGTTCACACACAGACATACCCCACCAAAAAGAACATAATCTATATCAGTGTTTCTCAACCTTGGCCCCTTGAAGATGTGTGGACTTCAGCTCTCAGAATGCTGGCTGGGGAAGGGGGCAAGGTTGAGAAACACCGATCTAGGCCATGGAGGTGAATCATAGTAACTTCCAGAAGGCAGGCTTAGATCATAAGCGGACTGTCCTTTTTCTCCATTTTTCTTCAGACAGAGCAATTTGAAGATATTGCAGCTTTGGTCTTGGTGTGTATACTCATACCACTTTCTCTCTAGTTCTGCAAGTGAAATAAGATGTGAGGAATACAAAACAAGCATTCCTCAAAACTCTTTGATTCAAAGTGGCAGTGGGAAACAAGGACGGTATACAGCATAGCCTGGAATGCTGCGAACGCTCCAAGGAAAATCATTCCTAAGAGCATTCCTTGCTTCTAGCCTCGATAGTGGGAACCACAGATATACAGAATGTCCTGATAAATGTAGGGTGAAATACTGGTCCCCATGTTTGGGACTTAAAAAAAAACTGTTGCAAAAAGGAGGAATGTGACAGAAATATAAAAGAATCTCAGTTAAAATTCAAGGGGTTAAGACTTTTCCTTGGACTTTTTTTTTTTCTTGGACCTAAAAACAATTCTGTATTTACTCCCTGGGAGTGGCCCTGGGGTTGTTCTCTTTTCTTTTTATTCCCTGCAAACTCAGGCACATTCTTTTCTGCCTGTTTCTAAACATGGTCAGGTAATTTTTCTCAGGAAAAAGTATGAAGGCAGACAGTCCTTTTGCCACTGAGAACGAGCAGATGTCTGGGGCATTTTAAAACCCAAGCAAAGCAAAGCAAAGCAAAACAAAAGCAGAAGATCCAAGGCACAGTTATCTCTGCTGTCTCTCTTTAAATTCCAAGAACTTGGCCTCCTATTTCCCCCCTTCCCGTCTTTGCCAAAAAGGGAATGAACAGTATAACCCAGCAACTCCTGACCCTGGAATCTGTATGACCATCCCTTTCAAGGTTAAAAAACAAACATATCTGAAAAAGGCTAATAGCTCACTTTTCAATATGTTGTTCAGTCTGTTATAAAATTCCTTCTGTGCACAGGGAAACACAGGAATGCTCTCAAATGTGGATAATTTCTGACAGTCACTGGCCTGCAGCTAGGCCAGGTCATTCTTGACATCAGTGCTTAAGCACCTTCTGCTTAGGCCCAGAGCTGCAGAATTTCTTCCTCCTCAAGGTCCAGTACTATCACTTCCTTCTTGCTCCTCTCCTCATTTGTGGTTGGGGCTGCCATCGCAACTCCTGCATCTTTCCAGCATTAACCAGTGTCAGTCATAGCAGCTGCGGGCACCATTACACTGTACGCGTTGCTTCCCCTGCTCTGATCAGCCCAGGCTAGAAGAGCTGGATATGTGTTGATACACGTTCAGCCCAACCACTTTCTGGGAAGTAATGGAAAACAGCAGGAAACAGAGATGGATGCACCCTTACGAATGAACTAGTTACAATGGTTGTATTGGATAGCTGAAGAAAACAGACTTTTGGATTTGGAGGAAATTCACCTTTGACACCAATGGGGAAGCTCCTCCTAATGCAAATAAAAGCTTCAGAGAACAATTTTACTCAGAGGAAAGGTTTAAATTCCTTCTCTGTGCCTGTTCTCTTCCAGTAATTATCACTAAGCTAATGAGAGTTGCATTTGTAAAGCAAGACAATGCCACTTATAAGCAAAGAGTGACTGTTCCCTTGAGATGATGAACAGCAGAGTCTCATATACTGTCAGAGCACAGAAATACAGTTTTCTTTAAAAATTCAACCAGTGCTCAAGAATTAGCAATGGAAAAGTGGAGGAGTCAGGGCTTAGACAGATGTTGCTTTCACTGCAGATAGAAAAAGTCCTAATAATGAAGATCAGCTACTGAAAATATAGCCTGCTATATCTGTAAAACAATCCCAGGATATAACGCTTACATCTCTTGGTCCTGTACTTAAGTAATAACGGACTTCATGCTGCTTGTTTGACCTTGGATATGTAGAGCACCTTCACCATATCTTGGTTACAGTCCTGCCTAGTCTGAGGCTCTTTGCTTCCAGATTTCAATACCCACAATACTTTGGGCATGTGATATAAACAGATGATGGGCTATGCTTGGCAAGATAGGGATATGGAAGGAGAAAACATGGATAGGGCGGATGAACAAGATCAAAGAGATTACTGGACTGCCCTTGGAAGAGCTATGTTTTATTTATTATAAGGAGATGTTAAAATGGCAAACCTTTGTCCATAGAATCAATACAGAGGTTGAACTTGAATCAGGGGCACCTAACTGATGAACTATTTTGGCCCTTAGAACTTGCATGATGGGAGAAAAAAAATATGGTGACAATGTTGTGATAGCAATTTTCAGCAAGTATTGATGGACATCCAGGAGGACTGACCTTTCAGACAGCCAGATCTAGCTCTGCTCAAGTTTCTTGAGCTACAAGGAGCTCCTGCTTCTCTCCTGTACCACAGGTTGCCCCATTAGAGTAGATGGAATTCCTTTGGCATAGCATCAGGAACTTTCCTTTAACTTCAGCTGGTGCTTTTTTCTCCCCCTCCTTTATTTGAAGTGCTTTGCTAGATTGGCATGATCCCGTAGTAGTGTCACAGCCTGTAGTCATTTAATGCCTCTTCTCGTGGGGTCAGGATTCCACGCCCAAGTGCATTTAGCAGGTCAGTACAGTAATTTTAAATGTCTTTCTTTCAATCTTTTGCCATCTTCAATTATACCTTTCCACCCTACTATTTGTGTAATTTTCTTCTGTCTGAAGTCTCTTTACTGTTGTTCTCTATTGCACAGCATGACAAATTACCCATCAAGCTATATCTTTTCAGCCCAGAAATGTGCAGCAACACGGAGTCGTGGCATTATCACATGTTGTGCACTTTATTTCCTTGCAGTTCATTCAAGTGTGCCACGTTATTTTCCTGCTTCCTTTTTGTCATCACCCAGATTAACCATTTTGTCTGCAGTAAACTTTGGAAACAATTAGAAACTCATTGCGTAGTGAGCCAAGAGCATAAGTACCTAGTCGACTTATGCATTTCCTTATAGTTGTGGGCCAAAAATAAAATTAAAGAATGGACCCAGATCCTTTGTCTGTGGAGTTTTGAGTGCTGATTATACAGCTGAGTAACCTTGGCATTGGGCAAGAATTATTTTTTGCCCCTGGCCACTAAACAAATTAACTGAAAGATACTGCTCTGTCTGACAGGGAACACAAACCTTTCATTCTCAAGGCCAAAGGTGTAGTCTACATTTAGTTCTTTTCAGTCTTTTGCTTTAACAACTGTTAAGTGTCAAGAATGCTGTTGTTTCCTAAAAGATCTCAGAAATGCTCCTGGCAAGTGACCAGAGGTTGGAGGAGGGAATTGGCTTAATTACTGATAGTAATTTGCCAAAATAGTGGCTTACAGCACAATGCTATACATATCTGCTACTTAGGAGAAAGTCCCTTTGAGTCAAGTGAAGCAATCTCCCATACAGTGATACAACTTTTTCCTGGGTGACTTATACATGACTGTGCATTGCTCTGACTATATTGCACATCACTTAATTCATTACAGCGTCTGAGTTCTAACTAAAGTTGATTTTGATGAGATTGAAAGGATTATTTCAGAGACTAAAGTTCCTGTTGCTACTAATCAAAATATGTTTGGAGGCTACTCTGTTTCATTCCTTATTTTAATTTGAATTTTTTAAAGCTAAATGTAGTACCCTAGCATCCAGGCTATCCAGTCAAATATAATTGACTTTAGTGCATGTGAGCAGGAGCCAAAACATCAAGAAGGTCAAAGGGAGTTGTCCCACAAATTATTAGGGCTGTGCTGTGCTTTGGAATCAAAGACCACAAGGTATTTTGAAGCTCTCAGGAGCATAAACATAGTACACTGTAGTGTCTTCGCCAAATGCATCTTTTCCTGAGATTGCAAGGCAGCTATAAAGGGCAGCCATACAATCCTGGGAAAAGGCACAGCTGCTTTAAGAACTTGCAGACAGGTGCTACCTTTGTATTGCTACACACTTTGACACACCTTTGCCTCTGAATTTGAAACACTGCAAGCCCTACAAATTATACTTCCCAGACCAGAAGCTATTAGCACCAGGCCCAAGATAGAGCCTGATGGGCTGCCTTGAAAACAAAATCATACTTTTTGTTCTAGAGCTTTGCATTTACTTTAATACAATAGAATAACATTAATCCTGAGTTTTTCATCCATCAGAAACATCCAAGTATGGAGTTTTCATTCTTAGTCTTTCCTACCATTGATAATTAGTTTGTATGTTTTTCCCCCTTCTTGCAGCCAAATTAAACAGCCAAGCTTTTTTATAGCTAACCTAAAAGAGAGACAAAACCCCAGATTTTCTTTATCTAAATGATGGCTTTTATATGGTGATGGGGGTGATGACAACTTTCCTGATTTTCAGTTATCATTGGACATATATTTTGATTTCTGTTTCTTTATGGAATACAGTTCAATTTTAAAACCATTATGGGCATAATTAGAAAGCTATTATATGACCCCTCTGATAGTATGTCAAGGTATTTAGTTGATATTTATTTTTATTAAATTTCTATAGTGCCACTGTGTTTTAGAGACTCAGTTGTGTTTCTAGCATCGCAGGCTACAAGACATATTTAGAAGATGTTGGACCAGAAGTATAATGTTGACCTTTATTCTCAATATATATAATCCCCAGTTTGAAAATTACAGATAAAATGTGGGTGGGGGCAGGGGTGGAGTTCATGGGCTAAATAGAGATATTAATACTTTAAACAGTTTATTGTCAATAAAGTTTTCAACCAATAAATAAATCAGTTTAACAATATTAAGTAATGTTAAATATATTTCTAATGAATTTATGATGAGATTAATACAAGATTTTTTTTTCATGTTTATCGGACACTTCTGTGAATGTTTAGAAAGGAATGGCTGTCAGCCTCTTTCTGCTGGAAGTGAAAAATGATGGACTGGACACTTAAACATGTCCCATTATGAGTTTGTCCTGTTTTGGTTAAATATCCCTAAGTTTGTTACTATTATTTTAGAAAGGAGAATGGGGTTTAAAGATGCTATTATAATGAATCATACAGAGTGTACCAAAAGTCAGGCCCCATAGACAATTTATTATATAAATTACATTGAATGTTTGAATCTGTTGCCATTTTTTTCTAAAAACTTTACTCATTTGATGCATAACTTTTGAACGTTCCTAAGTACAATAACATTTTCTCTGAAAAAAAGTGATTTAATAAAATGAATAAAACATATTGCAGTTGGTCTATGGGGCCTGACTTTACTATACCCTATATATTAATTGGAATGTATCTCTATATGAAGAACATTAGATTTATCAAGCAATTAAGATGAATACTAAAAAAATAAGTAGCCTATCCTGTACCTTGATGGCAGTCATCCTGAGTATATACTGTAGTATGTTACCTGCCCACCCTAATGAATTACCCTTGATTTTCACGTCTCATGGGAGTCATAGTTTAAAATATCAGGAGGACTTAATGCTTAGATCCAGACAATCTATAATGAGACTGTAGCAAGGACAGCATTTGTTTTTACCGTTTTGGCTTTCTGAAACTAAAGCAACTTTTCTGAAAGTTCTTGTACAGGTCTATATTAAAGCAATCACATTAAGAGTAGGGAGAAAATGGAAAATAATATGCAGCGTTCAGAAAAACTGAAAAGAGTTTTCCATCATAATCCTAAAAAGAAACTGTTGGCTGCTAAGGAACTGTCATAACATACTTACAGTGTGGTGGATCACTGAAGCATATTTGTGACTGTATCACTTTCGAGATCCCAGCTTTGCCACAGACATAACAGATGACTAAAAGCACTAGCCCCAGTACAAAATAAGTGACTAGGCCTTATGAACAGTAAGTGCAATTAGTATATTCTATTTTCCCTACAGGCATCTTGGGAGACTTGCTGAAAAGACCAACCAGGGCTGCGTAGCATTTGTGTGTTACACAAATCCAAGGGAAAGGATTGGATGATATTCAAACCAGCTGAAGGCTTGAAATTACTCCAGCTGAGAATCTGAAAAAAAGTGTTTTTAGTGTGTTCATACTGCAATCTATTCAAATCATTTATTTTTTCCAACTGTCAATCAGCAAAACAGGTAACAGAATGTACCTTCAGCACCTTTTGTACATTGCTATGTTTGCTAAAGGAAACTACAGCTGAGAAATACAATAATGCAAGCTTTGCCATGCAGATCACATTGTAAAAGGCTCCCAAAAACTTGAAAACATTGACAGTTGTTTTCAACAAATGGTAACTTGACTGTTGCACTGTCAGAGTTGATGTCCTTGTGCAAATGTAAAAGAGCAACGTGATTAAGGCTTACTTGTCCTTGCTAGATTTCAGCCAAGTTTTCAGTTTCTCTCAATAGCACTGAAAGATTGCTCAGCTGTTACAGATCACGCAAGAATAGCAAGTAGTTTCTGCAACTTTAAAGGAAATAAAAGAAATGCCTTCAGCCTTGGCACATGGTCTTTGAGAACTGACCAGAAGCTCCTGGTGATCCAAGTTCTAGACAAGGTAAATTCTAATCATGTTATACCAGTCCACTTGGATGTGTCATTCTTAAAGAATGTTCAAACTCTTTTTCTTTTTTACAAAAAGTTTGTTCTGAAGAAGGAAACCAGTATTTGTTATCTGGACTATTCTCATTTTAACAACATTTTGTGGATATCCACATTTATAGTATACTAATGATGATTCATTATTTCTAGCCACATACTGGTAGTTCTTCAGAAGTCAAGCAACTTTAGTCAATAGTGTTTGTTGAAATTCTTTGGCTGCTTTAATGGATGAAGTATTAGGGCTGTTTTCCACAAACTGATGGTATGCTATTGATACCACTGAAATGTGTGATACTCCAATGTACTGGTCTACTGAGATGAATGCCTAATCCAATTGCTGCTGTTCAATCTGAAAATTGTACACTGCATTCTTTAGAACAGTTGCTTCATGCTTGTCAAATTTCTCAGTGGGACTTTTTCCATTTGGAAAAGCCATCAGCCACCAAGTCTGATACATAGTTTCCAAGGATTTAAGCATGCCTTGTACTTCTTGAATCTCAAATATTTCCTAAGAATACAATAGACTATATTCTGATAGCCTTTGGAATGGAAAGCAGCTTAGATTTTATTTTGAAATACAAATTGTTAACATCATATTATTGTGGTTGGATCTCTTTATTTTACAGTTACTCCCATTGTTACATTGAAGAATTCACAGGATCTTAAGAGTGAAAAACACTTCATTAATATTATGGTCTAACAACAGGTAAGTATTTATTGGTCAGGATGTGATATTGCATAATTATCAGTTCAAGCATGCAAAAAACGAATAATTTAAAAAAAAACCCTCACAAATGAATTGTTTTTCATGAAGTTATTCTCATTAGCTGACCTAAATCTGTTTTTTTAATTCTTTTAACAAGCACTTTTAGATTATGCACTAAAAATACAAGCATTTGAAGTTCAAACTTTAAGACCAAAATTACTGCCTTTCAGTTCTTTTATTATTCTTTCAGGCAGTTAAAAATATAGGTCAAGGCAACAGTGCATAATTTAGGAAGTTAACAAAATGCAGCTAATGAAAAGAAGTGAAAGTAAATATAATTACAATAACCTGTAATGCTTTGTCTCCTTTCTGTTGTCAATTAAACATGTAAAGGAGGTGATGTCCTGCCCCACCCCAACCCACCCCCAGACTCCCCCTCCTTTGTCAGAGGTGTTATATTCTCAGGGGCAAAAACAGAGCCAGAGTATTCGCAACAAAGCAGAGCTGTAACAATTGCAAAACATTTTGTGCTTCATATAAGAGTCTTGTGCATGTTCAGCCATGCAAATGCAGGTCTTTTCAATGGTAGAGAAATGGGATCCTAAGCTGTGAGTGGGAAAGCGAAGAGCCAATGCCTGATATGGAAAGGAAGAACTCAGAGCAGAAGAGGGAATGAGCCAGGAATAACATTTTTTTACAGTACTGGGAAAAAGGATTGTCAACAGTTGATCAATATTTATAAATTTATCGAATATATTGTTTAACTGAACATTTCAGCTGTTTTATAAAGAATCTGAATCACTAGATCTGAATTTTCATTCTTTTTTTTTCTTTAAACATTTGTACTCATTTGGCTAAATCTATATCACTGGTGTTGAGTTAGCAATTCCCTCTTTATCTAGTGTCTACCCTGCTCCTTATTTGATGAACCATAACTCCCTGCTTCCATTTTTCCTTAATATTATTAAAAATAGTCTGTGAGCTCATTCCTGGGGGAGGTGGTGGTGATACATCAATGGGTGTTTACTTTGATATCGTAAAACCTGGATGTTCCAAATGTAACTTTTGACTGTATGGTGATAAAAAAACGCATAGTCTATCAGGTACGTGCCATGTGCATGTGCCAATGCCTCTTCTTGTTGGATAAGTAGATGTGTAGGTATGAAACATTGCTCATCCCTAGGTTCAAGAAAGATCTGTATGCTGTGTGTGCATCTGAGAAAGGATATAAGAAACATCTCAGCAAAGTTCTACACATCCACACATAAGCTGAATGTATCTGTGTGTTCAGTTGATTTGGAGTTAAGAGAAGGTGGTTGTGGGAACAGGGAAACTTATCAGACAAATGAACTGTAATAATTGTAAACAGATACAGTGAGAGAGTCTGAGAGAAAAGAAATCATGGGTGTCTGCTGCCACGTTAGAAACATCCACCTTGCCCTTCACTGTTACAGTTTAAAGAAGTTACTAATTCAAAGTTACAGAGCATAGATGGTGTAAAACATGAAGTTGGAAAAGAAAGCATAAGAATCTTAACGTAAAGCATAAAACTGGAAACTGTTCCAAGAAAGTCTTTGGATGGCTGCCTTGTGTACTAAGTTCCTGCATTAGACAAAAAATTCCTCAAACCTTCTTAGTTTTAACATCTGTACTGGCTTTCATTTTCAAATGTTCAAGGGCAAAATGTAACAAACAGACATAATACTGATAAGAACTCCAACAAAGAAACACCAGAAGTGGTAGCAGTTCATTTTTTAAAAATATTTTTACTTGGAGGGAAGTCTGGAAAGACAAAACATTCTGGGGTGTTCTCTCTGTGACTGCCATTTCTTATGTTCCAGGCAGGAATCAGGAATCATTCTTCGGCCACACTCACCAGACAAAAGACGAATGCAATCATGCATCTGTGCTGTCTTTTGGCTGCTGGTACTTTCAGTAATATGGCTTCTCTCCTTTTTCATACCATTGATAAAGTGCAGGCATTTTATCTAGGCCATGAGCAAGCAATGTTTTAGTGCTAGAAAGGCTGTGCTCTTAAAGTTTTTTGGGAAAGGGGGAGGGGCTGCTATGATAATCAGTGATAATGCAAAGTGGATGGTGCCATATCATGTACAAAGGCAGGATTGGAATTTTCTCTTTATTCTTCATTTGAGAAGTGAAATTACAGGTAGTCCTTGACTTATGACTGGAATTTTCATCGCTAAGCAATGTGGTTGTAAAGTGTGACCATATTGTTTAGTGATAGCAGTCCCTGCAGTCCCAGTTGCTGCTGTTAACCGAATCCCATGGTCATTAGGTGAGGCAACTTTCTGCTGGCTTCTTACAGCCAAGTCAGTGGGGAAGCCGGCAGGAAGTTGCAAGTCCCAGGTGGCTTGCAAGCAGGCCAGCAGGCAGGTAAGTGGCTGCTGTGGAGTGGGGGAGGGTGTGAGGGTGCGAGGGAGGTGTGGTGAGGATCGGGGGTGTGTGGGGGTGCAAGGGAGGCACAGCGAGGCTTGGTGAGGATGAGCGGGAGACACAAGGGTGCAAGAGAGGTGCAGGGAGGGTGTGCAGGAGTGCAAGGGAGGTGCAGAGAGGCTTGGGTGTGTGGGAGGCATGGGGAGGGTGCATGAGGGTGCAAGGGGGTGTGGAAAGGTATGAGGGAGGCACAGCAAGAGTTGGGGAGGGTGTGTGAAATGCGTGAGTGGTTGGTGTGGCCCAAGCACAGAGGGGCTGGGGAAGGATGCATCGGTGAGGGAGACTTACCCCAGTGACTTGCGACCTTCCCCATTGACTTTCTGGGGAAAGCCGGCAGGAAAGGTTGCAAATGGCAATCTCATGATCACAGGTGCTGCAACCCACATCATGATCACATGACCTAAGGGGTGCTGGGATGGCCAGAACTCCGAGGACCAGTCATAACCGCCATTCATTCAGCACCATTGTAACTTGAAAAGGTCGCTGAATGAATGGTCATAAGTTGAGGACTACCTGTATTTATTCCTTCCTTCTTTCCCTCCTTCCAAGCTTATTTTAGGCGTAAACTACAAATCTTTTTTTCTGTCTCAAAACCCAGATTTGGCAGTACAATTAAAATTTGCTTTGGAAGATGTCCCCACCCCCAAAGGGGGGGAATGGGGGCCCCATGTAGCCATGAGGCCACAAATTGTATTCCCCTGATTTAGGTAAATGGCATCAATTCCCAAACTAAAGTTGGGTTCAAATCTCTCTTTGAAATGAAAGAAATAAGGTGGATCATTGCTCTGAACTTCTTCAGGAGAAACAGGAATTCTCCAAAACTTTTTGAAGGGCAGAACTTGTCCTGATTGCCACTATTGAAAAAGCCCAATAGGTGACATCACGTTAAATTTCATTGGATTTACTGGGCACAGGGGAAGCTTGAGAGATTGCAGACCACTGGAGAGATAACTCTATGATGAAAGAGGGATATTCATACCTCTTGGCCACCTGATAGCTGAGTAAATGTAAGAATGCCCCAATGTAGCTTGAGAATTTCTCCAAAATTTTCTCCTTTGGAAAAATTCTAAAGGAAATTCCCTTTAATAATGAGAATTGGTAGGGGGAAAAGGCAGCAGAATTTATCTGTTCAACATTACAATATTCATAACACTGTGTTGAATCAGACCAAAAAGTTCATCTTCTAATACTGTTTTTCTTACTGTGGCTTTCCAAAAAGCCCACAAATGGATTCTGAGGGCATTGTCTCTCTCTAGCACACATGATAAATTAATATGTTTTCTACTACAGATTAAGGTTACTATGGTAACTAATCATTTTGGCCGGGTGAAGAGGTTGAATTCAATTGTCCCCTTTTCACGTGTTAATGGTTGCATTGCCTAAGGGGAAGAACTTGCCTGGTCTTGTTTTAGTTTCAGTTTCCCTTCTGTGTAGGCTTGCAGAGAGTATGCAGCTGAGAGAAATCTCTCCTCTCAGCAAACAGCTTTAAATATGTTTGTTTTCTGTAAATAAAATTATTTTTATAAAAATGCCTGGTGTGTGACTTTTCTGATCTCTCCTGGGCCAAAGGCTTTCTAAGCACTCTGCCAACAATAAAGACATAATTCTCTTGGAAGTAATATATAGCAATAATAGCCATTGATGAATTTGCTTAAATGTGTTTCACCACCCAGAATAGTCATAAACCTGATAGAGATGCAAAAGGTGTGCACTGTTTCTGATCAATGTTTAGGTTTCTGAAGCTGCAGCTTCTTATTTTGTAGGAAGGTTACTGTTTTGCCTGTGCTGCTCCTGCCAGTGCATTTGGCCTAGCAGAAACTTCAGGGAAAAAAATGGTTATCTTGTATATATCAAGCATATCAATTACTGCAGGGGCACTTTTTTTGCTAATCACCATCATCATCATTAGAAAGAATTCTGACTGTAGTTCAAACTTTTAGGTCAAGGTTCCCTACCCTTTTTGTCTCAATGGGCACATTTGGAATAGTGAGAACATGATGTGGCTGATTCTGCAAAATGTTGGCCAGAGAAGCCACAAATTGATGTCATGGATTTTATAGTAAAGGTTTCCCTTGACATTAAGTCCAGTCATGTCCGACTCTAGGGGGTGGTGCTCATCTCTGAAGAGCTGGCGTTTGTCCGTAGACACTTCCGTGGTCATGTGGCCGGCATGACTAAACGGAACACCATTACCTGCCTGCCGAAGTGGTACCTATTAATCTACTCACATTTGCATGTTTTCGAACTGCTAGGTTGACAGGAGCTGGGACTAGCAATGGGAGCTCACCCTGTCATGCGGATTCGAACCACCGACCTTCTGATCAGCAAGCTCAGCAGTTTAACCCACAGCGCCACCGCGTCCCTCTCCATGGATTTTGGATTTTATAAACAGTTACAAATCACCAAAATGTTATTTGCTACTTACCATGCCTACTTATTCTAAATAGGTAGAATACACAACAGAATACACGCTAGGTAACCATGCACCAATTAGTTTCTGAACTGAAACTGCCTCACATATGGTTGTGATATTAAATTGGGATAATTTAACTTGGTTGCTTTAGGTGAACCAGGCTTTGGCCACAACAACTTACAGAATATGTGAAATTTGGTGTTTTAGAACCAACATGTCTCATTTTGCACTTGCCTAAATTTAAATGCATACTGATAAATATTTTCTCTCATCATTTGGTTGTTCAGTATAATAGTGATTTCATAAGGCCTTGATATTTAAGCAATACCACTGCAGTTAAAACAGTTTCAGCTTAAATCTGGTCCTATATTTAGCAGCCCTGTCAAGTTTTTAGGTTGATTTGGTCTTAAGCTTTTGAAAGAAGTTGACATAAAAAGCATAGATAAAGGCCATGATTTAGAACAGAGGTTTTCAAACTTTTTTCAGGCTGCAGAACGTTTTTTTAAAAAATCGAATTGGCTGTGTTTGAGTGAACTCTTTTTTTTCACCCTTAGTCTCTCATGAAATTCCATCAAGTTCTCATGGAACCCTAGTGTTCTTCTGAACTGTGTTCTTCTGGTTGGAAAAAAGCTCCATCTAGAAGGTCCTTGTAGAATTCCTGGTTCATGCCCGCAGTTCCTAAAACTCAAGGGATTTTCTACTGAAGCTCTGGCACATTTGCCACAGCTCCAAATGTGCATTGCACCAAGGCAGTTGCCTCCCCTATTGCAGTAATTGGAAATAACTTTGTTTTCCCAGGAGTTGTGTGTTTGTGTATAATTTTGGAATGAGAGCAAGCTCGCTTGAGCAATGTAAAGTTAAGCTTAAAAGGCCTCTAGGTATTGTTGTGTGCTACTCTGATAAATCTCACTGCAGGCAAACCTCTTCAGACAGGAATATCTGAAATACGATGAGATTTCAGGCAAGACAAACTGAATATGAAGATTTGGAGACACAGTTCTTGTTTCCTTCTCTCTTTAACCTGTCACTGAAAGTCAAGCCAGAAGGTAAAAAAGAAGAATTCAGCCTCACAGTGTACTGCTTGCCAGACCAAGTGGTCATTTGTTCCAGGTTCCCATGACCGCATAGCTGCTTGGGTTGCTCTCCAAAAAATACACTGAATTTAAACATGAGACTTTGGCAGAACTGGAGAGGGCAGGGAATAAAAAGTACTTGCTTGTCATACCAAAACTCTTTTCACAGATTATTATTATTAATAATAATAATAATAATCTGGAGCACCACTTGAACACCATTGGCATTGACAAAATCAGTCAATTGCAAAAGGCAGCTTTACTTGGAACAGCTTACATCCTGCAGCAAAACCTTTAACACCATCAAACAGTAATGTCTGCCTATCCCAGGTCCTTGGGAAGGACTCAATAGGTGGATAAAAATGCCAAATCCAGTCCAAACATCTGGCTGACCGTGGGATCAACCAGTAATAATTTTATATGGATTAGGTATGCACTCAGGCATTTAAGATTTATCTAACTGTTGTTCAACTTTGAAAAAGCTGCTTGGCTGTTAGAAAAATAATGTGAAATCTGACCCCTCTTCAAAATGATTCTTTTTTTACAGTTGCTTTATATCACTCTAATGTCAGAGCTGTGAGCAATGGAAATACCACAACAGAATTGTATACATTATTATCCATTTTATTATAATTTATGTTAACTGCAAAATCCATGACAAAACATTAAAAGACCACCTTTCATGGTGTTGGGGAAAATATCCTAATATTAGAGCAGGTAAAGCAAGTTCCAAAAAGACTATTTAGATAACACTTGGCAATTTCAACCACTCCACTCAACAGAACATAATCATAATATAGTCATATTGTCATTCCAAATAATATTAGCATTCTCCTAACCATCATTTTCAATAAAAAAAAAAATGGTTAGAAATGGGCCTGTTCTGAATCTTACTTTGTTTGAGGAGAATGTTCTGTTAATCTTATCTACTAACTACAGTGTCACATGCTGAAGTTACAGGAAAAATATTTTTTCTCTGTAGGCATTTAGAAACTGTAAAGATATAGGACAGTGGGAATACATATTTCATGCTCACCTCCACTACCCATGATTTCTTCATATTGAAAGAGGAACTGGAACTGGGTGTATAATTGAGAACTCTGGTAAAACAAGACCAGTCATGGCGGATGGGAGGAGTGAGGCCACAATACACTACCATGTCGTCCTCAGTTCTTAACATTTGATTGACTGCATAGGGTTGTCTTTACAATACATTCTGTAAAATCTGCTCAATCATTTAATGTCTATTCACTCAGAAATAATTCCTAAAAATTCATTGTAACTTGCTCCCAAGTAACCATACACAGAACTGAAGCTTACCTACTGCAAATTAGTACACATTCTTCACAAGTAGCAGGCACTATTATTATTTGTGGGGGAGGGTCATAATATATCTTGATTTTTGCATTTAGTACCATAACACTTCCAATCAATTGAGCTAACTTTGCATTCTCTTATATACTAACAGCCAGCAGAAATGGTATCTAAGAACTGTAATTATTTGATTGATGACATTAATATCCTACCTTTTCTCCAAGTAGCATAAGGCAGTATTCTTGATTCTTATTCCCCAATTTAGCCTCACAGCAACTCTGTTAGCTACATAAGGCTATAAATATGACTCAAACAGCTTCACAACAGAGTTTTGAGCTAGGCTGTTACTGATTCCTCTGCCAATACCCTAATTATTAGGACATAACAAAATTCCAGTGTGATTTAGATTGATACTGTATTTCTGTGGGAGATAATTCTTTGCCTCATGTCATTTCCCTAATCCCCCTTCAAGCTACTTGATGCATTATTAGAGAAAACATATTGGTGTCTATTAATTTCTGTATCAGACCAAACATCTTCAAGAGGAATAAGTCATTAAGAGAATAGCACATCACAGTCCTAATTTGAATCCCCCAAATGCTTTTCAAGAAATAAGGTGGTAAATATAAAGAGGTAGTAGCTCCATAATTCTCTCTCAATTAACCCTAATGGAGTGGTTAACACTGATGCTTCTGCAATGTTTGCCCTGGAATTCCAAGCCAACCTCATTCTTTTCCCAGTGATATAAGATACACCTACTATGCTGACATGGAGGTCATAGAGCACAGTACAGATAATAATTGTCTATTGCAATGCAGGTTCTCAGCATTCCCCATTTATCTAGGCTTGAGACCAGCATATAGATGTATTACTGTATGGTGCCAGCTTGGAGTTTGCACAACATAGTAGCACATCTATGTCTGTCATAGCATCACTGATGACATTTGCAATATCTGTGATACCTTTGTACATTGCAGCACTGAACATTTTAACTGATGCAAAGAATATTTCCATCATCTACATAATCACCAAGAACCTAATATACCACTTCACAGTTCAGGCTCTCATGATGAGCTAATACCAGATATGCAGAAGCTGTTGTCTGGGCAAAAGGATTGAAACATTTTTTAAGTCCAGATTGTCCAGTTAACATTTGGAAGTGATTCAGACAGACGCCTACCTATTTCAGTAAACTATAAGAAGGAGGAGGTGGTACAGCACAAGAAGACTTGCAAGATGCTGTTATTATAGCCAATCTCAATAAAAGTAGTTATAGCCTTCCTGTGGAATTGATTTCATGGTCATGGCCAAATCACACTCCTACAGCCAGAGATCCCAACCTGGAAATCTTCCAAATGTGCTGTCTCCATGGGATCCTTGGCATCGCTTTGATGAACCACATAAAAAATGAAATCAGCAGTCAACAATGTTGCAACCAGCCAATAAATTGCCAGCAAACTCTAAAACTAGCAACTGAGATGGTTTGGGCACATGTGCAGAATGGATCCAGTTCACTATTTGTACAAGCTACCCTAGTGAACATGATTCCACAATGGAAAGTTCACTGCAGGGTACCAATGAAAACTTGGATAAGATAAACTGAAATTAATTTAGGCCATTGTAGACTAGATTTGAATCAAGCTAAAATCTCATCAATAGACAAAGTACTTTGGTGAGACGTTGTATCAAACACCTGCCTTGTAGCAACCACAGCAGTATTTGGTTGTGAACCGATTGTGTACTATGGAGATCAAGTTTACATTCAAGTGGCATAACAGGACCATGGTTCAGTTAGGTGAAAAATAGTATCTATTTGCCCCATGAAAAGTAAACAATTTAGGAATTAGTGGATTTCTAAAGTTCAATTCAACTACCTTGCTCACTGTATATTTATTCCTTTTTTAAAATGAAAATGTATAAGCATTTTCAGGTGCATTTCTTCAAATATACATATTTATTTCTGTTTTCCCTAGGACATGCATCCTTTGTAATGTATTCCTTTCAGACAATGCATTTTTATACTTCATTTTCATCAACATGTGCGTTATTGTGTGTGGCTCTGCCAAATATGCATCTTTTTTTGGATGCTATTTTCTTCGGTGTATATGTTTTTCATTTGGCAAAGCACATGATGACATTCGGGAAAGTGCAGCCACCAACTTTACAGTTGGTGTAAAGTTTACACAACTTTACAGTTGGTGTAAAGGTTGGAGAAGTGTGGAATACTGATGCTTTTTTTTTTTAAGCACTACGAACATTTCAGATCTTCTTTAAACAGTTCCGTGTACAGTTTCTCAAGCATTTCAATAAAGGGATTGGCTTTGCAACCCCCTTTAAGGAAGGAAGGAAGATATACAGATTAAACCAAAGGATATAAAGGTTTGAACACTCTGAAAGCAGACAAGCATCTCAATCTACCTCTGTCGTCCAGCAACAGGAATTTTTCAAGTTACTTCAGCAAGACCTCAGTTTTGATTCTGTTGTATATGCTACTATTGTGCCAAGACCAAAATATTCCTCTTAGCCTCATTCTCTAAACCTTTTTATCTCCTCTTCTCCACCCTTAGTAACTACGAATGGAGATGGTAAAGGCTCTGAACTAAGTATGCTGCTAGTTAAGAGCAGCTGAATGACAAATGGCTGTTGGCAGTTTTACCTCTCCCCTTGCAAGAGACTGGGAGTCCATGGCTGTGGAACAGCGAGCGTCCCATTCATTAGAGAATTGCCCTAATGTAAGCCCACTCATACAGATGGAGCTGGTGATCATAACAAGCCAGGCCTAGGAATGAAAGTAAAAGACTGCCTATATTCAAAGCAACTGCCTGCATTTTGGAATTTTCTACCCCATTTCCTGATGAAGTGTTACTTTGAACAAAACATTGAACACTGATTCAGGCAGCAAAAGTGTGACCATAAATCCATCAGGGTAGAAATAGTACAACAGGCTACTGCTAGCCATGGGGGTTTGGGTTGGGGGGTTGTTTTTCTTCCTTGTTGTGTTTCACCCATTTCTTCTTCTGAGGTCAATATTTGTTATGCAAATGTTTACGAGCAGACAGAGTTAGTATGATTTTAGTGCTACCATGTTGTTATTTGGAGAGTTTTAGCCCATAATACGTTTTTACTCAGGGTCTGGCTAGATGTTTTGAGAATAGCATGAAAATGAAAGTTATCCCTTGGTGGTAGGGGGAACTTCTACTATAGTAACAAGGAAGGAGTTGTTTTATCAATTAATACAGTGTGTTAATGCCTCAGTAATACACTAACCATTTTCTAATCTCAGACAATTGTTTTATAATCACTTGTATCCTTTTCAAATATTGGTCCCTTTCTCTCTACTTTGTTTACCCGTAGATCCAATGGGTTTATGCATTTAGGGAATTAGCTATATCATGTGAATATGGCAACTTAGAAGCACATATAGTTTGAAATCAAGTGGTGAGGACATGCATTCAAAAAACATGTATTTATTATGTATTTGTGCAATTTATCTACTGCCCCAGTCCTGGTGGACTCTAGATGGCTTACAGACATAAAATAGCAATAACATTAAATTAAAATGTAAAACGTAAGTAGCAAAATTATAACAATATCAAATAGTAAGACAATTATACAGATACACATGCATACACACTAGCAGTTTTGGCTCTACAATCAGTCCCAAGACATCCAGAAAATATCAAGATTTTTAGCTTCTGGAAGGTCATGAATATGGGAGCCATCCCTGACTCTGGTGGCAAGGTGTAGGAGGGGAGCTGCCATTGAGAACACCCAACATCAGCCAGCTCCTCCCGTACCTTCTGGGAATTGGGGAGCCTTTGTGGTGATAAAGATCTGCAGCAGGAAGATTTGCATTGGATTAAGAAGTTATGATGTCAATATTACTGTATATGAAGTGCTTAAGAAGAAAATCACCTAAGGGCAGGAATGCATAACATCTCCATAGACACTTTAATTAATCATGTTCATCAGCAAACAGTGGCGAAAAGGCCAGCAAAATGCAGTCTCAAGACGTCTAGGGACACAGTATTCTAGGATTCAAGTCAGTCACAGAAAGAAATTCCTTGTTATCACTGTGGAATATCGCCCCATTCCAGAGAGCAGTGTAGTGCACTGAACACTACCCAATTTGCAGAACAAAACCTTGAGTTTTTGCAAGAAAACCTGGAATGCATCTTGGAACCAGGATATAAAACAGCCAGGTGCAAGGAGTAAGTTTATAAGGGCTGCTAAGACAACAGAAAATGAACTCTGTCTTCTCTTAATGGGTAATAGAAACAGGGAGTGCATGGAACTTTATTTGCAGCAAACTTTATTATGCGGTATTGGTAAGCAACAAGTTAAAGTTGCTGCCAACATAGATTTTTGTGTATGGCCAGCCTCCCCCAACATATGTATTTGGGCTAGCCTCCCCCAACATATGTATTTGGGCTACTTTACAACACAATTTGCTTCAAACAATAATGTGACTACTGATTTTGTAGTGTTATCAGAGGACAGCTAAAGCCCCTACTCAGACCAGAAAACTATTTTTGCCCTTCATGTTTTTCGGAAAGGGGACTCTGCAAGCCATAATACGAGTGCTGCTACTCATTCTCAGAGTAACTTGGTTCAGTTGTCATGTCTCCCGTCCGCCTCTTATGTAGGCTAAACAGTGTTTTTTTGAAGGGAGAGTGCCTTGGAATCAGTTTAGACTCATGGCAACTGCCTGGACAAGTCCCTGCAGTTTTCTTGACAAGATTTCAGAAATAGTTTTCCATTGCCTGCTTCCTAGGGCTGCGAGAGAGTGACTGGCCCAAGGTCACTCAGCTGGCTTTGTGCCTAAGGCGGGACTAGAACTCACAGTCTCCCGGTTTCTAGCCTGATGCTTTAACCATACACCAAACTGGCTCTCTAGGGTAAACCTACCCAGTTTCTTTAACCTTTCTTCCTAGGATTTTGCCTCCAAGCCCCGCAGCAATGTTAGACAAGTTGGTTTATCCTTTACTTCTATATAACAAAGGAGGGATGTAGTGTAGTACTACCAGTCCCAGGAGATATCACAGAAGACAGGAAGGACCTGGTAGAGGAATGGACAAAAGAAAACGGAGAACTGTGAGAGAGCTATAGCTAAAACTGTTATGTAATAAACAGTTTTGAGTTACAACTTTCTCTGGAGTCTGTGTTAAGGATCTTCTAAGAAAGAACACAACAGCTGGCATTATCTGATTCCAAATAGCTAAAAATAAACTGATCCAGCCAGAGACACACAAACATATATACTCTGGCTAATATTTATATAAGCCAATTTGCAAACATATCGTCTTAATTCAATAGCCTGTGGCCTTTCTAGAAAAATCCTTTGGTGCAAGTTTGTGGGAGAACGGGGTGGGAAGGGAATTGGGTTGTGTGTAGATTCTGTAGACATGATCAGTCACTCTTCCCTTTGAAGATACTCTGTTCCCTTTTCTTATTCTCCACCTAATTGTCTGGGAGTTTGAAAATTGTACGTGCTGAGACTGTCCCTACAGGACTGAAAACTCTGAAAAAAGCAGAGTCCCTGATCATTTCTACAGAGTGATTTTTACACTCATAAATTCTAATTAGATTTTTAGATGAATATATGGGTGATAGGTCAGGACAAGGACTGTTGGCACCACCCTGATTTTTGAAAAACTCCATAAGACTTATTTGTTGTGGTACAAATGTATTCATTCCTTTCCTTCCTCCATAGATACCAAAGATTTTAAAGCTGGCAGCCTGACTGAAGCCAATTCTTAACAAGATCAGCAACCTATAATCAGGTCAGTGGCTATTTATAGGTTCACAGTGTCCAATCCTTTCCCACTGTAATTCCTAATGCAGCATTCATGTTTCTCTCCTTACAGTTTGTAGACCAGTGGAAAGCTGGATGAAAGTACATAAAGGACTCTTTTGTGGGACATAAGGCCGTGATTTGGAGAAGCATGGCAGATCTGTTGCTGACCAGGAAGAGAGGTTACTGCAAGCTATTTTTTAGGAGTTCCTAAAAGTTTGAATCAATCTACTTGTCTATGTGTCCACACTGCTGGCTCCCTGTGATCAGAATAGATCTGTGAGAGGGAAGAAGTACCATTCTCCACATTGCTATTGTGGCTCTATCAATTTGACAGCAATCATTTAAATCCATTTTGCAGAAATTGGGATTGCTCCAATTTGTTAGTTTTCTGTTAAAGTAAGTAAGATATAATGCAAAAGCACAAATATAGTGTATAAGCAGTTCCAAGAGCTTTTTATTATTGATTGATTATGTGCCATCAAGTCAGTGTCAACTCTTAGTGACCACATAGATAACTATCCTCCATGATGATCTGTCCCTAACCTGGTCTTGGGGACTTCCAAGAATACGCTGATCACCACTGTAACTGAATCCAACCACCTTGCTGTTGTTTGTCCTCTTCTTCTCTTTCCTTCCACCTTTCCCAGCATCAAAGCCTTCTCCAGAGAGCTACAGTAGGTGCATGATGTATCTGAGGTAGGATTATTTGAACCTGGTCATTTGTCCCTGTAGTGAGAACTCTGGATTGATTTGTTTGATTATCTATTAGATGGTTTTCTTGGCTGTCCACAATATTCTCAGGAGTCTTCTTCAAAACCAAAGTTCAAAAGTTTCAATACTCCTCCTATCCTGCATCTTCAGAGTCCACCATTTGTTTCCATAGTTATCACAGGGAATACCATTGCTTGCACTATTCTGATCTTTGTAGCATTCCAAGGGATTAATAGCATAATCCAGTCCAATGTTCCTCAGACTTGGGAACTTTAAGATGTGTGGATTTCAACTCCCAGAATTTCTCAGACAGCATGCTGGTTGGGGAATTCTGGGAGTTGAAGTCCACACATCTTAACATTCTCAAGCTTGAGAAACACTGATCCAGTCCATCTTTGCAATAAATGCATTGAGGTCAGTGGGACATGCTGGTAATTCAAGGAAATGAATCCATGAGGCAAAGACGGGAGAAAGAAGGGATGCTTATAAAATTGTTTCTCCTTGAAATTTGTGAAAAAAAATCATCAATTTTGATCAAATTACTCTTTCTCACCAACTCTAGTTTTACCCACACTCCCAGTTTTCATTTACAAGAGTCTTAACTCCAGTTTTCTGTAGTTTGGCAAACTCATTTAATGCTTACTGAAATAAAACACTTGCTTCCTGCACAGGGCACCTTGAATTATCCTACTCAGTTTGCTATAATATTGTCTTAGGAAAGAGGTGCATACATTTTTTCTTTAAAAAGCAGATATAATAGATGATACTACTTCTAATACTTATTCTGAATGGTGTAATGGCTATTTTCAGCAGCATCCATATTTTTCCCATAACATCTACTTTGGCCTGTCCTACACGTTGCAGTGACCTTACCATGCACCTCACTGAAATAATTATAATAATAAACTGTGCTCAATTCTTTGATTATAGTAATGGCATTTTCTGGCTTCAGAAAGCTTCATGACAGAAATGAGTATTAAGCCAAACATTTATTTGGCTTTGCTTTGCTGCAGGCTATAGGAATGTAAACTTGTTCTTTTCAATGATTTTAGCTCCTGAATAAAAAGCTATGCTTTTTTTTTTTGACCTAGTATAAGAGCTATATTTGGCCAAAAAATGCCAAGGCTCCCCTTAGTTAGTTGGCATATTCCAAACAATATTTCTGTATCAACAAAGCAATTGTCTCTTTTATTTGCAGCACAGGGAGAAATAGGTTTGTATAACTCAATCCACTTTTTTCCTTCTGATGTGTCTCTGTGTGACTAGTTAATGAGCTACACAGTTCATTTTCAGCCTATTCAATTTATCTTTCTCAGAAATTGTGGTCTGGACATAGCAAAGCCTTAGGAATAGGTGAGGTTTGTTTCTTCCACCACTTATAGGTTAGCCACATGGGTACGTGCTGCTTCTCCACACAGCAGAAATGTTCTCTGTACTAACTTTTCCAAGTAGCAACCATCAGTTTCACAAAAACAGGTCTCATTTTAATTTACTTTGTGTTTACAGCATTCTTTTTCAGAGTGTACCCCTGGCACAGAAAGATATTTAAACAACTTTTGTTTCAAACTATTTCCAGCAGAGACATCAGTAAAATTCAGCTGCCAGCACAATTGTATGTTTGAGCACTGAATTCTTCAAGATCTTAATGTACAAAGAGAACAACGTAGGTAGTTCTGCCCTTCAACAATACCACTTAGATAGTATAGTTGAAGGGCAGAAGACATGTTCAGTTCACATGCTCAGTTCACAAGAAAGACACATTTTCTAAAGGCAGTAATTTGCTGCACCTCAACAGAGCTGATCATAGAATCATTAGAAATGGGACAATCTGGAGATGATCTGAAGTGATATACAGGATCTGGAGTGAGATCGGTTTTAACACCACTTCAGAACATCTTATCATATTCATTATATAAACATTAGGAATGTTGCCCCAAAAGATCATTTACTTTTAAAAGATAAAACTTTATCAAGGGTTATTCGGAACACAAATCCATACAATATGAGAGCCTTGCTGGTCTAGGCCACAGGCTTATTATCCAACATTCTTTGTCATCCAATGGCTAACCAAGTACATCCAGAAAGCTGAAATAAGGAACATAAAAGGGAGAAGAATAAGGCTAAATCTCTCTGTTTGGGGATTTAAAACTAATAGAAACTCAAAGACAAGATATATGGAGATTAGGAAAAGTACAAGTGCAACAGAATGCCAATTACTTAAAAATCAGTGGTAAGGAAGTATTGCAACAATGTTCCCCTGAGAATACAAATATTGTCCAAATAAGAAAAATAAAAATCAGCACAAAATTCTGGTAAAGCAAATATTAATCAATGCTGCAACAATGTGCAACAAGCTGAAAAAGAAGGCAATCATGTTGATAAAAAGATAAAACATACAAATCATGAAACCAGCCAGGAAATTGGTTGGACAGGTGAGAAGAGTTTGTAAGTATCAGTGGGAGCACAGATATATCTTAGAAACTAGGTCAGACTTCCTCTGGCTGTTGAGAATTGTGGGAACTTAATTTTCTTTACAATAGAATAGTTACTATATACATTACATAACTACCAATAAGGATTTAGCAAAGTTCTCCACCGAATGCCAGTGGGATAAAAGGGCAGGACATCTTACAGATTGGTGACCCATTAAAGACCAAATTGGGGAGCCTGGGCAATGGCCTGCATGATTGGCTCAAAACTCACATCTACTTTATTTCCTCAGTAAAGCCTACATATATATTTAGATCATCAACTAACACACTGACAATAGCTCTGAAGGCAAAAGCAACATTTCATACTGTTGTCCAGGAGACACTTTTATTTTCCCCCAAATATTCTGCCCAGCAACTTCTACAGCTAAAGCTTTTTATGTGACTTACATGTTCCCCTCCCCAGCTGCTGCTTTCAGGGAGGAAGTAAGACCACAGCTATTTCCTAAACCACATAAAACTGTGATTCAGCAACCTGCAAGTCTCTTAACAGCATCTTTTTTGGTGATACATACTTGTGATAGCTCTGGTCAATCAGAAGTAGAAATTAAATGGACTGTCAAAATGAGAGAAAAAAGTCAATTGTGATTTTTACTACTAAAGCTATTTAGTGGTCAGAAGACAGTATGAAACAGACAGGTTTGGGATGACTTCAAATTATTCGGAGCAGTGAAAATTCAAATTAGGTATGAAGAACACTGAAAGAATTTCCAGAGTGGATGAATATGCAAAGGAGATTCAGGAGAAACAAATGGAAACTGTTTTAGCTCGTGAAGCTACAATGCTGGTTGGATCAGTTTTTGACTGGAACCCTCTATCTAGAAAGCAGTTTTACTGAATGGTCACTGCAGTTTGTTTTATTTAACTCTGCCAGTGCTCAGTCTTTTATATTTTGGAAGGGAGAAATAAATCTATCCCTTCAGAATGGAAGAGCCTTGCATGTGGCAGCAGGTATATAGCTAGCTACTGCACATTGTGGTCTTTGGGTCAGAATTTAAACTTATGAGAAACTAGAAGGCTGTCGGTATACCAGAACACTTGGGCATAAAAGGACTTGATTGATGGCAGCAACATTCTTTGCCAATACTATATAACTGGGCAGATATACCAGGCATTTCACTTAGGCATTCAGAAAAATTTACAGACATTTTGAAAATAGGGTTGGTTAACAGATGAAATATTCCTATCCTAATGTTAACTTGCCATTGATTGATTGATTAATTGTTCTTTGTATTCTCCCCATCCTGCTTTTTGAAAACCAAGACAAATAAAGTGTCAGATATGGTACAATGCATAGTACTTATGGTAAAGCTTTTTGTAAATGTTCTTTTGTTTTCTCGGTGGTTTCTCTTTAATCATTAGTCTTTATAGTTTTTTTTTTCCCCGTTACTGTTTCCTCCCACCACATGCAGGCAACTGCTGTGGCCAGCATGTGCTGAGTCTTCAGGAAACATCTGTATGATGGAATTTGATTGTCAGAACTTAAATGGCAAATTGGCGAGTGCAGGTAAAAAAAAAACATAATAGAGAACTAAGCGCCATCCCAAATTTGCCTCATAAAATTCGATATTGATACAGGAACCTATAATTTAACTTACCCTCACAAGTTACTACTTAAATCAGTGAAACTGTTGCTGTGAATCATGTTTTCTTGGAGGAACATAAACTGCACATTCAGCTAATAATATTGTTATTTTTCTTCTGGTACATAAGGGATCCCTGAAATTATAGTCCCGGCTCAGAGAATAGTGTCAAATAAGAATCTGACCAAGGCAGTACACTGTCAAATCCTTCTCTAGTCTAGGCACCCTAAGGGAGAACAAAAACTTTTTTTGTGTTTTGTGTTTCAGCCAGAAGGTATTAGAAAGGTTGCTCCAGGGTGGTGGCCAAACATTAATATACTGTATATACTATACTATACTATACTATACTATACTATACTATACTATACTATACTATACTATACTATACTATACTATACTATACTATACTATACTATACTATAATAAATATAATATAGCCATAGAAGCAGGGGTCTACCACACTAGACAGGACCCAAGGTGCAGACTGTGCAGAGAGGCCTCAGAGACAGTCCAACACATAGTGGCAGGGTGTAAGATGCAGGCAGGAACAGCATGCACTGAACGGCACAACCAAGTAGCTGGCATTGTGTACAGGAACATCTGCACGGTGTATGGGCTAGACCCTCCCAAGTCCAGATGGGAGATTCCATTGAAGGTTGTGGAGAGTGACAGGGCTAAGATCCTGTGGGACTTCCAGATCCAGACAGACAGGCAGGTACTGGCCAATCAACTGGACATCATAGTAATAGACAAGGACCAGAAGACAGCAGTGGTGATAGATGTAGCAGTGCCAAGTAACAGCAACATCAGGAAGAAGGAGCATGAGAAGCTGGAGGAGTACCAGGGCCTGAAGGAGGAACTAGAGAGGATGTGGAAAGTGAAGGCCAAAGTGGTCCCAGTGGTGGTAGGAGTACGCGGGGCTGTGACCCCCAAGCTGGGAGAATGGCTCCAAGAGATCCCAGGAACAACATCAGAGCGCTCTGTCCAGAAGAGTGCAGTGCTAGGAACAGCTAAGATACTGCGCAGAACTCTCAAACTCCCAGGCCTCTGGTAGAGTACCCGAGGTTGAGGAAGACACATACCACCCATAGAGGTGAGAAGGGAATTTAATTCCTTAAATATCAGTTTTTTTTTTCCCTTGGAAGTGAATTATTCACCAGTCCTTGGGTTCCAATAACAGTTTGAGGAAATGTTTGAAAATTAGATTTAGTTCTGCGCCATTGATATAAGTTGGTAAATTGTTACAACCTTTTGTTGCTGTTTTCCTTTTTCTTTTCCTCTTATCTTTCTTATTTATTATTGTTATAATCTGTATGTATGACATGGAATAACATATGCATAAGTTCTATGCATTTACAACCATAAGCATGCTGGACGTGCATAGTTGAAGATCTAAGTCTGTCGCAGAAAGTCAGAAATGTTGGCTGTCTCACAAAACTAATAGGAAGCTGAATGTATCCTTTTTTTTTTTTTTGCTTTCCCTTTCCCTATGTGATGTGGTATGCAGTTCAGGACACTTATCTCCCCAAAATAGACCTGGGCCTTTTGCCCAAGTGAGCCAGAAAGCTATACCCTTGTTAAAATGCCATGCTTAAATATAAAGTAAAAAAGAAACATACACATTGACTTCGCTTTACTTCTTTTTTTTCAGTGCCATGTGAGAGACTTCATTGTTGAAATCTATTTTACATTTTCTGATCAAAGCCAGTAGTAATTTCTTAGAATGGGTTGAAGTTGGATCAGGATGTAATAGATCACTCTGTGATTTACAATAGATTGGTAATTATTTGAGTGACTGCCACTCCACTTACAAACTTGCTCAGACTTGCAAGAGAGAATCTTCTGAAGGTGCCCCTGCTCAAGAAGAGGACCTTCTCCTACATTGGTCCCAAGATACTGAATGCCCTCCCAAGGAGTTGAATTGGCCTCCCTACCCCACTCTCTTTGCTCTTAGGAAACATGCAAAGATACATCTCTTTAGTCAGGCCTTTAATAATGAGTCATTATATTCTTTGTATTTTAAATTCTTGTTTTTATTTTTTATGTCTATGTTGCTGAGCTGTCGATCGGAAGGTCGGCGGTTCGAAACCACGCGGCGGGGTGAGCTCTCGTTGCTCGTCCCAGCTTCTGCACACCAAGCAGTTCGAAAACATGCAAATGTGAGTAGATTAATTGGTACCGCTTCGGCGGGAAGGTAACGGCGTTCCGTGAGTCATGCTGGCCACATGACCCGGAAGTGTCCTATGGACAACGCCGGCTCCAAGGCTTTGAAACGGAGATGAGCACCGCCCCCTAGAGTCGGACACGACTGGACTTTACGTCAAGGGAAACCTTTACCTTTACCTAAGTAGCCCAGACCTGGAGATCAACTCCATCAGAAGGCTAAAACTACTTTTATTGAGATGGACTATACAGATAGTCCTCGCTTACTGACCGCTTGTTCCTCAACTGTTCAAAGTTATGACGGCACTAAAAAAGTACCTTTACAACTGGTCCTCAAACTTATGGCCATCACAGCATCCCCACAGTCATATTATTGCAATTTGGGCACTTGACAACCAGTGCATGTTTATGATGGTCGCAGCATCCTGCAGTCATGTGATTGTCATTTACGATCTTCACAGTTGGCTTCTGAAATGCAAAGTCAGTGGGGAGGTCATCAGAAAGTCACAAGTCACAGTCACATGACATCGTGCTTAATGACCCACAGTGATTCACTAAATGATCACAGCCAGAACTGATGAACGGACATCATAAGTTGGGCGGCAGTCACATGATGTTTCAGTTTACAACCCTGTGGCTTAAAAACAGAGTTGCAGGTCCCAATTATGGTCTGTAAGTGAGGACTACCTATAATAATAGAAACCTGCAAGTCTGATTTTATTTATTTATTTATTGATTGATCAAATTTAGCCACTGCCCATCTCCCCCAGAAGAGGGACTCTGGGCGGTTTACAATAAAATCAAGCGCAAAATATAAACATTAAAATCTCATAAAACAGTTATAATAAAATACAGTAAATAAATAGAGTCCAAGAAAGGTATAACATCCAGGCTGGTGGGAGGGACTCTAGGGTGCGAGCCACCCCCAAGTATGGTTATTCACTTTCCCGCCCCAGGCAAGATGGCAGAACCGTCTTCAGGGCCTTCTGGAAGGTCAGGAGTGAGGGGGCCTGCCTCACCTCCGGGGGCAAGATATTCCAGAGGGCGGGGGCCACTACAGAGAAGGCCTGTTTCCTGGACCCTGCCAGATGAAATTCTCTTATGGACGGGGTCCGCAACATGCCCTCTCTGGATGATCGGGTGGGGTGGGCCGATGTAATGGGGATGAGACGGTCCCTCAGGTAACCTGGCCCTATGCCATGTAGGGCTTTAAAGGTAATAACCAACACCTTGAATTGGACCCGGATCTCCTCCTTCTTATAGTTCAGTGAATGAAGGAAGCATCTGCCTGAGTCATCTGCCTGAGCCTTCCAGATGTTATCTTGTAGTTCTGGACTTTAAAAATGCTTCAGCCCCTTTTGCCTAGGTAACAGTTCCTGCATATCCCTGTCAAACTCATCTTCCTTACTCTCTTCTGTTGAAGTTACCTTTAGGTAGAGTGAGGTAGACACTGAGCTCAGCTCCTGGTGACCATATAAATGCAGTTTTACTGGCAGCCTTATATAAGTAGTTTACCATTGCTTGCAAAGGCAGCATAAATCAAGTAAATAAAAGAACCAGCATTATGGTAGTTCTGTGTGAATTTCTGATATAGTAATTTAGGGTTGCCAGGATTGAGGCTTTCTTGCCTCATTACACCTTGCCCCCGTTCCATAGCTCTTCCTGGATTCTTCCTAGGGAGTGTTACCTGAGTGTTCTGGATGTCCATCCCAAGGTATCAAGGACTGCATAAAATTGAATAGGAGTAGCACTTGGCTTCTTGGAACTGAGTATCAGGTTCCAAGATCCAGAGTAACACCCTCCATGAAGAAGACGGGAAAAAGCTGCCTTTGGAAAAAGGCTATGGTGTAACTAGTCAGAATACCTTGATTCTTGCCAGGTTGCCTTTGGTGGGTACTGAGGAACAAATTAGGGCTATTGCCATTGCAGGAATTGTTTCTGCAAGTGCAAAGGCCATTAAAGGCCTGGATCCTACTTGTGACCAAGTTCCAGTACCAGCAGTTCAGCAGAGGCTACCCATGTCCATGCAAATCAGGAGCAAGTGTGCCCCCTCAAATTTGTTTGCTGCCCTGCAGTGGGTCATGACCAACACATTGAAAATGTCTGTACCAGCTCAGAGCTAGTCCACCATAGTCTACTGTACAACACCTTTCATAGTATCTGCTACTTGTAACTAGAGATGTCAGGAGCTGGACCTGCATGCAAAGCAATCTAGCTCCACTGTCTAGGTTGCCCTCTTTCTGCCAGTGACAGGACTGTGACCTTAGGAGTTCAGTTAAAAATTTCCAGCAAATTTCAAATCTAGAGAAAAATCTATAAAATAATAGCTATATTTTACAATTTATAAGTTAATATGTCAACTTCCTTTCTTGCCATTCTAGAAATACACCCACACCCACCCACCCACACATACATATGCCAAAGTGGGACATCTAGAAAATGCCAGACATCTATATTTAGCTTTTTTTTGAGGAAAGGAGCACCCTGATTTAAGAATTTAATTGCAAGTAGAGCAACTGTCCTGCAAACTGATGCTTCATTATAGTCACCCAACAAAAACTTCACCAAAGGCATCACGTCTGGGATTACAGAGACTAAAAATCAATTCTGATAATATTAGAACAAATTTAAAGAGCCAAAAGCCTCAGGAAGCATACAATGAATGAAAAGAATAATCTTTATTCTCCATGCACATTTCTTTTAATACACTGAAATTACAGCACTTTGTTTCCCATATGGAATATTTGCTCACTTATTATTCCATTTAAGAAAGGATTTTTTGAATAACTGGAACAGAAATTTATTGACATGAACAAATATCTAGATACATAAATATCTTAGCTTGCAGTTCTACTGAGGGATTAATTCCCACTGCAATTATTGGCATTTAGTAGAAGAATGTAGGATTCAATTGATAATTCAAAAGACTGAGTGGTAGAAATGTAAAAAGATCACGAACTCCAAAGTCTCAACAGAACATTTGAAATTATTTATAAGCAGAGTACTCAAGTCCTACTGCTTATGGCCAGCATCAGCAGGTAAAGTGTGTAGTTTTAGGTGCTTATGGATGATTGTGTATGAAGACAGTTCTTTGAGTTGATCTTTATGATGTCTTTAATTCTGCTCTTGGGTGATAGAATTTTAGATAAATCAAGTTAAGCTTTAAACCTATAGGCATGTAAACAAATGTTTGGGGGAAGGAAGGACAAGTTGTGTAAAGGAACAATAGAATCACTGAAATGGACAGGAACTCAAACATAGTCCAGAGTTTTTTCATATATTAACATTTAATTATTCTAGGTAAGTTCATGTGTCATCTTTCTTTCCTGCTTTGCAGACAGGACACCCTGTCTTCATCTCTTCACCAAGAATATTAAAAAAATTACATGGAGGTAGTTTTTAATGCATTCCTTGTACTAAGTAAGGATGCAACTGGTTATACTCTCACAATTTGAAATCATTAGGTTAGCTGCTACTGTTTACTGCAGACTTGGGACCACTTTTTTTCTTTAGTTTTATACTTCTGTCAGATTTAATTTTTGCCTTTATGACACCCAGCCTAGTCCTGCCTAGTTTTTGGAGTGTGGCCCCATACACCACTGAAAGGATGTGTAGGCCACACCTTGAAAAGGTTGTGCAGCACTAGTCCACATGCAATTACATTTGTTCAGCATCCTTCAGCAGAGGATCATAACTCTTTATTTTGTTTCTTGGTGCAAAGCTACAGAATTATGATGTTTAATACCATCATCACCACCTGAAGATTTCTTTTAATCATTCCAGGGAACAATTGTGGGTTGTTGTTGTTGTTGTTTTTACTGTGTTGAGCCTTTCTGTATATTATGTACATCAGTGGATATGTGTTGCTTATTACTAAGACTTTTAATCTCATAGATTTTAGCACACTTGAACACAACTTTAATTATGATTGGGTCATCCATCACAATAAGAATAACAATACAGTATTATTAGAATCAAAGGAATGTGCTGTGCGTGTCTACTCAGAAGGAAGTCCCATTGGAGTCAGCTGGATTTATTACTAGATGTGAGTACATAGGATTGCAGCCTAAGTCAATATAAATTGGTAGAAAATGTTTAGCCAAAGTATGAGATAATTATTTCTTTGCCTGGCTGACATTTCCATGCAAGTTTTGACTTTAACATCTTTAAGGAGAAAAGTTTATTTTAGGCATTATATCCCCTTCAGACTACTTGACGTTTATTCAGCATACAACATTTACTGTGGCTTGGGGTGTCAGCCATAATTCTAGGTTGATAGTTTGTGAAGAGAAGATGCTATTTAGTCCTGTTTATAAAGTGTTATTCTGCTGAGTCACATTCCAGGACTAACAAAGTCTGTCCAAGTATAGTAAAGCCCATTGGTTTAACCTAACTGCTTTCATTAAACTAAGCTTTCATTGTCCTAATTATGTGTGATCAACAATTAAGAAATGTATCACATACCACAGGGCAGCTAAAACATTCTGTGTTCTTGGGTGCATGCCAGAAGAGGTGTCAAGTTCCATACTACCTTGTCATCAGTTGCAGCTCTCATTTTGCAGTACAAGCAGCAGCTGTGCTAGACAAAATAATCTAAATTCTCACATGTGCTTTTCCTTTAGGAAACAGCTCACACTGAATTGCATTTCTGGTGGGAGAAAAGTGCTACACCTCAGTTAGTTTGTGCTGAAAACTTACTTTATGTTAATCAAATCTTAAAATCTTTCTAAAGTTCTGTTGCTCGCTTTCATCCAATCTGAAGAAAAAGGCTTTTCACTTATCAGGTGAATAAAAATGATTTCTAACTTGATCAGTAAAAAATACATGCATATTGCATGATTGATACAGCAGAGTTTACCTTAGGCAGAGAGAGGACAAATGGGTTTGCAACAAGGGCTGCTTTGCAACTCCAAAGCTAGATCTTGTTGCCAATACTGTTGTGAAATTCAGTTGCCAGTTGGGTTCCAGACATGGTGGGGTGAGAGCGGGGTCTTACCCTTCAATTCTGGCAGCAAAATATTTTGAGCTAGCCCTGATGGTGGATTGTTGGATCCCTTTCCCCAAACTACTCACTCTGGTGAATTGACAAAGGAGTTGTTTCTGAGTATATACCTGGCAGCAGTGAAGTCCCCCAACCCTTCTCACACATTTTGGCAATGTCAGATCCACACCAATAAAAATAGTGAATTTGGAAGACTGACATATGTACATGTTCATGCTTTCACTGAGTCTTGTCGTTCGAGTATACAAAACAGTCCCTGATACATAATCCAATCTATTACTCATTAAGGATAGATCTAAAGCAATGGCTTCCCTCAATGAAAGCTACGATACTACCACCAAGGTCAGATAGCAGTCTTCCAGTCACGAAATTGCAGAACTTTTGAAACTGCTGCATGCGCTAGTGTGCACAGTTCCTGTATCATCATTTGGTTATTGTCTTGCCTTTGTTCCTACATGCTTGTGCTAGATGTATTTTCCCAACTCTTCTGGGCAATAGGCTAGACTTAGTGGCTGGCCCTAAATCTTCTGCTGAACTTTGTAGCTGAGTGGGGATCTGAAATGACAGCAGGGCCCGGTGTCCTCTTGTGGGCAGCACAAGCCATTTCCTGTTATGTGCCTGACCCAGGCTGCTACTCCTAAATTCCTTGGCACTCATTGCTGGCTCTGTCATTCTGTTCTCTTTCTACCACCCACACAGAAGTGAAGACCTGGGTGGATGATTTAAGAGGCACAGCTGCTCTCTGACTGGTGCCACAAGAAGAAGCTATGATTTTGCTGTACTTGGGGTGAGGGGAGATCTACAATTCAGTGTCTGAGTATGGACTGGCTTCTAAAGCCAGATGCTTCTGACTTAAACACACCTCATAATGAGGACCTACACTTATTTATATATACTGATATAACTAAATAAATTGAAGGACAATTTTGTGTTTTAAGTATCACACTAGGGCCTCTGTACCCATCCTCTGTTTGTATCATCAGCATACCTTTGTGTCAATTCTGGCAGCGGTGATTCACTTCACAGTTAGTTGTCGTGTCTTTGTATATTTTGAATGATTGATGCACATTGCATCCAGTTTGTAGAATATGTTTGCTTTCTTCCCTTGTGATTATTAGACAGTTTCTCTTTATTTGCTTCTGAGATGTTTCCTCCTCTTCCCCCATCACAACTCCCAAATTTACAAAATTTACACACAAATTATCCTTTTAGGATAATCGCAGAGATAATTTACAGGAACAAGTACATAGGTTTTATTGTATTTTGTTACATTATTTTATTTAAAAGAAGGTGAAAACCTCGGTAGAAGTTGGCAGAGCATTGTGAAATAATCTAATGCTGTACAGTACTAATACAAATAGAGCAGCTAAGGAATAGCCATCTATGCCCAGAAATGGGGAGGGGACTGTAAAGGGTACACCATGTCCTCCTAGACCACACATTTCCTCTACTAGCTCCTAGTGATGCATGTAATATGAACAAGAGGTCTGCTAGATCATACAAAGGCCCTATCTAATTCAGCATCCTGTTTTCCATGGCGGTTGACCAAAAACCACAGAGAAGCATTGGATATAGGGGCAACAGTTGGAGCTTCTGGCTGACTCTTAGAGAAAAAGGGTTTACTGGACCTGGTAGGAATTGATCTAATCCAACAGAACTATTCTTATATTCTTGTGCTTCTAAAGTTTCTGAACTGCAAATTATTCCCCAAAGACATTTGAACGATTTTTTTGCTATAATTCCAGCATCTTCTCTTCCATTTTATTTCATCAATATACCCAGCTCCACTCCTGAAAATCTTGCCCCAACTCTCAAACCAGCAGCAAATCCTCAACAGCCAGTCTTGATCCATCTTAGTTGGCCAACCATTACTCCTCCATTTCTCTTATCTAGGAGAATGCCTATCTCCTGCTTGCCAGCTCAGCAGTTGGCTTTGTGAAACTGAAGGGGGTGGGGGGACCTCTCTGCAAGAGACTAAATGGAAAAAAAGCCTTAGTCCTTTATGGAGATTTGTTTTTATTCATTTTTGCTGCCATCTAGTGTTTATCCAGAGTTTTACAGCCCATATCTAGTAGCCCTACCTTTGTCTGATTGTTTGACAACAATTTAAAAAATTCTTAGTAGCTGCTATGAGGAAAACCTCTGGCTGCAAACTTGCCTTCTGCCTGCATTTAAAATCATAATGTAATCTGTGAAAAAAAGGGATGAGCTGTTGGTGTTCTTGCCATCACATGCTTTTCCCAATGCCTATAACCAAGAATACATGCTGGATTGGTAGTGGTGGAAGTGACAGGTGACAGTATCCTGGAGTTCAGGGCCAGAGGGCAGGGAAACGAACCATCTATAAGCTCTGCATTGTTGCAGAAAACTAGCTGTGTTCCCGTTGCAGGTAAACTGACATGAAACAAGGAAAAACTGACATGAAACAAGGAAAAACTGACATGAAACAAGGAAAAAGAGGCTTAAGCCTTGAACACTGATAATACAATGGGAATGCTGAATTTCAGAGCTGTGCAAGAAAGTGTAGAAAGGTGTGACCACATTGCTACCAATGTTATTATGTAGCTTCATATAGATAATGTATAGCTGATTTGTGTGTGTATGTGTATATGTATATATACATGTATACATACACAAATGCACACATTTACATACATGCATACATACTTCGTGTGAAGGCATAATGGATATATATGAAAGATGGTGTATATAAGTTGCCCTTGAAGCAGGCCATAGAGACAGAAGGGTTTGTTCTGAGTTCAACTTATGCAGCATGTAAAAAAACACCAGAATAGAGAAGTCTAAGTAGCCTCGACAAGGGACAAACACAGTGGGTCAAAAAACAAAATATGGTTACGTGTAAATTGGAGAAGATGATGGCTCTCATTTGGAAAAGTGCCAGGAGGATGAGCACATGTGCACAAAGAAATTAGAGGTTCTGTCCAAATGACAAAATGGGTGTTAATGCACCACAATACAACTGCTGCTCATCACATACTTGTGTGCAACAGCACAAGGCATATAGAAAAGAGATAGTGTTTGGGTCCAGATATCAGCCTTACCAGGTAGACCAGGCAGGAAACACCACCAGATGAGCTAATTCTACTTTATTGTATAGCTACATTAACAGAATCTTGCAAGTCTGAAAGTATAATTCTCTTTTACAGCCAGAAAAACTAGGGACAGTCCCTTCTGAGCCTCTTGCCCCACCAACTATCCAGATGTGGACTATGCTGTCTCTTATCTGACCATTCCCTAGGCAGCATCTCTTCACATCTCCCAAGGTCTTTCCCACATTCCATTACACCAGACCTTCTGATGCATGTTTTGTCATTTGCCACCCTTTGTCCCCCTATGGATGCCCAAGCCTTGCCAGAACTTTAAAAAGTCTATGGGAAATGTAATACTTCAGAGCTATCACATGAAATGCCATATTATGCATGGTGGGCATTCCACCTTGATTCTTCTGATACTTCAGGCCAGCCTTGAGGGCTCGACTAGTTGGATAAGGATTTGTGTGTCCATGCAAGAGTTTTTTAGTTAGAAATAAAAGTTACAGGACATCTGTTGGGGACATGGCTGACTGAACAGCTGTGCCCGCAGGCTCCGCGGGCAGAACTGACAATGTGGCAGGGTTTTTTTTGGCTCAGGCAGGTTTCTCCTGAAGCCCTGGAGCATTTTCATGGACAGAAATCACTCAGAATCATCCCATCTGTCCTCCTGAACAGTGCCTTGCAGCCAGAGGATCACAAACTGCATTTGCGCTAATCTGATAAGAGATGCCAGGAGGCTGGGATGTCACCATTTCAAACCATGCTGTAGCCTTAAAGGGACACTAAGACTGGCCACCCCATTTCTAAATCACCCAATTTATATATATTTTTAAAGTTTACATACCCTAAGAGAGGCTTTTTACAGCAAGGAGAAGCAATCTCTTTTGGTGCTTATCATTATTTTTGGGATTAATTTTTTAAAAATCTTTTTAAGTTTTGGCTTGCTTCCCATCCAAACACTAAGGAGGATTAAGAATAAATAATTGCTTCCCTGCTATTATTTCTGCACTGAATTTGAAGAATTTAATATTTTCCTACATGTTGAATCTGCTGTTTTGAACCTTCAGCTTTCTGCTGCCACTTTCCCTGGGGAGCTGCTTGTTAATGTACTTTCACTTATGCAAACATCTTTTGGAAACTTTTCATTAACTCCTACTTTCACTAGTTAATATCTAGGGGACACCATAATCTACTGCCTGAGACATGGAGGATTTCAAGTAGACTTTCTCAGAGTTCCATTGTGAACTTAAATAGATCTGTTTCGATTCTTGTCAAGTTATTATGCAAGATATTCAGGACATAGTAGAGAACATCAGCTCTAAAATGTGCCATCTGGCTGGGGATGTTGTGGAAGAAGTTGAAGAGCTCAGCAATAATAGAAATACTTCTACTGACAATGAGATTGAGGCTTTTGTTGAATTGCCAGACTATGAACAGTGTGGAGTTGAAGTATTTAAAGGGACAGATCGAATTGCAAATTATAAATGACATTGTTTTTCTGATGGAATGTTATGGGAAGGAAGAACTCTTTTTCTATGGGAGGTTTTCTGCTGAGAAGTCGGAGTTTTTAAGGGGGGCAGGTGGGCTGTCTGATTTTTTTTTATGAAAAATGCTTTGTGTGTACTGTGGAAATATGTAAGTGCTTTGGTTATTTTGAAGTGGGGTAAGGATTTAAGAATGTTCATTTGGATTGCTTTTAAGACTTGTTTGACTTCATTTCTTTTTAATGATTTGGGTTAAGATTAATAAGGTATAATAATAAATGCTTGATTTTAGATTTAACAGGATTAAGATTGTTATAACTGTAGTATTAATTACAAGAGTAGACACTTTATATGTTTTTTAGTTTTGATCTTTATTATAGTGGACAGACATGTATAGAATAGTGGTAGGAAATAAATAAATAAATGCTGTCTTTGGGAGGGAAGTCGATTAGGAGATTTATATATTTCTTTTTCTTTTAATATAAGGGGAGGAGCAATTGTATTTAGTGATTTTTATAATGTGCTGATGGAATGATTTATAGAAATAATGTGATTTTGGTCTGATATAGACAAAGGGATTGATTATGGAAATTGCTGTATATTCTTGCTGTTAAATGTTGGAAGTCACCTTTTTATGTAACCTTTAAAATTCTTTTCTTCTTGTGTTTTCACACCTTTTTGGTTTTTTCTTTTTCTTTTTGTAGTTTTTTGCTTTTTTGTAGTTTTTTTCTTTGCTTAAATCTAATAAAATGTCTATATAAAAAAAGAAATAAAAGTTACAGACCTGCCAGTGGGATCCACAGAGGGGAATCAGGTCAATCTGATAAAAGCACGTTATGCTATTGCACCACAACCCCCTCCCCTTTTGTATGTATGCCATGATGTTGTGTGCACATCTAAGTGGGGTGGATTTGCAATGCAGTGGTGCAGTAGTGCTTTCATCATTGCAACAAAAGCAGAGAGAGTTGTGGAAGACCGTGCGTCCTCTTTTTGTTTCTGTGTGTCCTGAGACTCCAGATAAAGAACAAGTAGTACTGGAGGTGTTATAAAGATCTTCTTTTATCTCCCACATGATAGTGCTCTCTGAGTTCATAATAAACTCAGATATAAAACTGCTGATCATCTAACAATAAAAAAAAATATTTTAGGAAAAAAAGTCCTTTCCATCACTTTCCTTTTTGTTCTGATTAAAACCAGCACTCAGGAAACTATCTCTGTTGCCTTCGTTGAAAATTTTCTCCATTATATCTTGCTGCAGCAGTAAAGCCATTCTGAGAAGAGAGCAAAACATTGCTGAAGTATTGATTAAGGACATGAGAAGAAAATTACCCTACTTCCAATAGGATACTGTAGGTAACAACATTTTCTTTTCTAATAATAGGAATTCTGAAAGGAGTGTTTTCAGAAAAGTAGCAGATCTTAAGGAAGGATTTATAAATGTGTTCTCCCTCCCCTTACATGGTCCATCACAGCACTCAACAGGTATCATCGTATTGTTTTCAAGTGTTGCTATTCTGACTCTATAATTTGACACAGTGAGAGAGTATAACATGCTGTCATGTAATTTCATGCAATTTATTGACAAGTGGGAGATTTGTTTTGATAGCATGGACTATGGTGAAGAAGTCCTGTATTGGTTAATGAGGTTACCGAATACCACAGATCTCTCCTTTTGATCCTTTAACCAATTTGTCTTGATCAAATAGTGAAAACTAAGGAAGAAATGAAAGTTAATGGGAACCCAAACAACTTTTAAAATATATGTAGCATTTTGTCACCTGGTACTGAACTGAAAAGGAACGGACATGAAATTCTCAATCCTCAGTTGCCAGCAGAAGTTAGTAAAAGAACACAGCCGACAGCAAGGTCTCAATTAGGTATCCTGCAGTATCCAGCCCTATAGTCTATATTTGATAAGCACATCTGTACAATTTTGCTCTGAAGTATTACAAGTAAATGAATTGTCAATTGACTCAAGAGAGATGGTAAAATAGTTCATTGTGTTTATTTTGGCCAATGGCACAAGTTAAGGGTGAAGTTTAGGCCAAAGCCCAGCCTCCTAACTGGGGCCTTCAAATAGGACCCTTCAATTAACCTCCAGACAGCAACAGGGCATTAAAGCAGCAGCATGTAGGCTCTGTATCAATATATGGTTGAACAAATCCATACTCCTATCCACAAGGCTAATGCTGCTCTGCATAACTTTTTAAAATAGTCTACACTCAGAGGTGGCAGTTGGGTATAGATGTAGTTGCTTACATATTTTTAGATTAGGGTTGTTATTCTTTCAAAACGGTGCTTGTTTCTAAGGAAGGCATATGGTCATTAACAGCTTTTCCTGCCACCAATTAAGAAATTAATATTGGGGTTTAAAATTACTAAGTGATTGTAGCTTAAACAAATATGGGGAGATATATTGCCTTTCAAGGTAAAAGTGATGCACAGCTCTCCATTTTGGCAGTTAAGCAGGAAGAATGAGTGGAATACCTGTGAATCACTTGTGGTTCTTTTCTTACCACATCTGAGAAGGTAAAGTTTGTTTAGTAGAGCTTTATTCAGCCCTAATAAAATCTTCCTCATTATGGAAGAGACATGATCTCCTCCTTAATATAATTCACATGTGAAAGGTTCCAAAGGGTGATAAGGTTATCTTTAGTCATGGCTTCTTGGTAGTGCATCACAAATCCATGCAGATAACCAAACAAAACAGTTTGTACTTGTTTTGCTGATAAAGAACTGAGAGCAGGTGTTAGTTTGGATTCTGACAGAAAGGTGATAGGAGAAGGAGAGATGGCAGATATGAAGTAGCAAAGGGGGAAATCTTAAAACACCCAGGAGGACTGTGGGGAAAAGATGAAGCATCATTATCTTATAGGACCCAGGAGGTATGCCTTCTTGGTGGTAGCCCCGCCCTTTGGAATGATCTTCCCCCCAACATACAGTTGGCCATGACCCTGCAGGCCTTTAGAAATGGGATTAAGAACTGGCTTTTTCCCTGGGCTTTTGCCTCAGAATGAGTAGAATTCCCAATATAGAAATTACAGTATGTTTCATTCTGATCTCCACTGTATTGTCTTCATAAGTTTTAATGGTACATGCTACTTTCATTCTCTGGCTGAACCAGAGAAAGAAAACATCTTGCCACTAATATCTTTAAGCTGTTCCTTAACTCTAGAATTAGGAAGAGTAGATAGAGGTAGAATTAGAATAGTGTACATACATGTTAAGCTTGTATAATACTTCACATTTATAGGTGAAAGTTGGAATTCTGGAAAAAATGCTCTCACTTGTACTTTAGAAACACTGTCTTATTAACAAAAGGGGGAGAATGCTTGGATCAGTACATAGAACAATTAGAAGCTGTAGATCATACCTAGAAACTTGAGGCTAAAGAAATGAAACTACTGCTATGCATTTTATCAGTAGTTTGAATAAAAAGAGGAGGGAAAATGGAATGCGGTTTGGTGTTACCTCTTGTAATCAAATTCTTTGAATCCTTAAGTGTATTCCATTACACTTACTATTTTAAGTTAAATACAAGATGTAAAAGATGTTACTCTTTTACAAAACTGATGTAAATATGGTTATCTGAATCTGAATGAGGACATACCTTTAATACCTATATTGTCAGTCCTCCTGGAAAGTGAAAGGCTATAAAATGTTATAGGGGAAAAGCACACTAAAATAATCAAGGTGGGAATATAAAAGCTGCCTTAGGCTGTCTGATTCATACTCTTGATCTACTTGGCCTAATTTCATTAACCCTTTCAGGGTTTCAGGAAAGGACATTTCTCAACCGCTAATTTGCCAGGGACTGAACATGGAAAAGCTGAAGTTACTACCAAGACCCATGTAGTATACTGATGTGACTGAAAATAAATATGCGTGAAACATATATGGGATCAAGAAGATCAAGCATGACAAGATATACATCTTTATTTTAAAATGTGAGTTGGAGGGGTTGAAAAAGAATCAAAATATTTGTTAATGTAGCTCATGATTTGCTCAAATTCACACAGAGACAGATAGAGTCTTGTTGAAAAATTAAACCTTCCTGAGCCATTTCAGTTTCAGCTTTGTCAGGGTAGAAAAGTGCATGTCAAGTTCTGCTTTTAAAATGGAACCTCCATTTAGATAGAAAAGTTGATGAATTATGTAACTCTGCTTGAGTTTACACAAGTAAATGGATGGCTTCATTGGTTTGTGGAAGATGATGGCCATTCAAAAAGTGAAATAATACAACAAGAAGACAAGAATTTTTCTGCAAGTTCTGTTTCAGTTATTGCTTAATTTTGCTTTTCTATCACAGATGCACCAAATTACATATTATAATAGCTCCAGTCCAATTAATGTTAATTTTATTTAAATAGCTGAAGTTAAGTTATCATAGAATCATAGAAGTAAGGGTTGGAAGGCATTTTGGAAATTATATAATCCAGTGTCTTGACCAGTGCAGGAATCTGTTGCTGCAGCATCCATGACAGATGGCCATCCAGCCTCTGTTTAAACATCTCCGGTTTCAGGAGAGTCCAGCACTTCCTGAGGCAGTCTTTTCCTTGTTTGAATAGCTCTTACTCCTAGGAACTTTTTCCTGATATCCAGTAAAATCTAATTCCTTATTTCTTGTCCTATCTTCTTGAACTCTAAACAACTCTTCCCTTTCTTCTATATGACAGCACTTCAGATATTTGAAAATAGCTAATATTCTCATGTAGTCTTCTCTTACTCAGGCTAAACATAACCAGTGTCTCTAAGCATTCCTTTTTTTCCCTTCTGAGCATCTTATTATCTTAGCTGCTCCCCTTTGGACATGCTCCAGCCTGACCAACACAGAATAAAGAGAAACAATGATTTCTCTTTTATAATAATAATAATAATAATAATAATAATAATAATAATAATGATGATGATGATGATGATTTATTAAATGTATATGCTGCCCAACTCCCAGCAACCTTAGGCAGTTTAGAAATTGTAAAAACATTAAAAACATTTAAAAACAAATAATACCAAACACACACACACACACACAAAACAAAACAAGATAGTTCAGAAACAACCCTGGATGGAACATGGGAGAGGAATAAAAAGTGGTGTCAATCGTCCTCACCAAACTGCTGGGCAAAGAGCCACGTTTTCAGGCTCTTTGAAATACCAGTGGATAATCAGACAGCAGTCTCCCTCCTTGGCCATTCCTTTCTCTTCTTTCCCCTCTCTCTTCTGCCTCTTCCTTTTCTTCAGTTGAAGTCCCCTGCCAAACTCTTGATTGCTCTTCCTGTTTACTTTCTCAGTGAGCTCCACTTGTCCCTAATCATTCTTCTGAAAAGGATAGCTCTGTGGAAATGGCAATTAATTTGCAAATTTAATATCTTGCTTCTGGCATCCTTTTTTGCTCTTTAAACCACCACATCCTATCTTCTGTGTCATTTGTAGCTGACAACTTTGGGCATCAAAGCTTTATAAAGAGGGAAAAAGAAATTTGTCTCCTGTTATATTGGAGCCATGCACTGAAATTAAATGTGGACAAATCAAGAAGTATTTCTTTCCATAAGACATTTTAAACAATGAAATTTGTCACTGTCAGTTGTGGTGTCAGATCCCCCTGATCAAAGGTTTTACAGAAACCCTTATCAGAGCATCTCCCATCATTTCCTTCTCCAAGGAATGGAATCCGTGTCACCAGATGGGAGGGGGTTCTGAAGTTGGAGTGTGAAGTGGTTTATTATGGCTATGGAGGACATCAAGGACACGGGGTTGAGATATGCCAGGAATACCATCTGGATGGGAGGGGGGGTGAAATGGTTTCATGGGAAAGGGGACTAACTAAGAGAATATGGTTTTTAAGTTAGGTTTGAGCGGGAAATCTTTATTCGCAGCTTGCCTTCTATACTGTTCATTATGCTTCATTAAAACAGTTAAAGGAATCCCAGCCTCCTGACTGTGATTGTGTGAATGCTCGAATGATCAGGTGCTGACATTAAGCTGTGAATTCCATCTTTTCGAAAACTCTTCCTGAGCTAGTAATCAGCTGAGAGTTGACAAACCATGCCTAAACATGGAAAATCCCAGGCTAAGCAGCCATCGCCTTTACCATCATCGGAGATGGCAAGAGGAATTTTCTTGCTGATGCACTTTCTCACCTCCTGCAGTGTCACACTGCCCAAACTCAAATTGTAGACACAGTTTTCTCTCAGAAGCAGCTTGGAATGGCTTGCCTAATGCGCAAACAAGCAGTAGCCCAGAAAGTGAAAGTGCAGGCTGACCTAAAAGAGGAACTGCTTCAGGTGCTCCCTAATGATCCCTGGCTACAATGTAACAAAGCCCAATTAACTGAAATTGACAACATCTGGTATTGTAACAGCAAAATCTACGTGCCTGAGTCTCTTTGCCAGACAATTCTGCACCGTTCCCAAGATATTAAATCTGCAGGTCATTTTTGCCTTCACAAAAACTCTCCACTTGGTGAGGCACCAATTTTGGTGGCCCTCCCTTTGTGCTGATGTACAGTCCTACATCACATCATGCCATGTCTGTGCCCAAGTGAAGAGAAAGGGGGGAAAACTGCAAGGACTTTTACAACTCGTAGCCTCCCACAAGCCTCCATGGAAAGAAATTGCCATGGATTTTATTGTGGATTTACCTGAGAGTAAAAACAAGACTGTTATTTGGACTGTAATTGATTTGTTTTCCAAGCAGGCTCATTTTATACCTTGTGCTAAAATCCCAACTGCTCAGCAACTAGCCAAGCTATTTCTCACACATATCTATAAAATTCACGGGTGTCCCACATGTGTAATTTCCGATAGAGGTGTCCAATTTACTTCCAAATTTTGGTGCACATTTTTAAAATTAATTGGTGTCCAGCAATCCCTCAGCTCCTTGAGCCATCTGGAGATGGACGGAGTGACTGAACGAGCTCAGTCTACTCTAGAGCAATTCTTATGCTGCTACATTAGCTTCCAACAGGACAATTGGGTGGACCTCCTTCCTTTCGCTGAGGTTGCTTATAATAATGCAGTTCACCAGAGCACTGGGTTTCCCCCTTTTCATATTGTTTATGGCCAGGACTTGGTTCCAATACCTGAACTTCAATTGCAATCCTTGCCTGACTCCTCAGTAGCCGACTGGGCTGCACAGATTGCCACCAATTGGCCGGTCATCTGCCAGGCATTAGATCACACCCATGAAACTCAGAAAAAGTTTGCTGACCGTCACAGGTGCCCAGAGTGGAAATTTAAAGTGGGCAATCTTGTTTATCTCTCTACCAAATTTTTATGCTCCCAACAACCCTCAAAGAAACTTGCCCTCAAGTTTGTTGGACCTTTCCCCATCACAAAAATTATTAATCCTGTGACTGTTCAATTACAATTACCCCCCACCCTTAAAAGGCTTCACCCTGTTTTTCATTGCAGCTTGCTTAAATCTGCACCGGGACATTCTAAGTGGCACCAGCCTGCAGCAACCCCTCCACCCATCATGGTCGATGGCCATCAGCATTTTGAAGTTAAAGACATTCTGGACTCTCGTTTTTTTCGCAAATCTTTACAGTACTTGATTCAATGGAAACATTTTCCAAATCCTGAGTGGGTTAATGCATGTCATGTTAATGCTCCTATTTTAACCAAAAAGTTTCATGCAAAGTATCCTTCTAAGCCCTCTCCTTACTAACCTCATTGCTTAACTTTATGTGATATGATTGTTTTTTTTAGTTTTTGTTGGGGGGCTGGTATGTCAGATCCCCCCGATCAAAGGTTTTACAGAAACCCTTATCGGAGCATCTCCCATCATTTTCTTTTCCAAGGAATGGAATCCGTGTCACCAGATGGGTGTGTGTGTGAAGTTGGAGTGTGAAGTGGTTTATTATGGCTATGGAGGACATCAAGGACATGGGGTTGAGATATGCCAGGAATACCATCTGGATGGGAGGGGAGGTGACATGGTTTCATGGGAAAGGGGACTAACTAAAGGAATATAGTTTTTAAGTTAGGTTTGAGTGGGAAATCTTTATTCACAGCTTGCCTTCTGTACCATTCATTATGCTTCATTAAAACAGTTAAAGGAATCCCAGCCTCCTGACTGTGATTGTGTGAATGCTCGAATGATCAGGTGCTGACATGTGGTGATGAATATCAAATTTGATTGCTTTTAAAGTAAGATTGGACAATTTTATGGAATATTGGTCAATCAATGGCTATTAGTCTCATTAGCTGTTGGCTACCTCCTGAAGCAAAAGTAGCATACCTTAAATAATACAGGTCCTAGGAAGCAACAGTGGAAGAGCCGGTTTGAGCTTGTAAGCATCCTGAATACATCTAGTTAGATACAGTTTGTTACAGAAAGCTGGAGTACTTGGGCCATTAGTCTGATTCAGTAGGGCTCTTCCCATCTTATTATCATAGGCTTGCATCAGCTGGCTTTCCAATAGTATATTTCAAGTAACACTCAGCTCAAATTAGTGTTCAGTAAGGTTTCAGGAGGACCTGGACCTAACATTTAATAGAATTAGTTAAAAACCTGGGATGGCTTATATTTGTATTGGTTCCATGGACATCTTTCTCACTACATACATCAGTTAGCAATATCCCCTTTAGCAGTGGAAACTTCATTATCACATCTAATTCTTGTTATGCAGCACATTAAGCTTTGAACAGTTAGCAGCTCTGGCTTTTTTTTTCTATTTAATCTTACAATTTATGAAAGTTCATTGCAAAGAAAAGACATGAAGACAGTTTTCAGTTCTGAACTTGAAGAAATAAAAAGAAGGTAATCCAAGAAATTAATCTTTTTATTATTTATCCAATTTCTATCCCACCACAATCTATACCAAACTCTCACTGATGTACCACAACAGTGCAATTAAAAATCCACAATATAATAATTAAAGCCTCTACAAAAAACAACAATGCAGCATATAATACTATATTTGGCACTGGCTAAATTACATTGACCCACCTCACCCGATCCTGAAGGAAGGGCATATTACGGACCCCGTCAGCTAAAGAAGTTTGGCTGGTGGGGTCTAGGAGGAGAGCCTTTCTGCCGTTGCCCCTGTCCTGTGGAACATCCTGCCCCTGGAGGTGAGCTTGGCCCCCACTCGTCTGGCCTTCTGGAAGAGTTTTAAGACCTGGCTCTGCCAACTAGCTTGGGATCCAATAGTGGTAGGCAGCCTTCAGAGTGATTGGTAGTTTGACAATGCTCTTCCCCTTTTTCGTTGCCTGTTTTAACTTTGCATTTTTTGTACTTTTTATAATGGTTTTTATGATTTTTTTTTTTATTGTAAACTGCCCAGAATCACTTCCATAGTGAGATGGGCAGTGTATAAATTTGATAAATAAATAAATAAAATATTGTAGAATAATGCCTTACTTGCTCATCTGGAACATTTTACACTGTGAACAAAGCAGTGAGTTTTGATTACAATATAATTGTTTCAGATCAGTGGCAGAGCCTTATTTAGCTAGTGGATTTTTGTACAAATAAAGTGCAAAAATAAAGTACAAAGTACAAAGTATAAAACAATACAAATAAAACCAGTTTGGTCTAGTGGTTAAGGCAACGGGCTAGAAACCAGGAGACTGTGAGTTCTGGTCCCACCTTAGGCATGAAAGACGGCTGGGTGACCTTGGGTCAGTCACTCTCTCTCAGCCCAACTCACCTCACAGGGTTGTTGTTGTGGGGAAAATAGGAGGAGGAAGGAGTATTAGGTATGTTTGCTGCCTTGAATTATTTATAATTATTTATAAATATAATTATTTATAAATATATATATATATATATATATATATATATATATATATATAATAAAGGCAGGATTGAAAATAAATAAATAAACAAATAAATTTAAAACGTGTTTTTTCCATGGTCATACTGTCCTTTAACAAAAGCTCTGAACACAGCCTAAATGCCTTCATTGGCCATGGCCCGTAGAGAGTAGGAAAACAATGCAAAGTGGGTGAAGTACACAGCAGAATCAAGACTTCATATTTTGGGGGGATTTTTGTTTAGGGAACTGGGAAAACTTTTTGAAAACTACATTAAGCCTACTTTAAGGCTGACGTTATGGTTTTCTATTTCTCTCACCTCAAATGCAGAAAAGAGAGTCATAATTTTTTCCCTTTTTTTGGCCATGGAGAATGGTGGGAGCAAAGAGGTTGAAAAAGAAGGCACATTTTGGCCCTGGGGCCTTTTTTAAAACAAAGATCACTATGTTCTTCCTGCTGATTTCCACATTTAACTAGCAGGACACTGGCACCTTCAGTTTCCAGCATTTCTAGCTCAAACAATGTCAGTGACAGACTTATCACATCTGGAAAACATGCCTATTTGGACAGCCACAGCCAATGAACTTGCTTGGTTACTTACTAATTGTTGTCACTCATGGTGGGACTGTACAATTCGTGGCTTTACAATTTTTAATGGCTTTTGATTAACAGAAATTGGTTAATTACATCTGTTTCAGAGGTTTGCAAACTGTATTGTGATCTTCATTGGAAAATTCCACAATTTCTTCTAGAAACCATTAGGACTTGGGGAATCTGAATTTGAGATAGACTGCTCCTAAATGTAAGATGCAAGTGATGCAAATAGCTTTAATATAGTCTAGCTAGGCTGAAATTTAATAGGAACAGAAAGGCAGTCTGATCCTATTAATATGGCATCCGTTTATCTTCTGACAGCTAACCAGCTGACATTTCTGTCCAAGTTTGTTAGTAAAGACTGAGGAGTTAAGCCCTAAGATAGATATTTGAATCCACAAAGCTGATAATGGCAAGACTTTATCTGTTATTCGGAACTGTCCTAATGATGGGGTCCACAACATGAAAAGGTCCTGTAATCAGATGCCTGTCACTTTGAATAATGACATGATTCCATGTCATGGGTGGAACAAGACCACACAGGACTTAATTATAGCAGTTAGTGTCTTGATAATTGTGTCACACAACTCAGAAAACTCAGAGCAGGTCTCTGCTATGGCTGAAGCAGTCACCCTTTGAGAAACTGCTGTGAATATGGTGTCACATGCATCTTTGTGGCTTTTTAGAAGAACATTTTTACTGCCTGTAGTAGGTATGCTTCTTGTGTGGTTTGCTTACCATAAATCTTTGTTTGCAATTGCTATTTTTTTTAAAAAAGGTATTTTTGTCTTAAATGTTTTGTTTTCAACTTCTATATGACTTCCAAGTTGCTGTATTCTAAAGACTGCAAGAAATTCTGTAAAGCAGATTTTCAAATATATTACTTTCTATATGAAATTAGTTCCTTAAACATCAAAGTCGTATTAGGCATGTTGATGAATCTCACTCAAATGATACAACACTCTCTCCTAAAATATTCAGTTATGTCTGTAGTTTTCCCCATCACAGCTTTATATCTCTGACTGCTACAGATGAATGTCATCAATTGTGTTGGTGAGTATCTAGGCATCCTTGTGACTTAGACAGAAGCTTAGGCTACTGAGTTGTGAAGGAAATCCTGATTGAGATGTACATACATGAATGAGCAAGCGCCACCTGCAAGAGGAACAACAGGGAAGTGCATGCTTTTACCAATACATATCTGCTAAATCTGTGCACCCATTGAGAATCTGATGGATCACTATGCATGCACATGCATGAAATGAACCAGTCTCCCAGGTCAGTGGAGCAAAGCCATGATAGCTGCAATGTATACATCATCCTGTCAGACGACAGCTGATGATGAGGGGCAGACTCTTTGCTGCTGTCACAAATCAAGAAGAGTCAGTTGTAAAATCAAAAGTGGGCCCCTGAATTTTTCCATAGATCTTTCTTTTATTTACAAATTTACTCCTAAGGCATAAGAGTTATGCAATATGGAACTGAAATGACTCAGTACAAGCTCTTTTTCCACAAGCTAGTGGGACAGCATAACCATTTTTCTTTTTATGATTGCTGCCTTTCTTTGGCATTCTTGAGGACGATTTACGGTAAATGATTATCTCTGCTTTGAATCTCTCCTTTTCCTCCAACCCTCCCACGCTGAATCAAATTTGGTAGCCAACACCAGCACCACGTATCTATTTGGTTTGCAAATAGTTGATTTTCCTTGTCTCGGATGGTTTGCCTCTTCCCTCAGTCTTGCTTGGTTAGGATAATCTTGGAAGCTACAGCAGTCTTATTGTGCAATAAGTCTGTGGAAGGGCTATTTTTTCAAGGTCTTATTTTGTGCCCTTTTACATACAGTTTATTTTTAAAAATGCACTTTAAAAACAGGGCTTGTTTGCTAAGATACTACATAAATCACAATTTTATGTGAATAGGTTCTAGAGGTAATACCACTTACTCATACAAAGCAACTTACTACATTAGTCAGCACTTTTGCATATCAGTTATTTATAAATATCCTATACTTCATAGGAAGTCATTTAGTTTTAAGAACAGTCTGGCAGTTCTGAACCAAAACCTAGCATGGATACAAACACATTGTATTCTCTGCATAGATCTTGCTGTTTTCTTGAGGGCTGTATGAGCATCTCTGAAATTAAAACATGGCTTACTTTGCTTGCAGGCTATTCTGAGGATCCAGGATGATGCACCATCATTAGTAAATTGATTACCGTTGCTCTCCAGATATTATTGGACTGCAATTCCCAACTTCCTTCATTATTGATATAGTGGGACAAATGGAACTGAAGCTCAGCAAGTATAGGTCACTCTTATTGGAGTAGGTGGGGACAGGAATGGGGGATGTGAAATCCTTAGGTTAGAAACTCAAATAATATATGTGGCTATGCTTTCATGAAAGACAGATCTGATTACTACACTATATGCTGTGTTGTGCCATCCTTAAAAACCATTTGGAAAGTTCAAGTGGTCCAGAGCATGTTGGTTCCTAATCACAGATGTTTTTTTTCCCATCAGTGGAGCAAAGTGATGGATATTTGATTTATTTTAAAAAAATGATATGGCTGCGCATCTACCAAAGGAACTCTGGGAGGCCAACAAAAGTAAAAACACCATCCAAAATGTACAAAGATATTAAAGAAAAAGTCAAGGCCCCTAAAAACTCTCATTAGTGACATCAAATACAACCACACTCATGACAGAGCTCCACTAACATCTTGTCCCCACTACCTGGGGGAAAAGCCAGATCTTCAGAGCCTTTTGGAAGGCCAGCAGGGTCTGGGCTGTCCGTATCTTATGGAGAGGTTGTTTCACAAGACAAATGCCAGGACAGAGAAGGCACACTTTCTAGGGCCCATCAAGTGCCACTGCTTCACTGATGGGACCCTGAGCATGCCCCCTCTGCCTGATTTGGTGGGATGGGCAGAGACCACCAGGATATGCAGTCCTGCAATTAACCTGGCCCCATGCCAGATATGACTTTAAAGGTAGCAAGCAGTTTATTGAATTGCACAATAAACTTCCAGGGAGCCAGTGCAGCTCATGTAGCAACAGTGTTGTGTAGGCATACCATGGTGTACTCAATACGGACATGCTGCTGCATTCTGGACCAGAAAGCTCTTTAAGGGCAGTCTCATGTAGAGTAGGTTGTAATAGTCCAATGGGAGGTAGTCCAATTGGGACTAAGGCATGAGTAACTGTGAGCAGTGCCTCCCAGACTAGAAATAGGTACAACTAGCACACAGGATGTTATTGTGGGAAGGATGTCCTCGCCATATCTTCTACCTGATCTTCAAGAGATCTAAATCCAAGAGGACCCTAGATTGCACAACAACTCTGCCTGGGGGAATATTACCCCATCTAGAAATAATGATGGAAAGTCATTAGATGTGGGGCCCCTAAAACTCACAGCCACTCAGTCTTGTCAGGGTCAAGCTGAAGCTGATTCTTTCCCATCCAGACCTGTATAGCTTCCAGACATTATGTTTTCACATAAATCAGTAATTTAAATTTCTTGGTGAACTCACAAGGAATAATAAAAAGAATTATTAACCAAGTGTAATACTTTTTACTAGATTTAGTATGGCATTGTATTCAAGCCCAAAATATGAGAGAAAAAAAACCATCATTGCATGGCAGAATGCTCTGTCTTCTGTGTATACATATTTTAATATTTAGAGATCAATATAGCACATTACAATGTACTGTGTTTGATGTATACACTGCCAATCATGCTTAATAAATGATATACTCTGGATTTGACTTTTACTAGCATTAATATTTTAGATCAGCCTCCAGTTGACATAAATTAAAACTCTATTTTCAATGTAATGGTCATCATGATAGGAAACAAGAGAATGACATATCTGTTTTGTGCATATGGTAAGTTAGACAACGTGAAGAAAATTCCTGCCATTTCAGATTGTTCAGTCCCATGTTACTCTTGACCATGTTGATTTATAATTGTTGGAACTTATCAGTATCTTAAATCTATATTGTACCAAGCAAGTTGTCATTGAACAGAGCCATTAAACGAGACAAGCATGGCTGGCTGGGGAATTCTGGGAGTTGAAGTCCACACAGATTATTTTATTTTATTTATTTATCATATTTTTATCACCACCCATCTCTACCATTCAGGTGGATTAAAGTTGCTGAGATTGAGAAACACTGAAATAGATGATGCCCAGCTGTTTAAGATGTTAAACATAATGGCACATGGCAAGCAATTGTCAAATTATCCAAACAATTCTACAAAAGTGTGCATCTTAGCTTGTGAAACCAGAAGATGGAAAAATTCCCTGAAGCTGGTCAAGGTCATGACCTGAAGTATATCTGCATGTGCCATTGTTGCTGGTAGAAAGCTTACTCTGATAATAGCATGTATTATGGGTATTAGCCAAAGTTGGACTGCCTTTGAACAGAATTGCACAAAACACTTGCTCAAAGACAAGGATAGGCCAAAACTCACCTCCTCCTTAAGGCCCAGCCCTATCTCTGCTCCACATTAAGAGATTAGTTTGTGGATGTTTTTCTTTCCAGCTGGTGACTTTTGGTAGGGGTCTCCACAAATCACTTTCCTTAACTTTTTCCTCATTTAAACTGTAAGGATAGCACCACCGTCTAGCCTCATTCCTGAGGAAGAATAATCTAAAACAGTGGATTTGCTGTAGTAAGAGAACATATTTTATATGTCATATTTCAGAATTTCTTTTCCGTCTCCAACATCATTAGTAAAATGATCCTGGTTCAAGCAAACTGGAGCTTGGAAAATAGAATATATCTTCTAAAATTATTAAGGAGAGAAGTGGGATTTGTTAACTTTGTTCATGTGCTGATCTTTCCAATGCTGTACTCCTGCCACTTGAGGCCTGAAGAGGATCGGTGCAAACTGAAGTAACCTACACGTTCCCGCTCTTAACAGCTCATTGTTTTGAGTTTTTCCAGCCAGATGGATAACTTTTTCAGTGGCTGCCATGGAGAGAACATACTATATCTGACTATTTCCTCTCTCTTCCCACCCTTTGCCTGGTTTCACTCTTGGACCAAGATGAACAATAAGGACAAAATTGGGTAGTCCAAAGAGGGAAATGAGCAAATGAATAAAGATTAAGCAAAAAAGCTAAATATAGAGAAAAACAGTGTGGATTTGCATATGGATTTTGAACAATTTGCAAACTAATGTGGAATCAAGACAGAAAGAACTTATGCTTGAAAAAAAAAATCAGTATTATAAAAAGCAAAGATAGATTTCTTCATACTTAGTCACAACTAAGAATTTGCAGATAGCATAAATCCATTCCATTTTAGAGTCTAGGTTTAGGGACAGTTCAAAAAAACTTTTGGTTGTTTTTGCCTTTTTAATTAAAAATCGGTGAAAATTTGCCAGGCTAGATTCAAGGATAGATGGGGATTATAATAGGAGTTTGGCCATTTCAGATACTGTTGAAATAGAACCTTCACATTTCAGAGAACATAGTAGAACTATAAATGTATCAGGTGTAACCTTAACTTTCTTCCTTAAAAAAAGTTAGAAGGGACCTCACATCAATTTCATAAATCTTCTAAACAAAGTGCACCCCCCTCCCTTCATTTTTTTTTCCTGGGAAATTCTGTAACATTAGCTGGAATTCAACAGGATGGCCTGGGGAATTCTTTTTAATCTTTATGCACAGCTGAACTCCAGGTATCCGAATGTCTACTGTATATACAGGATGTATCAGTTCTTATTATCTAATAGAAACTTTCAAAGTAAACCCACCTAGAGAATTGCTAATCATAACCTATTAATCTTGTATCCCTATTCTCAGGTTATTATTAGATGCTGTGTCCATGGCTTAAATGTGAGATCTCCATTCGTGAGTCTTTCATACAGCTACTATAGTATATGAACTCATATGGAACATGGGATATAGTAATTTTCATTTGACTTTGATAAACATTCCTTGCAACCTCATCTCAGTATAAAACAATAGTATAGACCAAGGTGAGCACGTGAGTGATAACAGGCTTAATCAAGTTTTCCTATTCTTGGTAAATACATCTATGACTTTTGGAATACATTATCCCAGCAATCAATCAGGGATAGTAACTCAAATGCATAACATGTCAGATCTGCATGAGAGTGCTTAAGGGAATATAGATATAAATCCACAACTGAGCATGCTGATGGTCATTTATATGTGTAGTAATATCTAATGCTCTTAAACTTATATGCCTCATTATAAGTGAACCTGAAAAGGAGGAAATGTTTCTTTTATGCTAATGTGCTACTGTATTCTAAGATACCTTCATGGAAGAAATGGGCTTTGATTCAGCAGTGTTTATTTTTACTGATCTGATTTAGAATAGTTCCCTATGACAGACCTTTGTGTTGTGTTTACAAAATAAACACAACTAGAATAGAAGGTGATGAATAGTACGTTACAGTGTAAAGTTGCTTGAGCAGCAGAGGGTTATTAATATGAGGATGCAGAGAAAAACACACCACTTTAGATAGCGTTTCACATAGCTTATTCGAAAGAACTGCTATGGGAACGCTCTTTGCATGATCTGAGAGAAGCAGGAGGATGTTGAAGGCAAAGATGCTTGGCAGATAATTTTTTTGTCACTGAATGATCAAGCTGCTGTTCCAGGCAAAACCAAGTGGGTACATTTTCAAGAAGGGATCAAAACCTGCTTCTTTTTTGCATACAAATGGCATTGCTATTTATAGGGTTATTGTCCATTGGGTTACAGTAGCTCAGATTCAGTAGACAGGATGTTGGTCTATGCTATATGTTTGCATGTTGAAGGTGTTTGAAGGATGGTGTGCAACGATATACTGGTACAGATGAAGCCCTCATACAACTCAAAATATATTTTAAAAAGAGGTATGGGTGATACCAATATGTAATGCTCTTAATATGACTAAGATTTCTCTGGAGTTGAATAGTGGATTGGTGCTTATTAAGTATTAGAGGATGATTTGTAATTAAATTATAACTGCATGAACATATATTGCAAAGGAATGGAAGTATTACTTAGGATTAATGAGAGAAGATTGGGTAAATATTATATTGCATACACTCTGCTAGTTAGGTTCCTGGAGAGCTGGAAAAAATGAAGGGAACTGGAAACTATATAACAAGCCACACTTTTGTGATCTATTGGAATTACTGAATGCATCAAAATATTGCATTGGAAATGTTTTTTATTTTAAGAATTCATTCTTCAGGTATAAAAAGTATAGTGTACAAGTGAACATTGATTTAGAAAGCATATTATTTTTATTACAGAATTTTACAGATAATTCCTAGTTTGCTATGGTGGTGAAACAAATATGAAATATACTATGGAAACTATATCTTTGAATGAACATACTATTTGGTAATAAAAACTCAGAATTAAAAGAAAAGGACAAAGGTGGAAACCTGAATTTGCTCCATCTTCCATCTTTTTTCCATTAGGGAACATTCTGGGCTGATGATCTAACATTGGAATCTTTTAGTTATATACTAGGTATAACATAAAATGGTCTGGAAATATACTCTAGGGCTAAAATTGTGTGCCTTGTGAACTGTGAGTCTTAAACATGTGGATATATGAAACATCTGTACTTTTAGGTACTCAGCCAGATAGGAAGTTATTTCTTTACCATCCATTTCTTTAAAATGAAATGAGGCTGATGGTTGGAAGAAAATAATGGAGTAATAAGAGCATGCATGGGCCACTATGAACTCAGTATGACACAGTAATTTTCAGTTTGATGACACACCTTAGAGAATTTCTTGGGACTATTTAGCCAGTGTATTTTTGTGTTCTTCTTTTGTGCTCTTTTGACAAAGAACCCCTTCTCTGTTTATACAGAATAATATAGAAGATAAAAATTGTATAAACAATTTGTATTGCCTTTTCCTTTGCTCCTGATACAACCTTCAATGGAGAATGTGTGTTTTATAACATCTTCATCATTTGCATATGAGGGATCTTTCCATACAGGGCTCCAATAATTGTTCCTCTTGCCTTGCCTGCAAGATTAGGACAATGTCTATTCAGTGCCAAGTGTCAATATCTATGCAATCCTGAAATGGTAGCTTCCCATACTAAGACGTTATTTGCTGGCTTAGGAGGTCTTAGGATTGCACTCTTGGCCCTCTGTTTTGAGCTGATGAATATGAATTTAAATTTACAATCAGTAGCAGCAGTAAAAAGAGATGATTTGTGGATAGCTACTGCTCTTATAAATGGCTTTCTGTGTTAGAAATACAGAAATTGTTTTGCTTAAGGGAAATTGTTTCTTAAAGGGACAAGCTCCTTCACTCACCATCAGCTGTCTGGCCCAGTCAGCAGGAAGTTTACATTTTAAGATGACATGAGCATTGCTTTGCAGTTCAGCTCTAAAGATTATTATTAGGAGGTTAATATAAGAACTAAATTTGTATATAGATACCTGTAGTGCATCTTACCTTTGGATAAAGAAGAATTTCAATGGCAATACTGTTTCAGACTTTACTTATAGACATCTTTATGTCTTCTTCCAACTTAAGCATATCTTTTATTTGCAGAGCTTGGCACTAAACAAGAAAAAGACTTTCTGATTTGTATTAAAAATATATGAGACTATGCATTCCAAGGCAAGCTGAACAGCATGTTGGTTTTGTCATTTTTGAAAATTTATATATTCAGGTTTTTTTACATCATGGCACTCAACTACAAACTACTTGTTTGTATTCATGGATAATTAGATCAGTTGAATTATTAAAATACACAAGTCTAAAAAATAAGACAAGTCAGCCAAAATAAATTAAGTTAAAACAACTGTTACATTATGGTAAAAAAAATGAGTGAGAATCATTGGAAACAGAGAATTGAAAGAGATATAAATGTGGATGAAACCAACCATAAGGATGAGAGGAGATTTGCTGGATCATATCAAAGGGCTGTCTAGCTTCCAGTTATCAATGGTGGTTACACAATGCCTGTAGGTATAATTTTGGAATAGGGCATAAGAACACTATTGTTTTCCAGCAAATACTATGGATAGCACATAGCCATCAAGGCCCATGGCCACCGATATCTGTACATTTGTCTAAACCTATCTAATTATAGTTGTCACAATCTGCAGCAGTGAATTTCCTAGATCAGTTATGATCTGTATGGAAAAAGAACTAGGGCTGTCATTACAAGGCAGTAGAAGGGTATCTAATTATTGGGGGCAGTGCAGTTGAAGTGTTAGACTTGGACAGGGTGACTAAGTTTCAAGTTCCCACTGGAGCATACTGGCTGACTTTATGCCAGATGTTCTCGGTCTCTCTCCCTCACACACAAGATAAATTGTTTTTGTGGGAGTATGTTTTTCTGAAGGATGGCAAAATATAAATGCAATAAATAAATAGAAAATATATAAATAAATACTTCATAAAGGTAGCATTTTTGCTTCAGCAGAAGACAATTTGGGAGGCTTAACACTAGAGTCTTGCAGAAGACTCAGTGAAGCAGATTTCTATGCAATATGCTAAAAACTCAAATGATATTTTGTGAATAAGCTGCATGAGTGACCCAGTCAGAACAATTTTTTCCATGGATACACCCACAGGAATTTCTTTAGGGACCACTTATGAGTGTTGTTAATGATGAAACTGGTCACCAAAATCACTGGCAAGTTGGGAAAGGTTTTGTGCATTTTAGGAGGAGGACTGCTTTATAAGTGAATGAAAATCAAGGACATATAAACTATGAAAATGACATTTGCAGTATTTAAGCTTCTTTTGTTTATTGTTCTTTAATTTCTTCTTCCTGCTGGTACTATACTGGACCATTTTTTGGCATAGTCATTTTAAAGAATACAACTTATTATCTCCTATTGAGGGGCTTTCGGGAACATCTGGCTAGCCACTATGGATATCCAAGGCTGGCCTAGCTAATCCGTTGGCCTAATCTAGTAAAGTTCTCATGTTCTTGAATTTTTATGATGTCCTATATTGAAGAACTTATAATTAAATATAAGTTATTTAAATATTGACACAGGAGTTGCTAGAGGAAGTAGAAGATACATTGAAAATACATTAAAAGGTGGCACTATTTTTTTTTAGTTGCACCTGTACTGTTGCTCTTGTACAGACATTACAGAAATTTTAAGAAGAACATCTATAAAACTGCATTTCCATGCATTAGGAAAGCACAGGAATATATAATTCTGCCTGCAGTTTAATACTCATATAGAACCTTCTTATTCTGAATAAGGGATACATTTCAAATGGACCCACTTCTAGAGTTGGAGGTAGGCAGCACTGTATTGTACTGTCTCCTCCTTCCTCTGGGGCCAGTTCCAGTTGGTGTTGGTAGGAAGGGAGCGGTCTGGCCCAAGACCTTTACTATATGGCGTGCCACAGGGCTCAGTTCTCTCTCCCTTCTTATTTAACATCTACATGAAACCACTGACTAAGGTCATCTGACAGTTTGGGGTTAGGCATTACCAGGATGCGGAATACATGTACCCTAGGCTGTCTGAGTGATGCCACAGATGCCCTGTCCCAGTGCCTGGAGTCTGTCGGGGGCTAGATGATGCACAGCTTTGGCCGAATGGCTTTGGGTGTTTGGACCTCCTGGTGCCAGGAATCTTCCATCTTTGGTTCTGGATGGGGTGGCATTGCCTCAGACAGATCTTCCTGGATTCACGGCACCTTCTGGAAGAGCAGGTGGCAGCCGTGGCTACAAGGGGCTTTTCACTCCTTCAGATTGTGTGTCAGTTGCACCTGTTCCTGGACTGAGTGGCCCTTCTCACTCATGCCTTCATGACCTCCCATCTGGAATTCTGCAAAGTGCTCTACATGGGGTTGTCCTTGAAGAGTATTTGGAAGTTTCAACTAGTGCAGAATGTGGTGGCATGATTATTTGGCACATGTAACACCATTACTTCATGAGCTGCATTGGCTGCCAGCATGCTTCCAGGTGCAATTCCAGATGTTGGTTGTCACCTTTAAAGCTCTTCATGGCTTGGGGCCAGGTTACTTGAGGTACGGTCCTTCCCTAGTTGTTTCTACTGTCCTATCCGGTCTGGAAAGATGGGCATGCTCCAGGTCCCATTGGCTAAGGAATGTAGGCTGATGGGGCTCAGAAGATGAGCCTTTTCTGCCATAGCACCCACACTCTGGAATATTCTTAGTGTGTGAAGTGTGACCCCAAATGTGTGAAGGGACCTGACTCCTGGCTATGTGGATGATGGTTCATTTCTCTCAGCTGCTAAGTATTTTAATTTTTGTATATGTATTTGTTTTATTTTTATTATAGTTCGCCTCCCGGAGTGATTGAGATGGGCAGGTGTATAAATTGATTAAATAAATGTATAATTCTGCCTGCAGTTTAATACTCATATAGAACCTTATTCTGAATAAGGGATGCATTTCAAAAGGCAATTTCATTCAAAAAAAGTCTTCCCACCACAACTTTTAAAAAAGCAGTTCATTTCATTTTCTACTCAGTTTACTGAACTCAGAGGGTGAAATATTTGGAGCTGTCTGTATTTTTCAATGAAGTGTTACTACAAGAAAAAGTGGAGATTACAGCCAGCTGTTGTCATGTGCAGCAATGGCATTTTGTTTTAGGCATGGGAGTTTATGTGTCAGTTTGTGGCAACTGTCCAGGTCTCCAACCAAGGGCAATTCAAACAATGCTGTTAAAGAAACATGTAAGTTCTTCCTCCAGTCAGGGACCTCAGCAAAGTCAGCACAACGACACGGACACGTCTAGAGTAGAAATTGCATTAACTTGATGGATCCTGTCTTTTTTAGCTGATTTTCAGAGATATAAGTTTAGCAGCCTTGGTTACTGGAAACTTCTGGGAAATATCGTGTTTTAGGAAGGGCTTTTATTAGAGAAAGGATAGTGCTTTCATAATTTTGTGGGGTCCCTGGTTTTGTGGATACAAATGAGAAGATGCAATTATATTTATCGTTAAAAAATTTTTTATTCTGTCAAAGTAAAGAAAAGACAAAAAGAAAATTATGTAACCAAACAAAATAATATAACATTGAAATTTATGGAAAGGAAAGGGGGAAATGTTTCCTATTAAAGAATGAGCAAGTTACTGCTGTTAGCATATAGTACTTAAGAAAATAAGTAACATACCTTAGAGCAAACGTATGTCTAATCTCCAGGGAAACAGATACTCTGAATGCTCTATCTTTTTGCAGATTTGTGCAGTCTTGCATTGTGCTACCATTCTATGTTGAAACAAAGGAAACAATGAGAAGGGGACATAATTTTTTCTCTCCTGAAATAGGACCTTGGTATTACAAAGCTGTGAATAATCAGATGCTTTGCATTTTTCATGGTGTACTGACCAGCTGATAATTTTTTGAAAGCAAACAAACAGTGGAGTTTCAATGTGTCTGATGTCATACATGAATATAACAAAAGAATTCCCTGGTTCTTTATCCCAAGAGGTCCATGTTCTACTCCAGAATAAGAATAAGATGAAATTACTAAAAAAAAAAACACAAAATACTTAGGACACTGAGTACAGAAAAAGAGCCCTCATTTTTCTGAAGAAAATGCCTTTGGAAAGTCCCACTGCTACTCCCTATCAATTTATAATGAGATAGAGGTATCTGCAGGGAGAGGTGATGAAATGTGCATCATAACACAAACCCAGTGAGTTATGTTCTTGTGGCTGACGTATGTATGGAAATGTGGAGTTTGCCTCATGATGTCACCACTCATGTGTCATCACCTTTTCATTGCAGATAGCTGCAGATACCTGTGGCTGAGATGCCGATTTTTCTTTGAAATCTGGATATCACAATACCGGAGCTATCATAATTAATAGTTGCTGGGTGTGGAGGTGTATCGAGATGGCCCTGAAGAAGGAATTCAGCAGCTTAGCCCTGGAAGAGAGGAAACAGTGAGAAAGAAACTCAAGATTGTCCCACCTTAATTCTCTTTGGTATAAGCAGGAGGGAAGAGGATATCTGTCAGCCCTCAAAATTCTGTTATTAAACCCTTCAACAATAAAGTAGACTTCCAGTAGTACCTTCTGAGTCTGTTTCCTGACCTGGCCTAATTTGAAGGGCTGACACTGGTTGATTTTTTTAGTAATAATAAAAAATGTAACCTGTTTTAGAACAATATGAACAAATGACCACTGCCATTCTATTGTTGCAGCAAATTCTGTATGTTAATTAAGTACTATAAAGAAGGCCAGTTTGGTGTAGTGGTTAAGGCATCAGGCTAGAAACTGGAAGACCGTGAATTCTAGTCTCACCTTAGGCATGAAGCCAGCTGGGTGACCTTGGGCCAGTCACTCTCTCTCAGCCCTAGAAAGGAGGCAATAGCAAACCACTTTTGAAAACCTTGCCAAGAAAACTGCAGGAACTTGCCCAGGCAGTCTGCAGGAATCAGACACGATTGAACAGATTAAAAAAAAAAAAAAGTCTAATCATTTGTCATTAGATGGGCTTCTTATCCAAGGGCACAGCTATGTTTTCATACATATTGCCCAACAAACAATTGGATAGAATATTTTAGCACTTCAGATTCATAAAGACATTATTTGCACTTTACCTGTTGCACTTATCTGTGTGAAACATGGTAAACATACCCTTCTGAAAGATGTAAGTTTTATCTACTTACAAGGATTAATGTGCCTCCAAATGTCATCCTGTTCTTTCAAAAGTTTTTTTTTTAAAGAGTTACAGACATTTGTGGTTTCTCATGCTAATCAATGCAAGGCAGGAAGTCTCAGTTCCTCAAATCTTGCTTTGGATTTAATCATAACCCCCTGAATTATTATTATAAATTTAATCAATCTTTTTCTAATGTGGTGCTGAAATCTGCCTTGAAATTTCTCAGAGGTTTTCATTTCCCACCCATAAGACTTTTCTAGTTTTTTTAAACCTTAGTCTCAGAGCTTTTGTGCATGGCTGAAGCACTGTGATCTTTTGCAGGTGTGGCAGAAAAACAGGTCCCCTTAAAGAAGTACTGACTGGCCTTCTGACCCAATTCTGTTTTGGCAACAATGCAGAACAGTTCTGTCCTCAGCAGAAGCAGTGGATGGAGAGAGATAGAACAGAGGAATGGGCATTAGAGGACACACAGTTCTTTGCTGCTGGTCTCTGATCCCACAGAGTGATCCTTGAGATGGGCACCCAGAGAGCCATCTCTGCCACTTCTCTGGTCACCCACTGCAAGAAAAGCAAGGGAAAGAGAAGAGAGCTGGTTCCCTCCTTCACTCCCCATGCCTCTTGCCAGGTGAAGCAGGGGACAAAGAGGGGAGAGACAAAGAACTTCTCTCCCTTACCCTGGGACTGGTGACTGATGATCTGCTTACCCTCCAGTGGATGTGGCTCTTCAACCAGCATCTGCTTCCCTCAGTGGACTGGTCTACACGGAAGATTTTAGATGCAGGCATCTTGGCAGAAGAGACCAATATTTTTTTTGGGGGGGGAGCTGAAGACCACTCTCCCCAGCTGCCCTTCAAGCAAAGGAAAGCAGCTCTTCAACTGAGACCTGCACCCTCATGGTTAAATTTCCCCTGTGGACCAACCACTAGGACTAGTTTAAACACAGGGGGGCTGCTTGAAGACCTGTTTTTCCCTGCTTTTCTTCCTGCAGGATGGCTGGCTGTGGGCAGCTTTATTGGGGGATGGGGGTTGCTATCTGAGGAACAGTTCCTTCCTCCAGCATCTTAGGCAAGGTGCCTGTCTGGCCAGTAGCCCTGTGACAAGCTGCCCACAGCTTGACTGGGAGGATGCCCACTGAAGAGCAGCTTCCTTTCCATATTTCTGGAAAGGGAAACAGAGAAAGTTGCTTCAGCTGCCATTCCATAGCGGAAAGTGGGTCCCTTTGGTGCTGGAAGAACTGGCACTGAAAGACCTGATCACTCTTGCCAGTTCCTCCTTCCCTGTTTCTCCTGCCACCCATGGGTTGCTACAAGAAGTGTGAGAGATGGCCTTTTGGCCCAGTGGGAGAGCGTGTAAACTCTCCTGCTGCTAAATGGCAAATAGTCCTGAAGATCAGAGGGCAGGATTCAGCAGCTGCCTCAGACCGGATGGCAGGGCTCGTGCCAGAAGATGATGGAAATCCCTCCTATCTATCTGGAGCAGCAAAATACGAGTTCATGCTTCCTTCTTGGCAGGTCAGGGATCATTTGAACATCTTGTTATCCATTCAAGGGTTCTACATCTGTTTGTTGAGACATCCGTTAGCTTGTCATGTGAAGAATCAGTATTTTTCCTTTTTAGCTTACGTTGTTGATGATGATGATGGGGAAGGATGCTAGTTTGGATATTGTTTCTGCTGTTCATTTTCCCATCCTTTGGAAGCCTTCTTGGCTCTTCACATTTCCCAATAAGTGAAGCCTCCTCAGAGAAGTTTCCTCATGATGCCTCCCTTTGGGATTTAATGGAGGCATGGAAAAACAACAGATTGTTACAGGACTGTTACAGGAGATGATTGTACAGTGAAAGACAGGACGTAGGCCAACATGCCCTCTACCCTGCCTGTAATTCACTGAAATTCTCTTATTCTTTGAAATAAATTCTAATTCATTTTATTGAAAGAGAACTGGTAAAAGAAAATGCAGGATAATTTTCTGCATAGCACAATTATTTTCTGAAGCATAAAATAGGGATTGAACTGAAACTTGTGGTCAATGCCTATTGCAGATATTGTCTTTCCTTTGGTCCAAGCCTGGTAAAAATCAGCAGGTTTTACACAGTAATGTTCATGTTACATATTTCTAAACTAACACAATAGCAGGCCAAGAAACTAGTGAGAAGCTGCTGTTTTTACTTCCAACCAGGAGTAAAATAACAAACTGAGAAAATTTCAGGACTCCACAGTATTCTAATTAAAAGAGCACAGCTCTTAACAAGTTTTCATTATTTTCTCTCTCTGGGTAAGTCAGGTGTTATCTAATTCAAAGCACTTAGACCTGCATGTGTCTCATGTGGACAGAGTCTAATTACATAACTAATTATTTTTTCATCATTAACCTGCATATACTGTAGCGAGCTCATTCGTAAAAGTGTTAATAATGCTCTCCACTTCTGATTCATCAGTGCCATTCTCTTTAGCTCTTTGGAATTTGTAACAAAATCTGACATCATGAATGCATCTTGTCTTAAGCTTGGAAGCCTACGAAGAATGTGACAGAGGTCTGATAATCTTGAAAAGGGTGAGGAAATGGCTACCATGGTAGAAATGGAGATGCCTGAACTCTGCCGCCATTGTCTGTATAATCTTTCACTGGCTGACCTGGATAGCTGGCTGCACTAACAGTTTTTATATCCAAAGCAATTCAGCCCACCACAAAGATCGGGATTTTTCTGGGACTCCTCCTGTTTCTCTTCTTTTTTCCAGCTGGCTCAGGACAGACCCAGAATCCCAATGAAATAGGAAGTTTTTACTTCCTTATGGGTATTTCTCACTAAATGCCTTACAAAACAGTGAATAATCCATTTGAATATGATTCATTTGAGTAATATGCTGGAAAGAAAAATGGAAGAGAAAGAAAGAAAAAAAATGCTATTTGAATATGGATAGAAAATGCACAGAATTGAGAGATGTGGACTGAAAACAAAGGTTTTGCTATCTGCTCTAAAAATGAATTTGTTTCCACTTATGTTCTGCTTGTATACAAGTAAATATAAGGGATATTCAAATTCATCATGATGACATCTGAAAAAAAAGGAACATCCTGGGCATCTGGACTTATGGGGCAGTCAGCAGCATTGAAAACAGGTGAAACTCCTTCTAAGTAAATGTATAAAAATGGTGCTCTAAATCCTGTAAAAGTTCTATAAGTGGGGAGATGCTTAACTATCATGAATTTACTTTTCAGCTGGATTTTTTTTTTCTTCTGTTTGTCTTGTTTCTAGCCTGTTTATGAGCTCCTTTGCTTTTTGATGGTGGAAATGGAATCATTTCAACTTGTACCATGGTAGCTTTTGAATCTTATCATAAAAAGCAGCCTGAGAGAGATGTTGAGTGAAAAATCGGACAACCCCTTCTCCATGGGTATATTAAACCCAGACAATATACAAGCAGTTTGCCTTTTCACTTATTTCATTTCCTTATTTTTCCTATACCTTTCTTGTATGATTCCAAGCCTATAAGCAGTTGCTGGGATATTTTTTCCTTTAAAAATGTTTGTACAGTAAAGAGCAAACATTTAAATGACAAGTGGCAAACAGGAGCTACCTGAAAAATCTGTATCCAAATCAACTATGAGTTGTTAAGGGATAATCGCTGGATAAAGGAAAGGAAGAGGATGTTATCTTAGCTTCTGCCTCATCGGATTCAGAATCAGAATTGTAACAAGAATTGCTCTGTAGCTGTGGAAATTGAGAACGCTGTCAAGGCAATCAGAGAAGGAATGTGAGAATTTGGGGAGCATATGTGACTATTCACAGCCAACATGTCATTGCCATGGTTTATTAAAGATAAGCATAAACATATAGATAAGAAACAAAAGTATAGCTATTTAAGTCTATGACATGATAGCTTTGTGACAGTTGAAATCTCCACTTCTGTATAATTGTTAAAAATGCAAGGATCCTAAATTGAAAAAAAGGCAGTTCTAGTACTAAATACTACCTATGTGTTGGCAATCACATGCAATCTAAAACTAAATATCATAGCGAATAAGAAATCAAATTCAATCAAATGTCAGTGATCAAATAATCATAATCACAGCTTATTTATACACTTCCTTGTGCTCAACATCTTTCCAAGGTAATAAAATGATTACAGTCATAGTAGCATTTTTGCTGAAAAGATTTGTACTCCCATTTCAGGACATTTTCCTTTTGCAAGGTGAATTTAAATATATATCATAAATATTATAGAAAACAATTTGCAATTCATACAATTTTTTTTAAAGGAAAAGGAATAGCTATTTTCTCCAAAGCACACTGCATTAGCAAAACAGCTTAGAATAAAACTACCTTCAAGGTTTTCATAAATGGTGAAAATGACAATAAAATATCGTCCTGAGGAAGAATGTTAAAACTGTGGGACTACTACTGAAAAAGATCCTGTCTTTGATATCCACCAATAAAAATGTTCTCACTAGAGTCCAAAGGCCTCATGTGGGTGGTATATCATACTAAGTGCAATAGCAAAATACACAATAATGATATTAAACAATATTCAGAATAACCCAGACAGTTCAACACCGACAGTTGGACTGTCAATAGTTTAGAAGAATTTCAGAAGTTACAATAAACATCATAGATCTGTTTAACTTATTATTATTGGTAAAAATGTTCCATTGTTTGTATACAAAATATTATAATATAATATAATATAATATAATATAATATAATATAATATAATATAGTGTAATATATGTTAGGGAGCTAATGGAAAATGTCTTTTCCATCAGTGGGTACTCTTCCCAATAAGAAAGGTAGTGCTGTCACAAGAGAAAGGGAGGGGGTTGTGCTTTTTGGGAAGTTGTGGTATGTTCTCCATTACATGCATCTACAAACTCACTCTGTGTATTCATACACCAAACTTAGCCATTTACCAAACCTTATTATCAGCTTTTGCACAATTCCTCCATTGTTTTGGCTTTCTTCAGAGAGTGAAAGAATTTTGTAAGATTTCTCATGGTGGGAGATAGAGGCTTTGCATACTGTATATGAAGAGGTAAAAAAAAATAAATTTAACTTTAAAAAAAGTTTAAAATACCTTGTATATACATACTGGTGAGGGACTCTGTTTATACAACTTTCCCTCTCCATAGCATTATGAACCTGGACATTTTAATGTGTTCTTCTGGTATATCTTTTCTAAGGAGTTAATATTATTTGAAAACTCACATTCATCTGAGCCAGAAAGAAAGGATAACTGATACCTAAACTCAAGGGTAATTACATGTTTCAAAATAAGGAGTATAAAGGATTGAATGGCAGGACAAAAGGATCAATAATTTCATCTGAGTAATGAAAATAAATCAAGGTTCCTAACCATCTGGTTGAGCTATGCTTGTTTAGCAAAACCATGTGATGAGAGACAAGTAGGTCATAGAACAAAAGCTAATGTGGTGCAATGGTTAAGAAGTCAGCCAAGTCCAGAACATCAAGAACTAAGTTTCCATGTATGTTAGCTTGTACATATAACAAAAGAATGATTCTTTCATTAATCAGGGGGTACTTGACCTACTTGGTCTATTTCAGACTTCGGCTTTCTTCCTAACAAGGCTTTCTATTGGCCTGTTTGCTGGGACACTTATGGGTTCTGGGTGAGTGACTGGACAATCAGAGAGTCATTTGCATGTGTCAGCTGTTCTCTGGAACCAAACTCTTTAATCAAATCAATGGATGAAGGTGATAAACTCAGAAGCACTGACCCATTTGTGATCCTTGCCATGGCTGTTCTTGTTTCTAGCAGCTGACCAAGCCAACAGCTTTGCTGCTCATTCTTGAATGCTAGAAGGAAAAAAAAAAGGCTCTATTGTATTCTGTGTGACTTTATTCCTTAGTAAGCAAGCATAAAATTACAGCTTAAATCCCCCAACTCAAACCTTGATCTATAATAATTAAAACAGCTACTCTTTGGCTGGCTCTTACCCTTTATATTTAAAGTTAAAACTGCTAACCAAACAAAAGACAAGTTTAGAAATTCTATAAACTGTCTCTCCACATTGACCTGATACATTATGTATGCTGAGATGACAGGCAGAAAACTATATTGGATGGGTAATATTGTGAAGTGGGGAGTTGTGGTTATGAGACTTGACAGTCATCTGTAAACAACTGTTCTATCAATTTTATTAAAAGACAGTTTAGGCTATGCTTCACTTTTCCCATTGGCCCACCCTCCAAAAACACATTGCTACCAGTCTCAAACAACAGCAAGTTTATTGGGCTAAGTATATACGGTATCATCTACAATAATCAGGGCACATTTTAGGCATGCATCTTCTGAGCACAGTAAAAAATAAAACAAACCAAAACCTTAGTATTTCGGGGAGGGGAAAAAACGAAATAATTTTTTTATGATGATCTCTCTTACTTCAATTATGTAAGAGATTACTGGATATGTTTCCATTTTCTTTTTATGGGAGCTAATGATGAATGGTTTCAATAACATGGGCATTTGGAGATGTTGAATTCACACAGTCAGTATGTGATGTATGTATTTGGGCTGTGCAGATGCTTTGAAAGAGGTGCCTTGCAAGGCATGAGAGCATGTAGAAAGCACCTCTTACTGGAATCACTGAAGCAAAGTGGCTGTGCATGGACACTTGGAGAAGACAGCCACCCTAGCCTGAAAAAAGATGCAGTCTCTTTTATTCAAATTGTACCTGCATTTTTATGCATTGCAAAGCTCCTTTTTCTGTTTTCTTTTCTTTTAAATAATTTTATCACATTTTTAAAATAAAGAGATAAAAACTAACAAGAACTAAGAATTAAGATACAGAATAGAAGAGAGAAAGAAGTAAAGAATGAAAAAGAAAACAAAGTCAAAGGTGCAGAAAGAAAAAGAAATACAAAGAAATGACTTCCAACTTCCTTTTACAACAGATATAAATATAAATTTACATTAAACTCTTACTCTAAGTTTACAACATAACTTCTACTTTTTCTATTTGCCTACTATTATTTCTAATAATCAAATCCATATCTCATGATTTCATTTTTTTTCTGTTTCACCCAAAAAGTCCCAGAAGGAACTTCCAATCAGCAATAAACTTAATGACTTTTCTCTATTCAAAGGTGAAGCACCTTTTTCAAAGCATTTGCACAGCCCTGGTATATTTGGCTAAAAGAATCTGAACATTTTAGCTTCTCTTTCAGATTTGGAGCTCTGGAATGAGAATGTCCCCCCCCCACACACACACCTTTTTTTTTCAGATCCCAAGCTTTCGAACTTTTATAACTCTATTGTTATAAAAAATGTGAAAGTAACCGGTCTCAGTCTGAAGCTCTTTCTTGGTGGGGTGCCTCAGGGCGTGACATTCTTACCCTCCTGTTTAAAATCAACCTGAGGCCAGTGGTGGAGGTCATTCATAAATTTGGGGCGAGGTATCATCAGTATGCAGATGACACTTAGTTGTATATCTCAACCCCTGGCTGGCTAAGCAATGCTGTAAAGCTCTTGTCTCAGTGCCTGGTAGCTGTTGATAACTGAATGGGGAGGAACAGGCTCAAGCTCAACCCTAGGGAGACCCAGTGGCTGTCCTTAAACTCTATAGCTCTTGCTGCCATTTCCTGGTCAGTAGATATTTATATATTTATCAAGCTTATATGCTAGTGAACTGTAATTGATTTGTGGTGGCTTGTTGTTTGTTGTTGTTTATTCGTTTAGTCACTTCCGACTCTTCGTAACTTCATGGACCAGCCCACGCCAGAGCTTCCTGTCGGTCGTCAATACACCCAGCTCCCCCAGGGATGAGTCTGTCACCTCTAGAATATCATCCATCCACCTTACCCTTGGTCGGCCCCTCTTCCTTTTGCCCTCCACTCTCCCTAGCATCAGCATCTTCTGCAGGGTGTCCTGTTTTCTCATTATGTGGCCAAAGTATTTCGGTTTTCCCTTTAATATCATTCCCTCAAGTGAGCAGTCTAGCTTTATTTCCTGGAGGATGGACTGGTTTGATCTTCTTGCAGTCCAAGGCACTCTCAGAATTTTCCTCCAACACCACAGTTCAAAAGCATCGATCTTCCTTCTCTCAGCCTTCCTTATGGTCCAGCTCTCGCAGCCATATGTTACTACGGGGAACACCATTGCTTTAACTATGCGGACCTTTGTTGTCAGTGTGATGTCTCTGCTCTTAACTATTTTATCGAGATTTGTCATTGCTCTGCTCCCAAGGATTAAGCGTCTTCTGATTTCCTGACTGCAGTCAGCATCTGCAGTCATCTTCACACCTAGAAATACAAAGTCTTCCACTGCTTCTACATTTTCTCCCTCTATTTGCCAGTTATCAATCAGGCTGGTTGCCATAATCTTGGTTTTTTTGAGGTTTAGCTGCAAGCCAGCTTTTGCACTTTCTTCTTTCACTTTCATCATAAGGCTCCTCAGTTCCTCTTCGCTTTCAGCCATCAAAGTGGTATCATCTGCATATCTGAGATTGTTAATCTTTCTTTCAGCAATTTTAACTCCAGCCTTGGATTCCTCAAGCCCAGCATGTCGCATGATGTGTTCTGCGTACAAGTTGAATAGGTAGGGTGTGAGTATACAGCCCTGCCATACTCCTTTCCCAATCTTAAACCAGTCCGTTGTTCCGTGGTCTGTTCTTACTGTTGCTACTTGGTTGTTATACAGATTCTTCAGGAGGCAGACAAGATGACTTGGTATCCCCATACCACTAAGAACTTGCCACAGTTTGTTATGATCCACACAGTCAAAGGCTTTAGAATAGTCAATAAAACAGAAATAGATGTTTTTCTGAAACTCCCTGGCTTTTTCCATTATCCAGCGGATATTGGCAATTTGGTCCCTAGTCCCTCTGCCTTTTCTAAACCCAGCTTGTACCTCTGGCAATTCTCGCTCCATGAATTGCTGAAGTCTACCTTGCAGGATCTTGAGTATTACCTTACTGACATGTGAAATGAGTGCCACTGTTCGATAGTTTGAACATTCTTTAGTATTTCCCTTTTTTGGTATGGGGATATAAGTTGATTTTTTCCAGTCTGATGGCCATTCTTGTGTTTTCCAAATTTGCTGGCATATAGCATGCATTACCTTGACAGCATCATCTTGCAAGATTTTGAACAGTTCAGCTTGGATGCCGTTGTCTCCTGCTGCCTTGTTATTAGCAATGCGTCTTAAGGCCCATTCAACCTCACTCTTCAGGATGTCTGGCTCTAGCTCACTGACCACACCCTCAAAGCTATCCCCGATATTGTTATCCTTCCTATACAGGTTTTCTGTATATTCTTACCAGCTTTTCTTGATCTCTTCTTCTTCTGTTAGGTCCTTGCCATCTTTGTTTTTGATCATACCCATTTTGGCCTGGAATTTACCTCCGATGTTTCTAATTTTCTGGAAGAGGTCTCTTGTCCTTCCTATTCTATTGTCTTCTTCCACTTCCACACACTGCTTGTTTAAAAATAATTCCTTATGTCGTGGCTTGCAACAATGTAAATATAATAAGACCATTACAGTATCAAATCAGAAAACAAAACTATAACAAATAACATACAATACTAGAAAACTAATACATTGTTAAAAATCCAGTTTCAGATGGTGCACAGTCATTTCCCAAAGGTTATCCAGAAGAGTCTCCACTACCTCCTGCCAATACTAAGGCACTCAGACTAACTTCTGGCTGTTCCATAATATGGGTCCCATGGCTTTATCTGCTCTCCCCTCATGAAATTGAGGAATCACAAGCAATTTCTCTAGCTGCAGTAGGCAGTCCTGAAAGTATCTAGGTACCAAGACTTGTAGAAGCCTGTAGGTCAAAACTAGCACCTTAAATTTTTCCTGGAAACCATCATTTTGGATCATTGGTAGTTTCCAAGTGGTCTTCAAAGATCCAGCACCTGCATTTTACATGTAGGCAGAAGAAATGAGAAATGGGAGTAGAAGGCAGTTTAAAGGGAGATCTAGGCTATGTTTAGGGAAGTGAGAACTAAGGGACAATAGGGATATCTAGTTCTTATATTTTTCATGTGTATGTTACTTTGCCTCTAAATACAAAACAGGCAGTCAAAAATATATGGAGTGTAAGCACCTTTTATAAAGGATGGATCCGTATTACAGATTTTTATTGATTTTTGAAAAATAATACTGTGATTGTTCTTGGACTGTTCTTGGATATTATCTTAATCCCCATCTTGCTGGACCAACTGAGATGCTATCAAGGTTGCTACAGCATCAGATCAGACCAGGTCAGTTATGTAATAAGCAAAAGGACTACAGTTAAAATATAATTCTCTTCCCATGCTTTTTTTTTTGTATGTCTTTGTCCACTATGCAAAATGAGTACAAATATTTGTCATATTTGCATTGCTATTTTATTCCAAAGTTCCAAAGTGTTATGACAATGGAAAAGTAAACATGTTTGCTAAGCATTATACCAATCATACAAACCCCTGATGTGATTGTTTGCTTTGATACTAATAATTTGTATTACACTACCTCATCCCATCAATCCTCTAAGCTGACAATATCAACAAAGCATTGGTTTGTGAAAGCATCATTTTATACATTGGCTAATTTAATACTTAGAGCTGAAAATCAGCTGGGATGAGACACTGATCTTATGAAAAATTGATCTGCCAAATCTCTACAGGATGAAAGAAATGCTGCAAAAATTAGATTATTCAAAGCTATTTACTTGGTGAAAGGGATTTGAAAATAGCACATACCTAGAATCAATAGCAATATTTGCAGGGAAGAAATAGAAACCATTTAACTCTAACTTTGAAGATTTCTTTCTGGGTTTTCTGGTTGCCTTGATTTTTCCATTTTGCAAATTGGGAATGATAATAACACACTGCTGTACTAATTGGTTAATCGCTCTGGAAAGTCTTCAAAGCTGTAAAGGTAGCAGTGCTGTATAATGATGGCTCTCTTATTAGTACACTATTATTAATGTAACTTCAGCTTATTGATATAATTGAACCAACAGAGAACATAGAAAGAATCCTGTTTTAAGATTATATGTGTGAGAGACTGGGCCATAAGATATGGTATAAATATTTTTTTTTCCTTTTTGTTGTAAGTATTTTTTCCCTGCTATGGCTTAGTCATACCACTTTATCTAATAAAACAAGTAAATCAACTGAACTTACTTAACAAGAGAGACAATAATTTACAAATTCCACAATATATCACAATTCCATTAAAAAGTCTAGAAGTCTTTTTAAAAAATCAAAGAGGGAAAGAGGAAAGGACAATAAGAAGTAAGAATTCTCAATGCATTTTTTGCCAACGGAGGTGGGACATATATTAGACACAAGCTCCTTCCTGAAATTCACATCCCAAGTCTAGAATATAGGTGCAGCTTTCATTAGATTAGAAAGCTTTGCTTTCTTTCCAATAGACTAGTCAACCTAACTAAAATAGCTACAGGCATCACATAAGTGCCGACAGTCATAGCAGATGAGAACTTCATTTCGAAAAGGAAGGTGGAGTTGTGTTTGTTTTATTTGGAAAGAGAGATGGTAATGCATTTGGTAGGATTTGCTAGCTCATACATTAAAAATGGCAAAGACTAAGAGAGTCTAAAATAAGTACAGACACTTCCTACTTTAAATGATATTGTTTTGTTTGGGAAAAACACAGGTACATTTTAAATTTTCTAAAGTGTCTCTTTTCAAAAAGGAAATTCCTTTGTCTTCGTTTTACATCCAAAATAGATACAAACAAAAATCTAAGTCAAGGACAATCCCTTTCCTATTCTAACCTTTCCTAGGCTTAGATCATTAGATGCCTAGATCAGGAATGAGCTACTGCCACTCCTAAAGCACCTTTTAGGATCCTTTGACCCTTTCAGAAATAGCTAATCACATCCTGCCCATCACATGAGAAATGTTATACTGCACACAGTAGAATTCCAGAATATGTATTCTCAGCTCTGAATGCCACAGGCAACCACATCCTGTCCTTTCTGGTGGAGTAGTAGAGGGTTGGTGACCATAGCAGGGAATGGAGGAGGACTGCTAGCATCCTACCCAATGTCACTGTGGAATGGAAATGGCAATGTGGCATATCACCAACCTTATACTTTACCATTCACAGTTGATATGACTGACACCCCATTCAGGTCACTACTATCTTCATTTTATCCTGGCACTGGGGAAGGTACCGTAGCTACACCTGGCTGCAAGACAAATTTTATGAATTGATGTGAAGCAGTTGCTCCAAGAGTCAAGTTCCAAAAATAACTATTTCCCTACTTTTAGAATTGTGTGATATATTTTAAAATATGATATCTGACCCAGAAAGAAAGATTTTTTTGCATCATTTGATTAGATGTCTGTACTCCTATCTACATAAGTGAAAGACATTAAAAGGATGTTTGCATGGACTGAAAACCTATTGGATGTTAAACATGAAACTTTCTTAGATCACAATTATGTTGCTATCCACCTATAGGATAATGTAAGACATTTCACAAAACTGTTTAAAGTGTACTTACAGTCGTAGCTTGGAAATATTGTGGGTTCAGTGTCAGACCACCACAATAAAGCACATATCGCAAAAAAGCAAGTGACATGAATTTTTTGGTTTCCCAAAACTATACTATACGGTAGTCTATTAAGTGTGCAATAGCATTATGTCTAAAAAACAATGTACATATCTTAATTAAAAATACTTTATTGCTAAAAAATGCTAACGTTGGAAAAATGGCACTGATAGACTTGCTCGACACAGGGTTGCCACAAACCTTCAATTTGTAAAAAAAAAAAAAAAGCAGTATCTGCGAAGCGCAATAAAGCGAGGTATGCCTATATTTAATATTTACTCTGATTACAAGTTTCATCAGGATTCAGTTAAAATGGTGTTGTTTGCAGTGGATTATGTTTCTACAAATGGTGATTGAAAAAAATTCATTTTGTATCAGTATTAAAGAGAAGATATAGTGAGCATTAGGTGTCTTCTCTTTGAATTTTGATCTAACTGATATTATCCATCATTAAACCTAATATACTGTATATAAATATCTCTTAAACTGGCTCAGACCACTGGTCCATCTTTTTGGCCTGGGGGCATCACTTTTTAAAATCATTGTTGGAGGGCATGTTATTACAGTAATGCAATGGTAATGCATCACTGCCCAGAGTCACTTGTTGAGATGGGTGGCCATACAAATGGAATAAATAAATACATAAATAAATAATACTAATAATGATATTCAGTCTAGATCAGTGTTTCTCAACCTTGGCAACTTTAAGATGTGTGGACTTCACTTTTATTTATTTTGTTTCTTTAGCTAAAAATAGCCCCAAATGACACAAATTGGATGTTTTGCTGTCAAATATTGGTGACGTTACTTTGGCAGAAATAAAATGACTTGGGCTGCTACTTGGCTTTCAGGCAGTGAGTTAACCAATCTTGGACTAAACCTAATACTATTAACCTTTCTGAGACTTGTCTGAACTATTTTTGAGCAAACGCCCCTCCCCCAGTTGCTCAATAAAATCACCAGGCTTTTAAACTCCCCTTTCTATTTTCCCATTAGAATGCACTTTTGCAAAGTAGTTGAAAGCTGAGGATTGAGTTAGCAAATGCGTTTTGCTTCTATGCATATCCAGGAGCGGTGGGGTGGGGTGGGGTGGGGTGGGGACTTTTCAAGGTTATGACACTGATGTTTACTAGTATCTTCCACTTCCCCTGCAGCACTTAGTTGTGTATGAGTCCTCTCCAGATACTAGCTAGCATTTTTCCCTGCTACAATCCATCTGTTCTTTTCTTGAAGTTTTGTATGGTTTTGATGGCATAGATTTGTTTGTAGATGGTACTGATTCTGTACATGGAATGTCTTGTTCCACCTCAGTGATTATAAGTTTAATGTAGTCACAGAGTATTTAACTAAGGGTCTGCTTAATTCCACTGAATTAAATTCTACCACCACTTCACTTTAATTTCCTTCCTATCCCTTACTTCTTAACTTTCCTATCCACTTTTTCTTTGCAAGCCTCTCTCCCTAGCCATATTCACATTCCCTATAGAAATGCTAACATTTGAATTTGCTCGCCTGCAAGATGTAGGTCTCATCCTATAGAAGGAACTCAGGTGCACCTGATGTTTGCATTGACTTTCCATTGTTAAGAAATTCCCTAGATACCCTTTGAAGGTTTAGATTTAATCAGTCAGCACTTTTAAGAAATGTATCGTAGGATGATTTTTTTCTAGTAAAAAAAAAAATAGAATTGTAGAGCTCTTCAGAAATTGTGACTGCAGGGGATCCCAATTGTCAGGGATTGAAAATGAGTTGGGCTCTGTGCATTTTCCCAAGGGATGTAGTTAAGAAGCCTCCCTGACAGAGGCTAGAGGCAAGAAGAAATCAGATGTGTAATTGAGGATTTGCGTATATAGAAAAAAAAATCCAATCTATAAAATTGAGCAATTACAAAGAGTTTCAAAATTTTATTATATTTTTATGTTATGTGCTAGTAGAGAAGGTAATTCACTCTCCATGTGTCCTGAATTTGTAGTGCTTCTTTCTTTGCCATAAATTAGAATGTCAGAGCGTAAAGTAGGCCTTTTCACAGAGGCACAGGTGGTAGTTTGGAAAATATGAGTGCCTTTATGAGTTGTTGGTCATGCAAGCCTAGAATTCTGGAATTATATTCTCAGTACATCTAAAGGGCACTAGGCTGAAGAAGACTGGGCTAGACAGATTACATACTGGGATTCCATATTTTCCCCACTACAAATTAGATTCAAGGCAGGTTTTTGCACTTTTGAAGAAGCTATCATCTTTATTGACTGGGCAACGGCTGGCATAAGGTCCAAAATTAGAATTCTTTATCAATGTCTGCCTATAGCCTATAACAAAGATGGGATAACTTTTTTCCTACTGAAAGCTGGGGTAACAGCTTCATGGGGTAACAGAATGTATCTTACCTTCTGGGGTAACAGAAACATGCTGGCAGTGACAAAAAAGTTTAGTGCTTGGTAGGGTCGGAATAAAAAATCAGTGGAGACATGACTTTTCCCCAGCCCACACTCTAGCCTTCCTTTATTTTCACCTTCTTACTCTGTTCAACAGACGGTCAGAAGATGAATAAATTGTCCTGCCAGAAAGTAAGAGCTTGTAGGTGGCATTTGAAATCAGACTGGGGTATAGTCACTCTATCCTTTGTGAAATATTCTACCATGCTGACTTCAGATTATGATGAATTATCTTTCATCCTATGGCCCATTATTCTGGAGATCTAATGTGGACATTTACAACTTTTTATCTCACCAAAGCTTCTGCCATAATTGGAAGATCACTTTTTCTAAATAATTGTATTTTATTTTTATTGTATGATACCACTTATGAAAATTAACTCATTGAGCTGAGACCAAATGGCAAAATCTCCTTTCTACCTACACTTACTACTATGCTACTGCATCCATAACCATCAGTTGATTCTTTCTGTAAAATACCTCTGATATTTTTTACAGTTAGTCCTTGTTTAGTGATCACAATTGGGACCGGCAACTTGGTCATTAAGTGAAGCAGTCACTAAATGAAACTGCAACTGAGCTTATGATCTAACTTCAGCCTTTCTTTGCTTTACAGACCTGTGAAGGTTGTAAATGTGAGGATTGGTCACCAAGTTACTTTTTCATCATTGTCATAACTGCAAATTGCTGCTGTATGGGGCAGTTGCTAAACAAGGACTATGTGTATTAAATAGAAGCTGAGGAGGAGTGCCTGCAGGGTATTGTTAAAAAAAATATCAAGATGGTGGGTGCAATAGTGTGATTGAAGCTCCGCCTGTTTTCATGTGTGTCATGCATGGGGGGATGTTATAGCTGTATACCTCTACACACATACAGAAATCACAAAAGTCTGTGTGATTGCTTTCCTGGAAGAGAAAGGTTGGCAGGCACAGCAGCCGTGGAGTTGTTGAAAGGGAGGATGTGGTAGCCTGCTATCCGGAGTGAGTACCGAGTAAGCTGATGCTGAAGGGTTTCAGCTGGACTGGATTTTCTTAAACTGGTTTAGGGTCAAGCTGGCTCGAGCACAAGGCAGGAGGAGTTTAATGGTGGGGTCCAGATGTGCCTTTAGGCTTTGTTTGGTGCTTTCCTAAATCTTAAACTATCAATAGAGAAGACGTTACCTACCTAAGTTTCTTCACTGCTGTAACCGAGGATAACGCTAATCTTAACTTCTCACTAGGAAGCACTGAAGATTAAATGTTTAAACTGAATCATTTTTTCTGGTGAGGAATTACCATGAAATAAATTTATAGTCTCCACTCACAGCTTCCTAAATTTAGCTGCTTGTACCTACAATAAGAATCTGGTGGCTTCAATTCTTTTGTAAGAGTTCTATTTAAATCTTCCTCCCTTTAAGGAGTTTCACAATTTCTGACATTTCTGTGACTGTTATTACTCACAAGAGCACAATATTGGTCTAAGAAGCCCTACTGGGTGGACAAAAGGAATCCTAAACTGTGTCATTTTTTTTAAACATATATTTTCATATTTTTAATTCTCTGCTTTAAAATAAAGCAACAAAAGGTTTATGTTACCTGGGTAACACTTCTTCCAAGAAAAAACTACGCCGTGTGAGATGCAATATTTGCTGTTTGAAAGTGTGGAGTACATGTTATGTTCTGTCTACTTAAAGCATGATTTCCCCCTGACACACAATCTTTTTGGGATAGCTTGCTTTATGGTGGGGTGGAAGCAGTGGCTTCTGCAGGGTTTGTTTGGGGCATACATGGGATGGGATGGGATGGGATGTTGTGATGTATGTAGAAAAAGAGTGGAGCTTGTTTCACAGTACTCTGCTGCTGCTGTCTCTCTGACCTCCTCTTACGCCCACTTCCTTGTGGTTGCCTCTGGTGAGGGGTAATACTGGGTGAATTATGAATACATAGCTGCAAATCACCTACAGGTAGTCCTCGACTTATGACTGCTCATTTAACGATGGTCCAAAGTTGTAATGGTCTCACAATGAGTGCTTTATGGCCTGTAAAGTGCTTCTGAGCATTGCAAAACATTGCAACCCCCCCCCCCCCCCATGGTCACATGATTGCATTTTAGGCACTTGGCAACCAGCTCCCATTTATGACCGGTTGCCCTGACTGGCAGTCACGTGATCACGTTTTGCGACATTTTTTGCTGTTTTTCCAAAAATGACAAAAAAATGCCCATTGTTGAAGGTGGATTTGCTTAATGACTGCAGTGATTTGCTTAATGACCTGTGATTCACTTAACAACCACTATAAAATGGTTGTGAAATCTGGTCCCATGGTGACTCAACTTATGACCACAATGACTTATGATGAAGATTCTGGTCCCAGTTGTGGTTGTAAGTCAAGGACTACCTGTAGTCATTTCATGGTAGGAAGTGACATAAACAGCTAAGAGGTTTTCTTGACAGTCTCCCATTTTCTACTACTGTCATAGAACAAAGTCACTGGAGCAGTGTTTCTAAGCCTTGACCGCTTTAAGATGGGTGAACTTTCACTCCCCAAATTCCTCAGCCAGCAGAGCTGTATGATTGGCATATCTTGGTGATACCGTAATACTTGCAAGAACAAACCTTTCTAGTGGACTTGCATAGGAATCTGCTCTTATGTGTTTGCATTACAGTGGCATAAATGGGCTAAGCTATGGCAGGTCCATTGGATCCAACTTTCTTTTAACTTTCCCAGGCTTAGCTGTTTTTTTATGATTTTAAAATGTGGTTTTTAAACTTAATTCAAACAGTCATGCATTATCCTCCCCTCCCCTCACTCCGTTATAAAAATCAGATGCCTTCCAGGTGTTATTTCTTCCTGCCAATGTTTTGTCTATATAGGTTACACTAACAGGCATAGCAATCAATAGCTCACTTTCACACTACAGATATTTCTTGTGATAGCTTGGCCTGCTTGATGGAATATTCATTATACTGAAAAACAACATTAAAACACAGTTAAGAAAGGCCTTCATTTTTATACTGACTATGAAGGATAAATCCTTTTCTCATGTTCCAGATTCATTCTCAGTCAGGAGTTCCGGTATTTATCCTGGGCTTCAGTTTAGTGACCCAAACCCCATTTGGCTGGCTACTATTAAATGGATAATGATGTTCAGGATGATATAGGAACCGTATGCCATGGCTATCACATTACTTCCAAAACTCAATGTCTTCTCTCCATCCAGAATGCTACTGATTTACGTACTTAGAGTGCAAACTGCCCCTTCCCCAAATCTGTATTAACTGTTGCTTGAAAAAAATACAAAAATGAGTTAGGAAGATAGCAGATTTATTTCATAACTTTTCATGGGCATCTGATGACATGGATGTTAGTCTATGAAAGTGTATGCTGTGATAAATGTGTTTGTCTTTAAGACAGCTTTCCCCAACATAGACATTCTCCAGCTGTCTGGATTTTAACTTCTTGTGAGCTGCCCAGAGTTGCTTAAGATGGGCGGCCAAATAAATATTTTAAATAAAATAAAATAATAAAATAAACTCCCATAATTCCCCAGTTAGCATGGCCACTGCTGGGAATTCTGGGAGCTAAAGCCATAAATCTGGAAGGCACCCAAAATTGGGGAAGGCATTAGCAGTCTTTTCTGCATTTCAGCAAGAGAGTAACAGAGCTACCTTAGAAAATCTCAGCATGCTTTGCTTTATTTAATGTAGCTAGAGAAAGAAAGACAGCTGGTGATTTCAACAGAAGTCAACACTACGTCTGATTTTTCATTTCAAATTTATAATAATAATTTTAATGATATTTTATTATTAAAACTAGGTATAGTAAAGTTGTTTGCACTCCATAAAGCATTTTATTTTATAAAGTGGGTCAGGCTATAAAACACTAAAACTGCATTCTGATTAGGAATAATCTAGATGCTTAGGGAAACTGATCATATAACTGTACATTTGGGATGGAAATGGAATAGTACTGAGACTATCCCATTCCTCTTATATATCCAATATTTCATATAAATAATATACATGATTAAGGTATGAAAAGAATTGCGGCTGGATGCATAATTTTGGCCAAATCAAAGAAGGGGGATCGATAGCTTCCATGTCAGGATGCCATTAGCAACTGCCTTTCAGATGGTCAAGAAACTTATAGAACATCTGCTGGATGTTTTGTAGGAGAGCATTAACATTTTGCAAATCACATTTAGTTAAAGAATATACAAAGATTTATTTATTTATTGCATTTATATTCTACCTTTCTTCTCACAACACATGACAGCATAAATGGGGGTCTCCTCTGATGTTATTCCCATAGCAACAATCATTGGTTTGACTGAGAAACGGAGTTCAGAGTTGCCCCATTTGCTTCATGGTTGAGTGAGGATTTGAACCTTCTCCCTCTAGTCCAATGCTTTAATGAGGGCACTTCCAATCAAAATACATTGTTCAGCTATTTTCCCTCCTCTCTCTCTCTCTCTTTTTGCAGAAAGAAAATAAAAATGAGGGGAAAATATGGAACCATTACAGATGACATTGTCTGGGCCCCCAATCAAATTCCATGAATGATACAGAATGATTGAGTGGTAAAAGCCTCATTTGGAAGCACTGCAAGCTTCAATATTTAATACATCAACTCCAAATGTTGTCATTTTTCTGAGCGCAGGTCAATTGATACCTAAAGATGTGTATGCATTTTAAGAAGAGTGGAGTTAGCTAATGGAGATACACTTGGAAATATTTGCAGATGCCTGGCTGTTTTGTAAAATCTACTTGTAACAAGCAATTTACTGGTAACAGTTTGGATTCCTGGTAATTTACCATGGGATTATCTATTTCTCAGATTACACAGGAGTGGTGGGAACCACTTGTGTATCCTGGTGGGGGGTTGAAGGGGATTCAGTTGTGAAAACAGAAAGAGAATATGGTTTAATGCTGCCATCACTCTCCCATGTAAATCATAAATGTAATGGTTAGAACACATGTAGCTGGCTATTTTGATCTAAGGCAGGGTTCTTCAACCTTGGCAACTGTAAGCTGTGCGGACTTCAACTCCCAGAATTCCCCAGCCAGCAAAGCTGGCTGGGGAATTCTGGAAGTTGAAGTCCACACACTTAGAGTTGCCAAGGTTGAGGAACCCTGATCTAAGGAGAAATACTGTCTGAATTCAAGTAAAGGCATCCAGGGTTGCTGGAAGGGAGAGAGTCTTCAGGTGAGGGGTTATCCTGGGAGATTCAATCCCCTTTCAAGTCTATTGACTTTGGCAGCAAGTAAACTACAATGGACATTTCCTGATAAAGAAACAGCCAATTTGAGGAAAAGGGAAAGGAAGAAGGACAAAGACAGTCAATGGTACAGCTTTTTTTTGGTGCCCAAACTAGAAGTTAGAAGTAGATAAATGCGGTCTCAAAAGTCTTGTACTGTTGACCTAACCCAGTGCACAGATAAGGGCCATTGTTCTTCTTTCTCCACCCTCAAATGTAGCTAGTTTACAAGCACCCCTCCTTCATGTGTTTGGGGCAGAGGGTCACAATGTTATGGAATATGTTCAGAGTTAGTCTTTGGTAAAATTTCAGAGAAGGAGGATTATTTATTTAGAGACAAATTTAGGATTAATCTCTCAGAAGATTTCTGTATTTCAGGGATCTACAACCAAGTCTCAGGATCACACATGCCTTCCATAAAACTTTAGCCAAGGCTGTCTGAGCTCCTCTAAAGGTTGCCATCAATGGTGATTTTTATTGTCACTGAAAAGTAATATTGTTAAATGCATGAGAAGTTATTTTTGTTCTTCATGAACAGAAATGATTAAAATTAAATTAAATTACTTTTTTTTTCCTGGCTCTGCCTACTTATTTTGTGACTTCCTTCATTTTTTAGAATATGACTCTCAACATACAATTCAAAGGTCAAATGTGGCCTCTGGCCCAAAGGCCCTGTATCTCCTTTAGTTTTTGTAGGTCAGACTTGAGTTGTAGGTAATTTCCAAGCAATAAGTCTTTTCTGCACAAATACTATCTGGTTCTGCTATAGCAAATAAAAAAAGAATGTTTCAGAGATGTACTGTTTGTTTGTTAGCATCCTGAACTGTGCCTTATCATCTGGCTAGTGAACAGGACTTGGTGAAGCTAAAGTCTGCATTTGCAGACTGATCAATCTATAGAACTCCTTATACTGACTACCAGATCACTCTTCCTACTATCTAAGCAATGCAAGAATATATGTCTTCACAGCCATCTGACCCACTGAGATGACAACAGTGATGAGCATGATATCCTAGTGGTTTCCTTCCTCCAAATTTATTTGTAATTTGAGCAATTTGGCTATGTGCTGGGAGAGGAGGGCCAGATTAAGGCCAACTAATGCCTTAAGCACAGCCCCAAAATAGTGCCCCTTGATGGAAGCAAAACTCTCACACCATGGGACAGAAACAAATGTGGTATCTGACAACACCTTCAAACCAAACTTTTAAATTTAGTCACTATGCAAGGAAAATGTGTTTTTTAAACAATGCAGATTAAAGTCAAACATGACAGATAAGGACAATTACAAAAAAATTGACTAAAGTCAAGTGTTAAGGGCATGATAGCTAGGGGAAAAAACTCTATGGTACACCCCTTCCCTTGGTGCCCTAAGCATGTGCTTATTTTGCTGAATGGTTAATCCAGGGCTGTAGGAGAGCCGATCATCTCTGGAGAATTGCTTCCACAGATAGAAAGGGGGAGATGCTAGTTCATGTTAGAGCCTTTCTGGAAGATCTGAGGACTGTTTTGCTTTTCCAGTTCTAGGTACTGAATCAACATCACACAGGCTAGAAGTGAAGGTGCAGATTGGCAAACCTACAGAAGAAGTAGGAGATTCAGGTTTTTCTGACCCCACTGAAGTAAAAAAAATGCATTCAACTTCACTTCGCAGAAGGAATATTGATCAAGATGGGAGAAGCCTTTGGGTGACAGCCCTTCAAGATAGTTCAGGCAAAAAACCAAAACCATGAGTACTACCACTACCTTTACTGTAAGGTTACAGTAACAGAATCTTGCAAGTCTAAAAGCACATTCCCCCTTTCCTGCCTTTACTTTCCAGAGGGTCCCTTCTGAGATGCTTTCCTGTCCCCATTCCTTCTGTGGGCTGAGATATCTTCTGTCTGACCATTGTCTAGACTCTGGCTGCTGCTGCTGCTGCTGCTGCTGCTCCTCCTCCTCCTCCTATCTCCCAAGGTTATCCTTACAGCCCATTACATTGGGGATGTTTAATGTCTTTACAGATGTTGTTGTGAGATACTGCTTCTTGTCTCTTCTAACAGCTCTCTGAAGCTCTTTGTTAATTTCCTTTCTGAGATTGTCGTCTTTCTTGGATTTTATTTTATTTATATATTTGGTAAATTTATATAGCCACCCATCTCACGTACATGACTCTCAGCAGCATACAAAGTTAAAAATACCAAACACTACAACAAAATAACAACAACAACAAAAATAGAAACCATTAAAAAGACATAATTGGTGGCACAGTGCGCTCAATGTCCTTAGCAATACAGCCACTTTACAGGCTCCATACCATGTTCCCAGATCCCCAGGCCAGATGGCAAAGCTATATTTTTAGGTTCTTCCAGAAGGCCAGCAAGGTCAGGGCCAATGATGTTCCAAAGAGTGGGTGCCATGGCAGAAAAGGCTTTCCTCCTGGGTCCCATCAGATGACATTCCTTTGTGGACAGGACTCACAAAATGCCCTTCCTGCCGGACCTGATGGGATGGGTTGATGTGATTGGGGAGAGGCATACCCTCAAATAACCTGGCCCTATGCTGTGTAGAGTTTTATAGGTCATTACCAGCACCTTGAATTGAACCCTGGAGCAAAATGGCAACCAATGTAGCTCATGGAGCAGTGGTGTTACATGCACTGATGTCGGTGCACACATAACTGCTCATGCTGCCGCATTTTGCACCAGCAGTAGCTTCTGTATGATCTTCAAGGGCAGCCCCATGTAGACCTTGTTACAGTAATCCATATAGGAGGTGATCAGGGCATGAATGACTGAGTGTAGGGCCTCCTGGTCCAGGAATGGGACTAACTGGCGCACAACCCTAAGTTGTGTAAACGTCCCCCCAGCCATGGCTGCCACCTGCTCTTCAAGCAGGAATCCTGGGTCCAGAAGGAATCCTAGATTGTGCACTGGGTCTGTCTGGGGCAGTGCCACCCCATCCAGAACTAAAGATAGTAAATTCCCAGATCCAGGTGGCCCCCAAACCCCAAACCACTCAGGCTTTGGCTTTTCTTCTCTTCTTGGCAATTTCCATGGTTTGTTCTGACATCCAGTTTGCTTTCTTCCATTTCTTCATTTTTGGCAGTCTTTTTTCACATTCATCCTTAAGACTTCTTCAGGTTTGTTCCATAAATCCTCTGGTTCTCTGTCAGTGAGGTTCAGGACTCCAAAGGAATTCCTGATGTTCTCGTTGAAAATAGTGGGTATATGTTCAAGATCATATTGTAGAAACTGAATGGTCCTCTTCCTCCTCCTCTTCTGCTTCCTCACATGGAACTTGCACATGAACAGTTTGTGATCTGTTCCATAGTCAGCACCTAGCCATGTTTCTGATGCTATAATTGAGCACCTACTTTTAACAATAATATAGTCAATTTGGGGATATTTAGATCTTTGAATTATCCCACACAGAGTCCTTTAATAGGGAAAAACCAGATTTTTTCAGGAAAAATAATGTGACAGAGAAACCTTAATCATGGCTTTGGGATTGTCATGCTTATGGCTTGCAAATTTGGGGTTAATGAGGCATTCTGTTGCTACCATAACTTACTTGTATAGAAAGGCTTATATTCTATATTCCCAAACAGGGATCTTTAATAATCCTTCTTACTGAAGGGTGCAAATGTCAAGCCAGAAGTAGTGTAATACCTTCACTGCTCAAATGTGCAGCCTTAATGGTTCATATTACAAGGCAGCTTCTGTGTGCAGCACTGTAGGATCCTGATTTTAGCCTCTATAACTATGCACATTACAATCCTGTACAATCCATGGAGAGCTAAGAAAGGGAGCAAGGTGTCCTAATATTCTGGGCTTAAGCAACTACTGTAAGGGTTTAGATAACCCAAACATCCTGTTCTTCCTGTTAAGTTCCCTTACACTTTTGTAGTTGTTGCTCTTTGTTAAGTTGTAAAACACTGCAACTATCCAAAAGGGGGGGGGGAAGGAAATGGGAAAAAAAAGGAAGCCAAAAAGGGGGAGATGGTTTATTCAGAAGAAGAGGAGGAAGATGGCAGGACACCAGAAAGATGTCATCATCTTGAATTCAACTTTAAAAGTACTTGAGTAATACTTGCATAGCTTTTTTTATGGATATGAACAATAATAGACATTTTTTCAGTTTTAAAGATGTTTCTACACATTTAGTCCAGATGGAAAGGTAAATCTCTTACTTTGCTTAGTGTTAATTCATGACTTTCTCATGAGTGCCCAGTACAGGCATCTCAATTTAACAATGTAGACTTTATTTTTCACATTTATCAGTGTAGTCATAGTCATAAACTATGACTTCAAAGCCATACAACGTTGTTATAATGGTTTTTTGTCAATCCATCTTCATGAATAACTGGGTCATATTTCATACCAGCTATATCTTCCAAGTAGAAGGCTTTTTTTCCACCCTTACAGTACTATAGAAAAACTCTGAGCAAATTGAAATTAGGGCCACACCTGCAGTGGTAAAAGGTATAACTCTACCTACTTTGCACATCTCCTTAAGCATCGCATCTGTGAAACTATTGGGAGAGTTTCAATATTAAAGGTACCAGGTGATACAGATCTCTTAAGAAGTAGCTAATGAAAGCATATTTGCCGATGGTCTTGGTGTTCTGAACAGAGATTATGCCTTTTTGTGCTATTGAACACTAGATGCAGAAACAAAAGGCCTTCCCTAGCGTTTTGAAAAATGCTATTCCTTCCAACAGTAGGCATTTTCTTACTGGTTTCCAAAGTGGTAAACTGTTTAAAATACAATACTGTATGACTCGATCTGTTCAGAAACAACAGAGGCTGCACAGGAAGAGTGGCTTCTATATACCTTGCCCAGTTAAGCTCCTGTGTTTTATCTTCAGAACTGCACAAGCTGTGGAAAGCCATAGAGCCAATAGAAAGCAAATAGAGAAACAAAGAATGCATACCAGATGGGGCTTCCTGTATCCATCTTCTTCTAGCCCAAACAATCTGCTACTCTGTTCTCAGAAGTAGAATGTGGAATTGCAGAATGCCTCAGAGCTGCAGAGAAAGAACAGAGGGTCTGGCTCAAGATATACCACGTTTTTATGGAAAGGGATATCATTGTTGTTGCTATCAATATTATTATTATTAGTAGTAGTAGTAGTAGTAGCAGTATTGCCAAAGGATTTGGCCATTTCTTTCTCTCTCAGTACAAACATTTGGCTACTGTAAGCCAGCTGGCAACTAGTAGGAAAACACCACACAGTACTGGAAGTGCCAGTCAATAGTGTACCATTTGTATGGCAGTAGAGTGCCAAAGTACTTGGTAGCATAATTATGTTTCCCATTTGTTGCTCAATTGTAAGGTGAATAGGGAGTAAAACTTCTTCATGCTTAACAGAGACAAAATAATTGAGCCAAACAGCTTCCAAAATTTTAAAAATATACATTTTCTTATCTATCAAACTGCTCAGTTTTTTATGCAGATGGCATAAATGAATTTTAGAAACAAAATCCATTCCAACACCCTAACAATTTGTAAGATTTTTCAAATTTCACTATACATTTCTAAGGTTTGGCAACTGAGTTGCCAAATCAGGCTTGAGTTATATAATGAAAGGGAAGTGGTTTAGAAAATGAGTGAATTGTGACTCCAAAGTTGCTGATTAATTAGCCTTTACAGATATGGTGAATAAGACAATTAGTAGGTGAGAAGAACAAATGAAACTATAGTCTCTTCAAACAGTGTAAGTAGTGGGGCTGGTCAATTGAACAAAAAACAAAAAAACTTTGCATGGTGCAGGGTATGTATCTATAGGTCTGAAATGTCACTGAATTTACACCATTGGCTATTTTGGCCAGGGTGCAAGCAGTCAAAGTTCCACCACATTTGTAGGGCCACAAGTAACCTACCCTACTATAGGAGAACATCACCCAATGTCTTGCCAGTGAAGTGATTGTCAGAAGAACTTATTCATCACCCCAAATTTGTTCAAGTGGTTCCATATGAACTCATGGCAGCTTTCTCCATGGAACCTGTGACATCCTGAGCAAGAATTCTGGGCTGTTTCACATGCCTTGGCTTAATATATAAGACTAGTTAAGTAAGCAAATGGTTGGAGCTTGAAAAATTGTGATATGTGAGCTGCTCTTAGTCACTGGCTCAATTACTCAACTGGATGTCCAATGTTTGTTCTCATTATGTGTATTAGGGTTGTGCAAAGGGTGATTCAACTGAAGCAAATTATGAATCACTTTGAAGCAATGAATCAAATGGGGTAACTCCATAGCACTTCAAAGCTTTCTGCTGCTTTGGAGATTCTGACAATAATATATTTATTTATATGTATGTACTCTCAAATGTAACTTTGGGTGGCTAACATAGGATTAAAAACAAAGCAAGATAAACAATAAGCATAAAGAAACACAACAATGCAATATAAAACAGCAAAAACAGAGGCCCAAAGCACAACATATTCAAAATCCTAAATCCAGTTTTTTAGATTGGCTCATTTGTTTGTTTGTTTATGTATTTATTAAATGAATTTATAAGGCCACCCAACTCAGACATGGTGACTCTGGTGGCTTACAGAATTAAAAACCATAAAACACAATACACACCCCATGGCAGCAGCAAACACATTCATATTCATATCATATAATATCCAAAACCAATGCAAGGGGAAATTCAAGTTTTTAAAGCCTTACTGAAACCCACCAAGGTTGGTGTCATCCAAATGACACTTGGGTGTTGTTGTTCCAAAGGGCAGATGCCATGATAGAGAAGGCATACCACCTTGGTCCCATTAGGTAGCACTGTTGTATAGTATTGTTTCATGGAGGGGGCCTGAAGATGCCCTCACACGCAGACCTTGTGGCATGGGCAGATACAGTTGGAGATAGGCAATCCTGCAAATAACCCAGCCTTGTGCCATGAACGGCTTTATAGATGACTTAGGCCTGCTCATCCTGGCACCATGAATTGTACCAAGACACCTATAGGAAGCCAGTGCAGCTCATGAAATAGTGGTATATACCCATATCTACGCATGCTCCTGCATTCTGGACCAATTACAGATTCTGGATGGTCTTCAAGGGCACCTCCCTGTACAGCACATTGCAGTAGCCAAGTGGGAGGTGATCAAGGCATGAGTGACTGTGAGCAAGGGTATCCAATTTGGAATGGGATCATATGGTACACAAGATGAAGTTGTATAAAGGGTCCTTTGGCCATGCTCTTTAAGCAGGAGTCACAAGTCCAAGAGGAGTCCCAAATTGTGCATCATTTCTACCTGTGAGTGTTTAGTTCTATCCAGAACTAAAAATGGGAAGTCTCCTGAAGGAAGTGGGGCTAAAACCCACAGCCATATGGTCTTGCTTAGGTTGAACCTGAACCTGTTCTTCCCCATCCAGATCCCAACAGCTTGTCACACTGGGAAAAAACCTTGATGGCATTGCTTGATTGGCTTGGGATAGAGATGTAAACCTGCATAACATCAACTTTCTGAAGATACTTAACTCAGTGCCATTGGATGACCTTACCCAGTGGCTTCCATAGATAGTGGCTTCCAAGAATGGAGAGAGAGTAGAGCCCTGAGGGACCCAGTAAAGCAGGAGTCTAGGTCTAAATCCCTCCCCAGCACCAACACCATTGGACCTAGCCTCAGAGGAAGGAGGCCACCACTGCATCCACCATGCCCACTTCTTCCAATTCCCAAAGCCAATCCAGGAGGATACTTTGATCAATGGTATCAGAAGCTGCTGAGAGATCCAAGGAGAGCTAGGATGGATGGATCACCCCTATCCCAGTGCCACCAGAGTTCATCTACAGGTGTGATCAATGGCATCTCAATGCTATATCCCAACTGAAAAGGGTCCAGATAGTCCATTTCCTCCAGAACCTAAAAAGGTAAAGTTGAAGACAGGACAAAAATTGTCCAGAACCATTGGATGTAATTCTGAAACCCAGGGAGTTTTCTAGGACTCACAAGAAGAAAGAGTCTTCACAGACAAGGTCTGATCCAAAGCTGTTGTTGCCCTCTCATTTCAGGCAGTGACTAAGGCCCTGTGTCAGATCCTCAGGTTCCCTTTGAAACTCCATCAGGTACCTGGAGTAAGCTGATTGAATACTGTAAGTTCTTCTTCTCTGCAGTAAGGAGGAGCTGCAGCAAATTCCAAGGCCAACAGAGAGTGATCTGACCCCAGAAAGAGATTAATAGTAACATTCTCCAACTCCATATCATGTTGCCTCTGCTCCAGAAAAACAGTTCTAATATGTGACTGTTGCTGTGAGTCAGACCTTTAGTAATCAGGGTCAGGTCCATGGCTGCCATGAATTCCCAAGCTACCTCTGACCCCATAACTAGGGAAGGCAAGTTGAAGTCTCCCAATACTATAAATTTGGGGAAGTCCATCACCACCCCAGGCACAGCACTGAGCAGATCAAGAAGGGAGCAGCAGGGAGAGTGGTAGAGGAGCTCAGTCTTAGCAATTGAGTCTCACACTGGGCTATTTGTAAGGCAGATGACAATAGCTACTCCATGGGGTATTGTCTAGGGGTTGTGGCTAGTGCTACACTTAAATCCCTAGTAGCTACATTTCTGAGAGGGGAACACCTGCCTCTGTGCCTGACCAGGTTTCAGTAACTGCCAGGTCAGCCAGGTCAGCCTCTTCCTCCACTATCAAGTCATGGATGAGGTAAACCTTATTATGTGCAAACCTGACATTCAGTAGCAGGAGCCAAAAGTCTAGGCTACTGATGATTGAGCATTGGATCCGAGCACAGAGGGGTGGAATGCAAAATCAGTATAACAGAAGAATAGACAATGATGGACAGCAATACGATCTTCCATTCAATATTTGAAGAATGTTGAGGGAGGTTGAATGATGAGGTGGTCTCTCTGCCACTGACATGGGCACCCAGGCAATGAGATTTACCCCATCATTAAACCTTCTTCCTATCAAAACACTTTTGGGGTGGCAAGGCTTACAGTATTTTGGGTTTCATTCCCTTTTCCAATTTCAGCTTTTTAAATGTGGCCAGCACAAGTCCTAACTTTGCTGTCTCTTATGCTAATGAAATGTGACACGTCTTCTATGCTAGCCCTGCTGATACAACTGGGAGTTTAACTTTCAGCACTCTGAATATGGGTCAACCCTTATTTTTACATTGTTCATAACTGAGTGAGGGAACATGTGTCAAACTTTCATTGACAGGTGCTGGGCCCAGCATTTACCGCTTTTAAGAACAGGAACTTGGCAAAGCTATGAATGCCACTTATTCTGTGCCGGTTACTTTCTCCACAGCCTGCCTATCTTGTGGCATTATATCTCACTTTGCCAGCTTCCTTCTGCTGACTCTGCTAATTAACAAACATAGGTACTGCCAGCAAGCCATATCTCTGACTCAACAAAGTTCAGACAGTGTTGAGGGCTCTTCCTTGGAGAGGCCAGGGAGATATACAACTTTTCTGACATCCCAGAAGAGCCAGGGACCAGAGACATTAAAATGACACCACCTTATAAGGAAAAGCTAGTTGTCATTCTCCAGAATCCGGCCCAGAAGAAACAAGTTTTGCCAGAGTGCTCAGTCCAGCCTGGCATCCCACTAAGAACAGTGTTGATGGCATCTTCCCAGGAGGGAGAGTCTAGTCAAGCAACTATGCGAGCCCACTGGGCACTCCAAGAAACCCATGGATCAGAGGCAGCACAGCACAAGCCTGTGATGGTCAGGCTAAGCTTCTGCAAGAGGCCTACCATCCTTGCTATTTTCATTGCATTTGCCAGAAAATGAATCTGCTTCAGACATTTTTAAGTTTCTGTATTGTAGCTTATGGTTGAATCTTTCGTCTTCCAAATTTAATCTTGAATCGTCTTGAGCTCAGTCAGGTTACCACTGAATCTCAAATCACAAACACAGACTGCATCATGTCTTACTGAATTTCAAATTCAATCTAAATCAGAGCTGTTTTACACAAGCCTAAGGCTTATTCCTCCACCACCCATCTGTCGGTTTGTCGTACTGTGGTGGCTTGTGTGTTGCTGTGATGCTGGAAGCTATGCCACCAGTAGTTCTACTACCAAAAGGGTCACCCATGGTGGACAGGTTTCAGCAGACCTTCCAGACAAATAACAGCAAGGCCTGGCAACCTACTCCCGAAAACATGCCAATGAAAACCCTATGGATTACAACGGAACGTTTTGCAATATGGTGCTGGAAGATGAGCCCCTCAGGTTGGACAACACTCAATATGCTACTGGGGAAGAGCTGCCTTCTCAAAGCAGAGCCAACCTTAATGGAGTAAAGTCTCCAGGACTTTCATTTGCTGATGTGGCACAACTCAAAATGAGAAGTAACGGCTACAAATATCCATTAATAATTGGGACATGGAATGTACAAAGTATGAATCAAGGAAAATTGGAAGTTGTCAAGAATGAAATGGAACACCTAAAGATCGACATCTTAGGCATTAGTGAGCTGATGAGGACTGGCATTGGTCACTTTGATTCTGACAGTCATATGACATACTATGCTGGGAATGAAAAATTGAAGAGGAATGGCATGGCATTCATCATTAAGAAGAATATTTTAAGATCAATTCTAAAGTACAACGCCCTCAGTGATAGACTAATATCTCTACGCCTACAAGGAAGACCAGTTAATACTACTACTATTCAAATTTATGCACCAACCACAAATGCTGAAGATGAAGAAAGTGAAAACTTTTATAAAATGCTGCAATCTGAAATTGATTGAACATGCAGTCAAGATGCTCTGTTAATTATTGGTGACTGGAATGCAAAAGTTTCAAATAAAGAAGGATCAGTAGCTGAAAATATGGCCTTGGTGACAGAAACAACGCTGGAGATCACATGATAGAATTCTGTAAGACCAATGATTTATTTATTTTCAACACTTTTTTCCAACAACACAGTCAACGACTATATACAAGGACCTTGCCAGATGGATTACACAGAAATCAAATTGATTACGTTTGTAGAAGGAGACGATGGAGAAGCTCAATACTATCAGTTAAGACAAAGCCAGGAGCTGATTGAGGGACAGATCATCAATTGCTCATGTGCAAGTTCAAGATGAAGCTGAAGAAAATTAAAGCAAGTCCAAGAGTGCCAAAGTATGATCTAGAAAACATCCCACCTGAATTTAGGGATCACCTCAAAAATAGATTTGATGCGCTAAACACTGATGACCAAAGACCAGAAGAGTTGTGGGAAGACATTAAGAACATAGTATACAAAGAAAGTGAAAGATCATTAAAAAGGCAGGAAAGAAAGAAAAGATCCAATGGATGTCAGATGAGACTCTGGAACTTACTTTTAAACACCAATTAGCTAAAGCTAATGGAAATAAGAATGAAGTAAGAGAGCTAAATAGAAAATTTCAAAGGGCAGCTGAAAAAGATAACAAAAAATATTATGATGAAATATGAAAAGCCCTAGAGTTAGAAAATCAGAGAGGAAGAACACGATCAGCTTTTCTCAAGCCGAAAGAGCTGAAGAGAAAATTCAAGACCTGAGTTGCTATGCTTAAAGATTCTATGGGCAATACATTAAATGACATGGGTAGCATTAAGAAAAGATGGAAGGAATATACAGAATCACTGTAGAAAAAAGAGTTAGTCAATGTTCAGCTATTTAAGGAGGTAGAATATGATCAAGAACCATTGGTACTGAAGGAAGTACCAAGCTGCACTGAAGGCACTGGTGAAAAACAAGGCTCCAGGAATTGATGGATTACCAGTTGAGATATTTCAACAATCAGATGCAGCAGTGGAAGCACTTACTCTTCTATGTCAAGAAGTTTGGAAGACAACGACCTGGCCAATTGACTGGAAGAGATCTGTATTCATACCCATTCCAAAGAAAGAGATCAGACAGAATGTGGAAATCATCGAACAATTTCATTAATTTCACATGCTAGCAAAATTTTGCTGAAAATAATTCAACAACATTTGCAGCTTTATGTCGACAGAGAACTACCAGAAGTCCAAGCTGGATTTAGAAGAGGACACGGTACGAGAGATATCATTGCTGATGTCAGATGGATCTTGGCTGAATGTAAAGAACACTGGAAAGATGTTTACCTCTGTTTCATTGATTACACAAAGGTGTTTGACTGTATGGACCATAACAAGTTATGGTTAATATTATGAAGAATGGGAATTCCAGAGCACTTGATTGTACTCATGTGGAACCTGTACACAGATCAAGAGGCAGTTGTTAGAACAGGGAAATAGAAATTGAAGTTGTCAACGATTTCAGTCTACTTGGATCAACGATCAATGTCAAGAGAAGTAGTAATCAAGAAATCAAACGAAGTATCACGCTGGGAAAATCTGCCATCAAAGACCTATCTAAAGTTTTCAGAAGTAAAGATATCAATTTAAAAACAAAGTTGTGCCTGACTCATGCCATGGTCTTCTCAGTTGCCACATATGCCTGTGAAAGTTGGACATTAAAAAAGGAAGATAGAAGAAGAATTAATGCATTCGAATTGTGGTTGTCCTAACAACCAGGAAACACACTGAGACAATGAACTGGTCTCTAATATTTATTGCTAGTACTTAACAGGAATCCTAACAAACTGAAGAAGCGTGGGAAAAACCCAGACATATAACCCCCAAGGGTTAAGGCGGTCCCGATCTGTGTCTCTTTGAATGGCTGAACAATTCCTCAGTGCTACGCATGCGCTTGACAGTCTGGATGGGAGCCCCCTGCTCGCCATCCTTACTCATGACAGTGGTGTTGGCAAAGATTATTGAAAATACCATGGATTGCCAGAAGAACAAACATATCAGTTTTAGAAGAATACAACCAGAATGTTCCCTAGAGGTGAAAATAACTAGGCTTAGACTCTCATACTTTGGGCACATCGTCAGGAAAGACCGATCGCTTGAAAAGGACATCATGTTTGGTAAAGTCGAGGGCTAGCGGAAAAGAGGAAGACCTTCAATGTGATGGATTGATACAATTACCGCAACAACGGATGCAAACAGTGAAACAGCCAGGCAAATGGTGCAAGACTGAACGGCATTTCGTTCTGTTATACATAGGGTCACCATGAGTCGTAAATGACTCGATGGCAACTAACAACAACAACAAGGTTTATTCCTATCTTTTAAAGTGTATACAAAAAATGGTTTGGCCTTAATTCTATTATTAATTTGGGAAGGCTGGAACTTTGTTTTTTTTTCCCCCATCCCATCCTATGGTTTCTTCTCTACCTGAAATGTGGCAAGCAAATGGAGTTTTTTTTTTTCTCCTTTTAGGCGCCCTTTGGCTACTTTTATTGCTTATCCAAATCCTTCCCTGCCAATAAGGCTCCTTTTTGTCTAATAAATATTTATTCCCCTAGAAGGGCTTAAACTTGAGTTTTGGGGAGGCCTGTATATTTGCTCAAAAATGCATTGGAATTTCTCTCCTCCCTCTTAATGAACAGTAGTCAGAAACATGATGGTTAGTCGTGTGTGTGTGTGTGTTAGACTGAGAGGGGAAACCTCACAATAAGATAATCTAACTAAAGCCCAAAAATATTAGAAGTCAACGGCTGGGGGAATCTCTCATACAAAGTTAAGTTCTCAAGAACTAAAAGACTAAACAACGAAGCCTGGCATGCCCCAGAGAGAAGCCCATTTCCGTATCATCATGTGGCAAGCTATGGTGAGCCCTGAAGAACATAAACCCTGGGATAGAAATGGAAATGGTGGCATGAATGCTGAGGTGGTAAGATTGTTCCATTCCATTTTCTAAAACTTAGCAGCTTGTGTGTGTGTGTGTGGTGTACTATTTTTCAAATTTTGTATTTCTCTTCATTTATTTTTTCTGCTAAGAACATATCAGCCTTGTCTAAGGCCGAAAACCTGCTGGCCTTAATTTGTGAGCATTGGGTTGCATGGTATGTTATAGTGACTATACACTGTGTAAGTAGTAGCTTACTCAGACTTTAGATTTGCCTGGTCTGTTTATTTGAATGTGGACTAGTGTTTCTCAGCCTTGGCAACTTTAAAATGTGTGTACTTGAACTCCCAAAATTCCCCAATCCACACATCATACAGTTCCTAAGGTTGAGAAACACTGAGATAGAGTGATAATTCTCATCCATATACACAACTGAAACTCTCTCTTTTGTTATCTCCTTTGGGGCTGGGAGCTGCCTTTTAAAATCTATTTAATGATCAAACAGTAAGCAACACCAACAAATCTCCAGCTCATTGTGAGCTATGTGTGCTTCTGGTTTGCTAACAAGTTCCTGAAATTGTTTCTCTGTGAGTACTTTTGATGCTGGTTGGGAAAACAATCCAACCAATCCAGCCAAACCAAGATGGCTGTGAAAACTGAAAGAACCATGTGGATCACTTCATACATTTAAGTCAATTTGCTCAGAAATGAGGGACCACACAGCTATTTTTATTTCCTTATGAAGGAGCCAGACTATAGTAGTAAATGTATTTTGATGGTAATCTGACAAGGTAGGTATTATATACAGGTAACCTGGCAAGATAGGCATTATGATGCATTTTGAATAATTTCTTATCTGAATGCATACTTCAGATTCCTTCTAGTTTATTTTCAGAACAAACAATTTCAAGGGTATCATAGAATTATTTCCAGGGAATTTACAGAAAAAGTGAAATAGCTATTTACTTTAAATATGCCAATTAAGCATTACTAATGTACAGAACATTTCTGGGTTAAGTATGATTGATAGTACCATGCAGTGAAATGTTCTTTAACTGCAGTCACAAAATGTAAATGCAGAAAATGGAGGGGAAAAAATTCCCCACCACCAACTGACAGCAGTATTTTCATGTTTCAAAACAACACTTACTAGTTGTTCTTTTTATTGTTTGCTCAAGCTTCCTTTGTGGTATGCTCTGACTAATGATAACCAATATTGTTCTGTCAAAAGTTTGCAGAGCTGAAGTAGCCAAATTGATGCATGAACCATGTTAAAATACTGGGTAGTTCAGAGACAGCACACTTAATATATAGCTATATATACTCACATGGTTAAAGCCAGTTCTTTATTATTTATTTGTGTTTTTACGAATTGGATCCTTCCTTACTTGTAAGATGCTCAAGGAAGTATTCTGCTTTCACAATATTATATCATGCAGGTTAGACTGATGCAGATGAGACTTCTTCCCAGTTTCCAAAATGGACCAATTGAAATTTTTGGCTGAGGATCTCATTTATACTTAAGGTTGTATTCTAGCCGAAACCTGCACTATAGTATTTATGAAATTTGTATGAAACCCAGAAAACAACTCACTATATTTTCCATTTGGCTCCTTATCATTTTACAGATACATACTGTAAAATATATACAGTTTTGCAATCTATATTCATATGTGTATGCTTGTGAAACATGTACTGTTATGAATATGAAGTAACTTAGGGATGTTTTGATATATTATCTACTTATAGGTATAAAAACATTAAAGATATATGATTTGTAGAAATCATTGTAATGTATGAATTAGTGGACTTTTTTAGGTGGTCCCAGTGAACCCAGGAAACTGCTCAAAGCATAAAACAGGAAATATAACTAAACAGACAAGGTAAATGCACAGAGACAGAGATAAATGGCAACTATATACATATCAAGAAAAGGCAATGAAAGATCTACATCAGTTTAGCAGATACTAACCTATGGGATGGACAAGGTAGCTTCAACAGAAAGAGGAAGGTAGAAAAGGAATAGTCACAGAGTGTTCGGCAAAGGCAAGAAAATGAGGACAGAAGAGAGATTCTACTCAAGAATCAAAGTGTATAAAAAAGAATAGATTAACAACAGAGATATGAGAGGTGACCAGCAAGAGAACATCATCCTGAGGCAGCCAAAATCCAATTTTGGTACATATCTGTGAGAGTATGAACAGGGAACATCAATATTTGCATTTATGCTAAATAATCCTTTATATTGAGACCCAGTTGGTGTAGTGGTTAAGGTACTGGCATAGAAAGCTGGAGACTGTGAGTTCTAGGCCTCCCTTAGGCATGAAAGTCAACTGGATGACTTTGGGCCAATCACTCTTTCTCAGCCCAACCCACCTCACAAGGTTGTTGTTGTGGGGAAAATAGGATGTAGGAGTATTAAATATGTTTGTTACCTTGAGTTATAGATAGATAGATGATAGATTGATATATAGATAAATAGAATAAAAAAATCTAATAATAATAATAATAATAATAATAATGACTTATTTTGTGTCTATTCTGTAACAATAAAATAGCATTATGTTATTTTTGGTATTGGTCTGCTTGTCTTATTCTCCTTAATGATCCTCCACAATAGACTTGATTACTCTGCTACGTTTTGGGAATAAATTCAAATAAAGTGATTCCCTGGATTTCTAACAACACAGATCATTTAATTTGGGAGGCAAGTCTATATGCCCACATGTTTATTTGCACCTCTTCAACTCTAAGGTTGAAAAGTTGACACAAGCCCTTTAAACTATCAGTGAAATGGAATGACTACAATTTCTTCAGACTTCTAATAGCTTGGGGATACAGTAGGTGGGTAGATTGTAGCCAATGGGCCATGATATATAAAAGTGTAGAGTAAAACCAACCTTCACCTTCAAAGAATTTTAGAGCATGCCTTAAACTCTAACAAAAGCAATCAGCATAAGTCATAAAAGCACAGATTATCCTTAGCGGGATGCCCACTTTACCTGACAAATTTGTACGGGGTAATTTGACAGCAATAGAATGTATAGTCATAAACTACCAATACACTGTTATTTCATACTAGCAACACTTTGTGTCTTTATACGACAGTGTTAATAAGCACATTTCTATTTCCAAGCATCACCTATACTAATCTTTTTAGATTTCTGTACACTACAAATAGATGTTTTGAAAGTAGACATTTCAATTAACTAATTATTTTCTAGAAAATGCAGTTAGTCATAGATATTTTATGGCTAGATCATTGAGATAAAAGGTTTAGTAATTTAAATCACTGACAGCCCAAGGGGATTACCATCTGATGCTTTGAAGAGCTGGAAATGTTAAAGATGATGAGGACATGGATGATGTTTGACACTTGGGGAAGTAGCTATTTGAGGTTTCTAACACAATTTAGGGCAAAATAACTATCCATCACTCTATCTATTTTTTGAATGTTCACCATGATAGAGTCAGGTAATCTAAACCAAAAGTAAAATGCTTATTGTTATGTTTCCTTTTTCATAATTTAAGAGAACAATGGCATGATACTGATCAAAGCCTGCATGTAAGTATCTATCATCTCTCTCTCTCCCTCTCTCTGTCTCTCCTATCTATATCTATCTATCTATCTATCTATCTATCTATCTATCTATCTATCTATCTATCATCTATCATCTATCATCTGTCTATCATCTATCTCTCTGTCATCTCTCTCTCTCTCTCTCTATCCAAACTTCACTTAAAAAAATACCCCAAACCCTCAAATATGTGCATTTTTAAAATCTCCATTGGTGGCAATGGGGAAGGGCACTCTTTAAAACCCTCAGATTTTTTAAATATTCTAATTAATATCACCTTCTAAAATAATTGTATTCACAAAGTACATTAGTTATTCTTTATAATAAATCTTCCATGACCTTCCAAATGTAAAAGGAAAGCAGCTCTTCTGTCCTGTCTCTGGATTTTGCTTCCTTCTCCTGGCTTTAGTAGTGCAATGAAAAACCTTTAGGAAAATTCAGAAATCACAATATTATATGTATAAAGTCAAGGTGGTGAACATACCACCACTGCAAACCAGAATTAAATTATTCAGGGCTACCAGAACCAGGCTGCTAAAATCTACGCATCCTCTAATTGGCAGCAAAGAGATATAGAAAAACTCAGCCGTTTGCTAGTGGCCATCCAGATTGCAGTAGCTTAGTTTTAGCAATCCCAAATGATTGCTGTCAATGCAGGAGGCTTATGCTAGTACAAACGATTCCTTGGATCTCCACATGTGAACTCTAGACACAACTCTAGAACAGGAATTGGGATAAATTACTGTTTAGTCATTCATGCCCTGGTCATCTCCTGCATAGATTACTGTAATGCACTCTACATGGGGCTACCCTTGGAGAGTATCTGGAAGCTACAACTGGTATAGAATGTGGCCACGCGAGCAGTTTTAGGAGCCCCAAGAAGGGCACATATAACACCATTGCTGCGTGAGCTGCACTGGGTGCCAGTTTGCTTCTGGGTCCAATTCAAGGTGTTGGTTATCATCTTTAAAGCCCTACATGGCATGGGTCCAGGTTACCTGAGGAACTGCCTCACCCCCATTATATTGACCATCCCACCCAGTCAGGCAGAGAGGGCATGTTACGGACCCTGTCCATGAAGGATTGCCGATTGTCAGGATCCAAGAGGAGGGCCCCTGCCCTTTGGAATAACTTAGCCCAGAGGTGAGGCTGGCCCCCACTCTCCCAGCCTTTAGAAAGGGAGGTAAGACCTGGCTTTGCCACCTCACTTGGGATGAGAGGGAGGACAGCAGATTGTAGAGGTGGTTGGTCCCGTGATGTGGTCCCTGAAAATTCCATCATGACCATCTGTTATATGTTATATTTATTTATTATATTGTATAATGGTTTTTTATTCTTTTATTTATTGTAAGCTGCCCAGAGTCATCATTGAATGATATTGGGCAGTGGATAAATTTATGTATGTATGTATGTTTGTTTGTTTGTTCGTTCAAACAGATGGAGCACCGAGACTATGGAATGGTACTAGAATCTGTCCAATATTCCCCTGTAGGAAATTTAGCTGAATCTGTATGAAGAGCAATGTTTAGTTTGAATGCACAATTTAGGGACACACTAAATGGGATGAAGAAGATCGATGCTTAGGTTTTAATTTGGTCAGCCTTGATAGTTTAGCAGTAGTGGTAAATGACATTGGGATGGTAAACCCTTTTTATGTTATTTTATTGGTGACGATTGTTGTCTAAATTTAATCATTAGTTGCATGTTTAGAAAAATGTGTCTAACAAGACTGTACACAAACATTTCTTCAATTAGGGAAGTTTATTCACAATAAAAATGTTGGGGGAAGTTAGCATCTGGAGGAAGAGATGGACAGTCATAGGTTTTGCTACAGTTTTTTTAGCTGTTCCTGCTGCATGACCAGGCATGTTTGAGAATAAGTAAATGGGAACACAGGAGGAAATCTAAAGATTTAGAGAAACTGAGGATGAAAGCATCATCTAATCAGTAGCCTTTTCAGTAATTCCTTGTAACTACTCAAAACCTTGATTGGAAACACAATTGTGTGAAAATTGTGGCAAGGTGATGACAGTTCACCCATCACCCGTCTTTAATTAATCATTGTTAATTTGGAAGTAAAAATATTATTCAGAATTGAACTTAAGTGTTAAGGAGCCCCCCAAACTTTAACAAAGATACTTTATTATTAGCTCATAGTCCATAATTTCTTTCAATTTATTTGGAAATTAAATAATTTAATGCCAGCTACTGTATTCTTGTGACTAAGAAGACAAGAACAGAATTATTCTTATAGTCACTAAAAGTAGTAGTGAAAATAATAATAATAATAATAATAATAATAATAATAATAATAATAAAATGTATATGCCACCTGACTCCCAGTGACTCTGGGCAGTTCTCTAAAATATTAGTGCCTTGGCATATGATATTCTCCTGACCAGGGGGAACCAATAAACATAATAATAAAGTATCTTTGTAGTTAGAGAAAGTATCTATATGTCTAGAGGTCAATGTTTATTAAATTAAGGTTAATATATTGTCTTAAGAGACTAGTCATAATAGGATAACTACAGTAAATCAATGAAATATTAAAAAACAATAATGAAAAGGTTACAGGGAAAGCATGACCTAACAATGATTTAATAGTTAACTGATTTTTCTTCTAACAAGATTTAATTCAATATGAGAAGGCTTTAGTGATATACCAAGATCTTCCATTAAAAAAATGGCTATCGCCTGATATCTCAAAATCTATATATACGTTATATATATCTAAAAACTTCTGAGAGCTACTGATATTTCATTTTCTTCCTTACTGATATGCATCTTATGGAGAAAACTGGTGGTGATTCAAGAGCCAGTTGTTTGGGGTTATGTTTACTAAAATCAATAGATGTCTTCTGTAGGCAATATGTGTCTGAGAGCAAAGAGTAAAGTCCTGCAGTTTAATCCTAAAGGAAGGACTGCATACACATTTTAAAAAGAAACAAAAACAAGCCAATAAATGTTATGAACATGCTAGAGAAACCCTTTCAATCACTCCAGATAGCTGTTCTGATTACATGTTCATCTATTTATATGCAATAACTGTTTTTTGACCAGGCAATTTTTGCAACAGTCCCCCCCAAAATATCCAGCAAAAATGTTTATGTTGCTGTGGTAAAAATTGCACTTGCAACAGCAACCCCACATAATCGTATGCATTCCTCCTCAGAAGTAAATTTCATTGATCCCAATTGATCTCAGTCCCAGTCAAGATTTATTTATTTATTCATTCATTCATTTATAAGACTTATATAGCACAACTATGGGTGGCTCACAACAATAATAGTAACAACAAAAATAACAATAAAGAGCAGCCCTTATTTACAGGAAATTCCTCTGAGTTTGATGACATTATCTTTGTAGCATGAATTCATATTCATATGACTTAAAGAATGTGAGATACTGGCTCGTAATTCTGCTAAAGTAATATAAAAGTGGATATGAAAATACAGTAGGTGTATCTGAACCTAGCCTGCAAGCACTGATCTATAATGTAACCAAAGTATTTCTAAGACTGTGTGTAGAGATACATCCTGATAAAGCATTTAGTTGATACTTATGTATAATATCTTAAATAAATTCCCCCCAAAAGTGTTCTTTGTCTGAGAGCCCCTTCTGAGCAGTTTTATAAAGTTCATAAAGCAACCATTTTTTGTGTGCTTGAAAATTACTGTGCTAATTAACAAACACGCTGTATCCAGTTGTGTTAATAAACAAGAAACACTTCCACTAAAATGGCTTTTGATATGGAACACACCAGGATCTGGAGATCAAATTCTGAAGAAAAACCCTTTCTTCTTGACATTTCTTTGTTCTTAGTTCCAAGATTTCCTTTATAGTTCAGGACTTTGCAACTTCTGAATCTTCTCAATAGCTTAAAAAAATAAGGAAATTGATTCCATGTTGGCTGCCAGTCATACCATATCCTGTGCTAAAATGTGATGATAGAAAGATGAACATTGATTCAGGTAGAACAGAAGGGACATCTGGCCAACATATAGTATATTTCTAAGGGTAAAAGTATAAGCACTCTAAGGTAAGTTTAACTTTCCAAGATCTTCTGAATTTATGTCTGCAGTGGCAAATATACACTTTATTCCTCTAACTAATACTACAGTCACTTAAAATGTTACCACTCCAATCTGAGTCCTATCAACAAACTCTTCCTTGTGACAGCCAGGAAAAGGAAATGCTTATATCATTGCCATTTTGTGAGGACATTGTTGATCCTGGACATCTCAATAGAAACAAGTAGAAAGTAGTTTTTTAATCTTCCTATTTCCTTGTGGAATATCTTTAAGAGAAAGAGGTTTTGGCAATGTTCAGGTGGGGATGATAATATTTGAGACAGCTTGCTTCACAAACCAGGGCAGCAATTTTGTCTGTCTATTTTTAATTTTTTTAGCACTATGCTATACAAATAGCAACCATTTTAATGAAACTTATTTTTAATTCTTATCTACATTTTTGCCAGACGGTTCACACTTTGAGGACAACTGGCTCTGAAGTAAATTTATCTTAGATAGAATTTTGAAAATCACTTGAGTTTTTCTTTCCAAGAAAACCACTGCACTAAGTTCTTAGCCAATTCAAATAACTTAACTGTTGCTCTTATATTTTGAACCAATATTTTAGAAAGGAATACATGTTTCCACACAAACAGGATTGAAGTTACTTTAAAAAAATTCATCTGAGATAGTCAAACTCTCTGTTCTGCCACATCACATGGGAAACAGATACTTCTGTTTCCATATTTTGTACATATGTTTTCCTTTTCATTTTAACAAAACAACTATATGATATAAAGCTTTGACAGAATGGAACATTTTAATATTTCAAACTGCTGCACTTGATTTTTATTATTACTTGACCTTTTGACCATATATGGTATAATTTCTTTTCAATTTTCCATCAAAAGTTGCTCAGATATATTGACTAGATATATAAATCTAATCTGTACATGCGTGAGAATGCAAAATTACATTAATTTTTGCTGGAAATTTTAACTTTTGTTAGTTGTAGAATTTTACAGTTTTTATTAACAGATGAAGAGTTGATTAGTTAGAAGTTGTAAAAAAAAAGGTACTGTTTGTACTCTAATAGAACACTTAGCAATCTGAACATCAAGCCACCAAGGCTATTTGTTAGCTTTTAGCAATGCATTTTGGAAATGTGTTTTACTATTAGGAATCAGTAGCCTGTTTGATCTTAATGTATATCTATGGAATGTATACATTTTAAAAATTCTTGGTTTTTTTACATTACAGGCTGCTTTGAGAATAAAAAGCAATAGAGAATGAAACAAGTGGATAAGTGTCTTTCTGTGTTTTTCTGAGTGTCAATGATTGGGAAAACAATGTTTTCTTATCCTTCTTGGTGGCAAATATGTGATCTGGCATTTGATGCTCAGACTCTGTGCAATATAGAAACTTTCTGAGTCTGTGAAATCTTGGGTTCTGGTGAGCATCACTGTGGTTTGAATGCCTTATGAAGAGTGGACAGTTACTTTTCTTTTAGCTTAATTATTTCCATATTTTGAAACAGTCAGCTTCTGAAAGGCCATGTTCGCTACAGCAGTTTTTCTTTGGACCCCCAAATAAATTTCCATATCTACCCACTGGACCCAAAATGCTGGAATTGATTTATGTGTAAAACCAAGCTTGGCAACAGCCATACGCAAAGATTAGGGAAAAACTTTTTCCTTAGCACCTAAAAATATGTTATTGGCATAATATCAAGGAAAAATTATATTGTACCCTGCTTGTATATTTCAGTTTAAAGGTATGCTAATTTCTTGGAAACTGGCTTAAGGTATAGCCCAACTATAATTAGCTTTTGTAGTCTACATTTCATTTATGGTGTAATCCTAGGCATGTATACATAGAAAGAAACTCTGCTGAGTTTAATGGGACTTACTGCAAGGTGTTGCAGTCTTAATATTCAGCAAGAGATGAACTAAAAAAAAAAAAAATGAAGATTTAAGAATGGTTCTGGCATACTATATAGTAATCTATACTTTATGTGTCATTAATGTATTATTTACTTATTATTTCTGAGGATACAAACTAAGGTCTGGCCTTGTACTTTTTGCTTCTTTATATATGCACTTATATAATTTATGAAGAGTGTTTGTGTGCCACTTCTCAGGTATTAATGGTAATGGAAAGAGAGCAATTTGGAAATTTTCATTATGAAGTTTGGTATATATGTATATTATCAGATGCACTACATATATGTAAATGTAATTTATAGTTTAGTTTGAAATCAGATGTGTCAAGGATATATCCTGATGATTTTCACGTACTTTTGTGCAGCCACTTCTGTTTTAATTTAGGATAACATGGGTAGGCTTGTTAAAAACTTATAATTTTTAAAAATATGATACAGCACCATAGAGGCTGACCAATTTTTTACAAGTTACACTTTCCTATGTTAGTTCACATGCTTGTTTGAACGTCAAGAGCTGAGCTCTGGTCTATACCAAAGTCTTTAAGTCTTCTGATTAATTCACTGGTGCACAATGACTTAAGTAAGACTGAACAACATTTATGTCTTATTTATTATTTGTATTTTTCATAGTCCAGTTTGAAAGAACTGAAGGTGGATGAAGCTGATAAGCATTGAAGAAAACCTCAGATAGTTCTAGGACTTGTTTCTCATACATGAGGTTTATTTCTTCTGTCATGACTTCCTCGTGGTCAGAATGAGATTATGACTTAAACTTCAATATCCTGACTCATGTGCTGGTTGATAAGGATTTACCAGGACCCCTGGGATGGTTACAACTTTTCCTAAACGTCCAGCTTCATCAGCTTGATGCCAAACACTCCTATGAATGTATTTGCCCATCATTCAGTTTTGGAGCCACTAAGATTATAATTGTACATAGAATGGATAAAAATGGAAGTGATGGTTTGCAAATGGCACAATTACCCTGCTTGCTTTATAGCAATCCTTACAAAACACTCCTTAGAGAATGAAATCATGCAATTTCCCAGTCCCTTGTTATGGTCTAGAACATAAAGAAAATAAAGAGACTTTAAAATGTGTAGGTCCTTATTCTTAAAGTGACTGGGGGAAAGGGGGGAACCCATTCTGTCAAACATTCCCAGTCTTCTTTGACATAGGCTTTACTTCTAATCTTCACAGTTGCTTTGAATTGTACTTTGTGTGAAAAAGCAGTAATAACCTAGAAATTGGCAACCGTGTTTAGTCTTCTCTGAGAAATGTTGCTAGTCTTTCCTACGTCCTTCTAAACATTTATTGAGTAATTTCATATTTTGGGCAAGTCTTCTCCTTGTTACATCTCCAAATGCTTACAAAGGTCCTCTTAATTTCAAAAGGTATGCAAACTAAATAAATGTGTGTGCCTATTATATACTGTAGAAAATACATGCTATAGGGCATTATGCACTCCCTTGATTTTGTTTTGTGACTTCCAAAGGTCCCCCCTAATTTGAAGGACCAATACATTCAGCTCTTATTTTGTGCTTGGTGTTTTGGGGAAAGGTTAATGGGCAAAATGGGTGCCTTATACTTTGCAGAGGCTTACAACACCCATTAAATACCTCCAAATCACTGATTATTCCTTTTGGAGAGTTTTAAAGGGGCCAGTACCTATTTTAATATCTGAAAGGTTTAGGGCACCTAATGAACTGTTTAACTCCTGCCTCAGATAAGCTAAAACGTTTGCTTCACTCATTCTGGAGAGATTGCACAACCCTGCCCCTACCCTACAGGCCTCAAAAAAGAAGAAAAAAACAACAAAACAGAAAGGGAAGGAAAGGAAAGGAAAGGAAAGGAAAGGAAAGGAGGGCCCTGTCTGGTGAAAACAAACGAAACCATTTCAGGGGATATGTCCATGGATGTCATTGCAAAGTTGGCATCTCTCTCTCTCTGTATCTATCTGTTATCTATATATCTGACAGAATGAAATGAAATAATGAAACCAAATGAAATGAAATGAAATATGGCAATAGGCTGGTTTAAGATAGACCCAGAACCAATTGAATCACTATCTGAGGAAAACAGCAAAGTATCTAACCTCCACAGTGCCATAAGATCTAAGTACCTATTGACAAATGTATCCAATTTATGCAAGATTAGTGATATATGCCAAATTAGGGATACTTTTTGTAATTCTGATGACCTAGTATAATAATTAATAATTATACTATGTTGTTGTTTATTCGTTTAGTCGCTTCCGACTCTTCGTGACTTCATGGACCAGCCCACGCCAGAGCTTCCTGTCGGTCGTCAACACCCCCAGCTCCCCCAGGGACGCGTCCGTCACCTCTAGAATATCATCCATCCATCTTGCCCTTGGTCGGCCCCTCTTCCTTTTGCCTTCCACTCTCCCTAGCATCAGCATCTTCTCCAGGGTGTCCTGTCTTCTCATGATGTGGCCAAAGTATTTCAGTTTTGCCTTTAATATCATTCCCTCAAGTGAGCAGTCTGGCTTTATTTCCTGGAGGATGGACTGGTTGGATCTTCTTGCAGTCCAAGGCACTCTCAGAATTTTCCTCCAACACCACAGTTCAAAAGCATCGATCTTCCTTCGCTCAGCCTTCCTTATGGTCCAGCTCTCGCAGCCATATGTTACTACAGGGAACACCATTGCTTTAACTATGCGGGCCTTTGTTGTCAGTGTGATGTCTCTGCTCTTAACTATTTTATCGAGATTTGTCATTGCTCTTCTTCCAAGGATTAAGCGTCTTCTGATTTCCTGACTGCAGTCAGCATCTGCAGTAATCTTTGCACCTAGGAATACAAAGTCTTTCACTGCTTCTACATTTTCTCCCTCTATTTGCCAATTATCAATCAAGCTGGTTGCCATAATCTTGGTTTTTTTGAGGTTTAGCTGCAAACCAGCTTTTGCACTTTCTTCTTTCACCTTCATCATAAGGCTCCTCAGTTCCTCTTCACTTTCAGCCATCAAAGTGGTATCATCTGCATATCTGAGATTGTTAATGTTTCTTCCAGAGATTTTAACTCCAGCCTTGGATTCCTCAAGGCCAGCTTGTCGCATGATGTGTTCTGCATACAAGTTGAATAGGTAGGGTGAGAGTATACAGCCCTGCCGTACTCCTTTCCCAATCTTAAACCAGTCTGTTGTTCCGTGGTCTGTTCTTACTGTTGCTACTTGGTCGTTATACAGATTCTTCAGGAGGCATACAAGATGACTTGGTATCCCCATACCACTAAGAACTTGCCACAATTTGTTATGGTCCACACAGTCAAAGGCTTTAGAATAGTCAATAAAACAGAAATAGATGTTTTTCTGAAACTCCCTGGCTTTTTCCATTATCCAGCGGATATTGGCAATTTGGTCTCTAGTTCCTCTGCCTTTTCTAAACCCAGCTTGTACGTCTGGCAATTCTCGCTCCATGAACTGCTGAAGTCTACCTTGCAGGATCTTGAGCATTACCTTACTGGCATGTGAAATGAGTGCCACTGTTCGATAGTTTGAACATTCTTTAGTGTTTCCCTTTTTTGGTATGGGGATATAAGTTGATTTTTTCCAGTCTGATGGCCATTCTTGTGTTTTCCAAATTTGCTGGCATATAGCATGCATTACCTTGACAGCATCATCTTGCAAGATTTTGAACAGTTCAGCTGGGATGCCGTCGTCTCCTGTTGCCTTGTTATTAGCAATGCTTCTTAAGGCCCACTCAACCTCACTCTTCAGGATGTCTGGCTCTAGCTCACCGACCACACTGTCAAAGCTATCCCCGATATTGTTATCCTTCCTATACAGGTTTTCTGTATATTCTTGCCACCTTTTCTTGATCTCTTCTTCTTCTGTTAGGTCCTTGCCATCTTTGTTTTTGATCATACCCATTTTTGCCTGGAATTTACCTCCAATGTTTCTAATTTTCTGGAAGAGGTCTCTTGTCCTTCCTATTCTATTGTCTTCTTCCACTTCCGCGCATTGCTTGTTTAAAAATAATTCCTTATCTCTTCTGGCTAACCTCTGGAATTTTGCATTTAATTGGGCATATCTCCCCCTATCACTGTTGCCTTTTGCTTTCCTTCTTTCTTGGGCTACTTCTAGTGTCTCAGCAGACAGCCATTTTGCCTTCTTGGTTTTCTCTTTCTTTGGGATGTATTTTGTTGCCGCCTCCTGAACAATGCTGCCAACTTCTGTCCAGAGTTCTTCCGGGACCCTATCTACTAAGTCCAGTCCCTTAAATCTATTCTTCACCTCCACTGCATATTCCTTAGGAATATTAGTGAGCTCATATCTAGCTGATCTGTGGGTCTTCCCTAATCTCTTGAGTCTGATCCTAAATTGTGCAAGAAGAAGTTCGTGATCTGAACTACAGTCAGCTCCAGGCCTTGTTTTTACCGACTGTACAGATGTCCGCCACCTTTGGCTGCAAAGGATGTAATCAATCTGATTTCGGTGTTGTCCATCTGGTGAAGTCCATGTATAAAGCCGTCTCTTAGGTTGTTGGAAGAGAGTGTTTGTTATGCAGAGTGAATTGTCTTGGCAAAATTCTATCAGCCTGTGTCCTGCTTCGTTTTGTTCTCCCAGGCCATACTTACCTGTAATTCGAGGTGTCATTTGACTGCCCACCTTAGCATTCCAGTCTCCTGTGATGAAAATAACATCTCTTTTAGGCGTGTTGTCCAGCAGGTGCTGCAGATCCTCATAGAACTGCTCTACTTCAGCTTCTTCAGCATTTGTGGTTGGGGCGTATATTTGGATCACTGTGATGTTAGATGGCTTGCCCTGAATTCGAATTGAGATCATTCTATCATTTTTTGGGTTGTATCCAAGCACTGCTTTAGCCACTTTACTATTAATTATGAAGGCTACTCCATTTCTTCTGTGGTCCTCTTGTCCGCAGTAGTAGATCTGGTGGTCATTTGATGTGAAGTGGCCCATTCCAGTCCATTTCAGTTCACTGACGCCCAGAATGTCTATCTTTAATCTTGACATCTCACCAATAACCACATCCAATTTGCCCTGGCTCATAGATCTTACATTCCAGGTTCCGATGGTGTGTTGATCCTTAGAACATCGGATTCGCCGTTCACCACCAGCACCGTCGGCCGCTAGCCGTCCTTTCAGCTTTGAGCTAGCTGCGTCATCACGTCTGGGGCTAGTTGAGCTCATCCTCTGTTCCTCCCCAGTAGCATTTTGACCATCTTCCGACCTGGGGGTCTCATCTTCCGATGGTATACCGACATATCTCTGGTTGTACTGATCCATTTAGTTTTCACGGCAAGAATACTGAGGTGGGTTGCCATTACCTTCCCCAGGGATCGCATTTAGTCTGACCTCTCTGTCATGACCTTCCCGTCTTGGGTGGCCCTTCACGGTTTAGCTCATGGCATCATTGAGGTGCTCAAGCTCCAGCACCACGACAAGGTAACGATCCTTTGCTGAAGAATTATACTATAGCCCGAGTATAATTAAGAAAGGAAGCATTTGCTTTCAAGGTTGGAGTGGACAGATATTAGACTTCTGGGATCTATTTTTTAAATTCCACTAAAACTTTAAATCCATTTTCCAAAGTCTGATATGAAGCTTTTATATTGTATATAGAATTTAGCCCAACATTTTATAACTACATTTACAGTCCTTCCACCAAAAAAATAAAATCACTCTTGGTTGTTCTAAACTTTGTTCATGTAGGTTTCGGAGTATAGTTTAGGTAGCATAAGGGGCTGGGAGGGGGTCGGAAGAGGAGAAAGAGTGATTTTGTGGCTGTTATTGTTCAATGGGAGTCTTTGTCAGTCTACTGCAGATCTCCCAGAGATCTACCTGTATTTCCAGATCTATGCCCACAGTTACCTTAAAGCAAATAATCATTGCAAATAGAGGAAATATTTTCTCCTTATCTTATAAAGCTCTTGCTTTTTCAAGAGCAAATAAAAATAAACACACATGGCAGGTTATAAACTCAATATTATTTACTCAAGAGACTCTTCCAGACACTTGGGTAAACACCAAAAGCTGACTTGTGTAAATATGTATTTATGACTGGCTAAAGGGTGAAAAGTTAAAGACATATTTAACAAGTTAAATATACATTTTTGGTACCTGTATCATATTATTTAAGTATGCTTCTTTAGAACTGTTATATTTTGAAGGGTAAGAATGAATTGTAGCTGTGAAAATGCCCAATTTCTTATCAAATGGGCAGAGTTTTTGATCACTGAATTATTGCCAATTCAAAGCCAGCAGAACTCTCAGAACCAATTGCTAACTGGGAATCTAAGTTGCTACCACAAGATCCTCCTGTAGGGATCTGGCCTCAGACATAACGTTGATCCACACTGCCTTTAATCTAATACAAGATGGTTCTTAGGTTTGTCTTTTTAAATGTATATTCTGTCAATCTGTCAGGGCCCTTCAAGGTATATTATCTCAAATTCTAATGAACTAAAGCACAATAAATCCAACTTTTGTTTGTTTGTTCCTTTTTACAAAACTTACCTCATTCAAGTCATACTAGTATCTTGGAGTTGAATCTTACTTTCAGGCAGCTGTGGACAAATAGTGTTTCAGACCTTAACCCTAATGATATCAAATGGCTGGCTGCCTGATGGCATCCTTAATTCCAAAAATACAAGATGACTACATTAGAATATATTATGGTAGACCCTTGCTTGTTATCATCCTTTCATGAAACAACACCTTGAACAGTTCAGTGAAAGCACTGCATGATAAATATGGTAATGACAGTATTTAAAAATACATATAAAACATAGATGCCATCAAACAAAACAAACAAAACTACAATAAGTTAATAATACTATGAGACATACAATCAAAGGTAGGTAGGTGCAAAGTTTATTTAAATTTCACTGAATGGAATGGTCCTTCTGTTCTCTGTTCATATCAGCAGTCTTTTTCATATAACAACCTAAATACTTTTTTATTTAAATCAGAGTGAAATAATGTAGAAACAATGGCCTGGACCTTTCTCAAAATGAACAAAAAGCATTGCCACAAATGCTGTTACACACGTGCAAGGGAGAGTTTGCGAAAGAGATTGGCAAGAAAACAAATACTATACTTTATTTGTTGTCCAGCGTCACAGAGCTCGTAATATTTCTTAACTGAAATTTGTATTACTTTTATCCCATCTTTCTTTTATTCTGCAGCTAAGCTCCCACTTCCTTGTAAACTTCCTCAGGGAACAAAAACTGCTGACTTTACATCTACTGACAGAAATGCCACAATATAAATTAAGTCAGGGATATGCTGGTTATTTGGGAGGTGCCAACCTAGATAAAAAAGCCACTATGCAGCTGCAAAGTATAAAACTGTCCAGTTGAACACTGATAAAAATTTATCATGAGGGCACATATGAGGAGGCAGCTTAGAGAACAATTCTGTGGTAAAATGTGTAATAGCAAAACAACTAATGGATTATCACTACCTAATTGTAAATGCGCTGCAAGCTTAGGGTCTGATGTTAGCCTTTGGAACAGAAGCCTCTTTAACTACTTACTTGTAAAATTTAGTAACTAAGGCAGCTTTCAGAATTGTGAATATTTTCAAAATTGTCACTATAGGAGCCTGTTACTTCAGATTCTACCACATATGTTTGTAGGCTACCATCTAAAATACAAAACTGGTTTTAAACATGAGATGGTAAAGAATGGATATGAGGAGGTTTGGTTTCCCTTGTTTTGAACTTTGGGATGCCAAGCTTTTAGTGCTTTCATTGGCAACCCAGAAGGCTACCAATGGGGCCCAGTCCAATGTAGGTGCTTTAATTACTGCAGTGCAAAATAGGAGGTTTGGGTGTTCTTTTGAAAAATGTAAGTCAAGTAACAATTGTTGAACAGAACAGTGCTTGCTGCTGGGATTTTCCAGCTTCACCTCCATCCTACTGTGGTTTTGGCAGTCAATCACAGCAAGTAGTCCTCAGGCAAAAAACCAAGAAACGTCTGCTTTGGATCTATTTCAGGCCTGGAATGGGCCAGATAGTTATACTGCCAAGGATACAATTTTGAAAGTTTAAACAAATGTTAGCATCCATCAAATAACTTCCTATTCATGTATGGGAAAGATTCTCATTTGAATCCAGTTCCTCCACTAGTGATAATATGGCATAACTTCCTTAGACTAAGGCTTATCCACACTTGTAATTTAAGCTGCTCCTGTTCTATGCATCTGTTGGATTGACTCTAAACTTGGAAATTATTCAGTTTGGACTGCAGGCTACCAGGTCCTCCCATGGACAGTCCCCTTCTGCAGGGCCCTCCCATTTCTTTCTTCCTGGAACCAATTGCCAATAACTCCCTTTCTGTGACTTGGTCTTCTAGGACATACATACTTTTACACATCCACATCCAAACCCACCCACCCACATACACATGTGCTCCATCCATCCATCCATCCATCCATCCATCTCTCTCTCTCTCATACACACAAACACAAAACAAAATTTTCCTGGGGTCAAACCCTTCTACTTCAGGTGACTAGAAAAGCAGTAAAATGGTACTCCACATTTTTTTTTGTCTTTCCTGAGTACTTTTAAAGCCCCTAAGACTTCAAAGAAAAACAACATTTAGTAGATATAGAAACAATTAGAGGTTGAAGGGGTGATCCTTTGCAAAGAAGCCAAAGGAACTGCTTAGGTTAGCCTGCAACAAACTGATGTGCTCTAACCCAGACAGGAGCAGGTAAAGCAACATCACAGGGAAAAGTGTACTTCAGAAGTAGAGAAGAGAAATGTGTCCTGAGTAGAGCTTTGAAGGTGAGGACCTCAGTAACAGAGGGCAATGTTATTTGTTTCTGCCCTCCAGAAATGGTGGCCTGCCTGTTCTAGTAATGGGACAACTGAGCAGTGCAGATCAACCCCAATTCCTATTGGATACCAGCTGAACTCTCAGCATCACCAGCCAACAGTTATATATCCTTTGCTAAGCTCTTGATATTGAAGTACTAGGGAAGGCAACATGATTGGACTGTTATTGTGCCCTTGGCAAATTGATATAAATAGCTATAAATAATTAGTGGGCAGTCTTCTGTGGAAGGAGGACATCCATACCGATACCATGTGATAATAGCCCAGACAGCTTCTGCTACCGGGTGTTGTAAACATTTTAAAAAAATAGGTATCTCTTTTTTAAACAACTCTTCAATAATAACAACAACTTCTTAAACAGATACCTGTGTTTTGCAAGAAAACAAATAAAACAATACCTGAAATTTCCTGTGTAGTTCACAGCAACTTAAAACCCCGAATCATCAGAAAATAACAAATCCCAACAGTGTAACAACCAAAATAAATAAAAACAGAATAAAAACTATGGCAGATTCCAAGATCACCAATTACAGATTTCAAGACAGAAGAGCCCAAAGTTCATGTGGAGTAAAAGTGTCAAGAAGTCCACCAGATAAATAACAGGTGAACTTGAAAGAATATTCCTCAGCTGAGAAGTTGTCACCCCCTGGAAAATGCACAGTGCTTGACAGCCACTTCCCTTACTTCCTTTGTCATTTATAGGAGTCCCTCTGATATCTTTATTGTTCAGCACCAGGTGACGCCAGGCCTTGCAGGCTTTTTGCCCAGATGAAAACTAATCTGTGCACCCAGGCTTTTAATTGAATCTATGCTGTGGTGCACGTTGCTGCTGGTTTTGCTACCTTGGTTTTAATATTTTAATATGTTGTAATTATGATGGCTTTTAACTTTCCCTTTTGTATTCACTTTGGAGTTCCAGATATGAAACTAATATTAGCACATTTTAAAATCCTTATATTTTGAACTGAGCCTACAGGAGTTAGGAAGCCAATGCAGGTCTTAAAACCATTTGTGCAATAGCACCACATTGTCCACTCCTTGTTTATAATTTGCTTTTTTTGGGGGGATCATTTCAACAATTTTAAAGATAGCAACAATGCACCAAGAAAAGCCAGATGAGGGAATAGAACTGTACATGGACATCTCCGTATTGGGCCAAATGCTCCCACCAGCATCTCTATGGCAGATTATTCTCCCTGCCTTTCTCTTACTCAGTCTTCATCCCTTTCATCCCCAGCAGCTGAGGAGCACACTTATGTCCCATGTTGCAAAGACATATTCCCCCTGCAGCCTGATAAAACTGAAATGCACATACCCCTCCTGAAATATTAAGCTCTTTTTTAAACAGTTCTTTTTCTTCCTAGTTTAAAAACAAATTTGTATAATTGCCCATGGGATGCAACTTTCAGAAAGAAAGGAAGGAAAATATTAAGGTAGTTAGGTTATGTGTCTACTAAAATAAATTAGCAAGCCATCTATAGTTAAGGTTGCACAGGTGCAACTGTGCAAATTCAGCATAAAGAAAATAGCAAAAAGAAAAAAGAAAGGGAGTAATAAAATATTACTTTGATTTGATTGAATAACACTTACTTTATAGATGCTTCCTATTTCCCCATGTAGGCAGTTTTTATGGACTTTCTTGCTCAGGTTCAACAATAGGTCCTTGTATGTGTGTTCTGGAAAAAAAAGAAACTTTAAATGTTCATACTCTCAAACATTTTATAAATGAACTACTGTTGAATTCTTATAACCTTCCTATTTGCCCTCCTCACTGGTACAATCTTTCAAAGGATCTTCTTTACCTGCAAATCATTTATTCAACAGTTAGTGTCTGGTAAGGTACATGAGTAGAAGAGAAACAGTTTGCTGGCATTTGGGTTGATGCACATCAATATACATGCATGTGTAGGAGTCAAGCATCAGACTCCCACATCCAAAACTCTCCGGGAGTAGAGTGGGGAAGCTGAAACTTGACTTTAGCATCCAATCTGTACAAGCATTCTTAAAATCTCTCCAGAAGACCAAAATAGGGACAAAATCTGGATGATAATTTACACTGCCAAAAACTAGGCCCTGTGCCTGGTAAATGGAGAGAATTGAAGCTTGTGACATCTGTGTAGTGAATGCCAAACTCTGAAAGATTTTGACCCTATATTAGAATAATTTTTAAAATCCCTTTAAAACAAATGAACTAAAAATGGAAGTGATGAACTAAATAGTGAAGAATTGTGGAATGTGAGGTATATTCTGTTACAGTGGCTCACAGAACTTCAGTAGCAGATCACGTTAAAAAATCCGGACCTCTTAAGAAAACTCTAATTCAAATAACTTATACTCCTTACTCCAGAGCACTCTATTGGAAACTATTGTCTGTGATTTTTTTTAAATCAAGTATCTCATGCAAGAACAATTTGTGATACAGGAGAGCTACAGTGGAATGTCTCTAAGCCAACTCTGCATGACACATTGTCCTTGCTTTCTAAAGTCAGCCTCATCTCACTTTTAATGTGTGAAAGGAGAGATTATTCAACACTGTGGTAGACACATTTCTGTTCTCAAGAACACTGTGATATCATTAATCTTGTGGCAAGTCTGCAAAGGCAGGTTATGTGAATGCAAGTATTTTGCAAGGCTATAAATAAAGTTTAAAGAGAGAAAGAGGCAGAAAGAAAGGCTAGCTTCTTACAGCTTTTATTTCTGCAATACAGTCTATATTAATTGTGTAATCGTTTACAATACTTAAAAAAAAAGCTTTTTGTTGCTTTCAAAAATGTCTTTATGTCCAGAAGCTCTTCTAGTTATACAAGTTTTTTATTCTATACCACAAGTGTGTTAATTTATCCCAGAAAAGGTACAAGCAATAAAAACTGAAATCCTAAAATAGATTTTAGAAGAGGTCATTGAATACTGTCTGATATGATTCTTACCAAGTGTAACATTGTTTTGAGCTACCAAGTAATAAGTATAGCTTAATTCTGCATTCTTGATTTCCAACTAATTCAAATGGCTTTTATTTTTAACTGCTCTGCATTTCTGAGTTGCTTCCACACTAGAAAACAAGCTAGCAAATTCTTGTAGTGGTTGGGCAGGGGTGTTCGCAGGAATGTAAAAAAGTCAAGATGGTGGCCACAATAATGTGATCAAAGCCTTCTCCTTTTTTACATCCATTGGGGCGTCCCATGATTAGGAAAATATTTGAAGTTTGTAATGCCCTGTTTTGAGTTTGAGATAGCTATTCCAACCTTACAAGAAGTGTTCCAACTATTCTGGTAAAATTCAGAGCTCAGAACATTTCAGGAATGGTCAGAAACAGCATCAAAATGCTTTCAGTAAGAAGAAACCTGTTTTATATATTACCTGAAGCATTTAGAATCAGAACATTTTGCACTCTGTTCTTGACTACTGAGACATTGTTCTTTCATAGTCATTGCAATCCATAACATTTCTATATTTACTCAAAAATTAGTTCAATTTAGGGACGCGGTGGCGCTGCGGGTTAAACCGCTGAGCTGTCGATCGGAAGGTCGGTGGTTCTAAACCGCGCGGCGGGGTGAGCTCCCATTGCTAGTCCCAGCTCCTGCACACCAAGCAGTTCGAAAACATGCAAATGTGAGTAGATTAATTGGTACCGCTTCGGCGGGAAGGTAACGGCATTCCATGAGTCATGCTGGCCACATGACCCAGAAGTGTCTATGACAACGCCGGCTCTAAGGCTTAGAAACGGAGATGAGCACCGCCCCCTAGAGTCGGACACAACTGGACTTTATGTCAAGGGAAACCTTTACCTTTACTAGTTCAATTTAGCAATGCATGTTAATTAGTAGTTTCTTCAAAGAGCCAGGTCAAGCCACTTTATCGATAGGAAATTCTGATGATTCTGGTGACCCCATGGCCAGGGGACTGCTGCTTTCTTCTCATTTATTCATTTTTGTTTTGCTTTGTCTTTTAAATAATGCATCATCAGACCTGGCAGAGAACTGGTCTTGCTGTGGAGTGGTACATGGGCCAACTTTTCAGAAATAGGGACACGGCTCTTTCAAGGTATCTCTCACAGCACAAACACACATTGTTTTGCTTCTCCCTTCTGACCCCAGCACACATTCTCTCCCTCCAGCCTTAAAGGATTGTCTTTGTCTAGGTCCAATCAGGTGAGACATTTAAATACCATTTTTAAAACATTTACCTGATTATTTTCAGCAGGTACAGAGAAGCTTTTACAGCTTAATTCTGGGAAAGGTGTGAAAGGTCACATTTCAATTTTGATGGGGCCAAATTGAAATGGAAAGTTCCCCTCCACAAATGCAGTTCCAAAACAAGCAAAGGCATCAGTTTCATACCACTCTCTCTGCCATTGCTTACACAGAAGTCAGCAAGGACACCCATTGAAAAGCTGCTTTACTGCATGCTGACTCAGAAGTGCACCTCACTAGATTCAGTGCCAGTTATTCCTGGATAAGCAACTATAAGATCGCAGTCTTCTCACAGAAGATTAAACAACAATGTATTCACAACACAATCATACAGCAGCATATTCTTCCAACCTGTTTTTTCCCCCTGGCCAATGTAAAACCATCTACAGAAGCAGCTTTTCTATAGCATGCTTGGATAAATTGCTATTTGCACAGGGCAATCCTATGCGTGCCTGTTGAGATATGAGTCCAAATGATTTTAATGAGGCTTGTTCCCTGGGAAGAAGGTAGTATGATTGTAGTCTTCTTAACCAGAATTAAACAGCATAAGCAGAATCAGACACCACCAACTGCATTTGCAACTTTGGGGATGGGGGAAACTTATTTCACTTTCCACTCCTCCCTGCCCAATTATTGGCTCATAATATGAACACAATTTAATTGCAAGGGAGAAAAAAACATGTAAAAAACATATGATCATGTTATATGATACATGTTATATGATACATAAATTTGATTTGATAAATTTGATAAATAATCATGTTATATACATCACAGTGTTATCAAAGAGATCAAGGGTCATTCATAAAAGTCTTTGTTCTTAAATCCGTGATACAAAGAAAGTAAAGTAAAGAAGAAGAAGAAAGAAAGAGGTAAAGTCTCCATGAGGTTAAAAACAAAAGGCGGGGGGTATCTGCCATGAATATTTCTTTGAGTTTCCATTCTAATGGCCCTTTTAAATACTAATCATATCTGACCTTAATTAGGTTTTGAGCCCAGACAAGGCGTGTGCTACTATCTGCTGTAACATAATATGAATAGTAAAGGTAAAGGTTTCCCTTGACGTAAAGTCCAGTTGAATCCGACTCTAGGGGGCGGTGCTCATCTCCGTTTCTAAGCCTTGGAGCCGGCGTTGTCATAGACAACACGGAACGCCGTTACCTTCCCGCCGAAGCGGTACCTATTGATCTACTCACATTTGCATGTTTTCGAACTGCTAGGTGAGCAGGAGCTGGGACGAGAAATGGGAGCTCACCCCGCCGCGCGGTTTCGAACCGCTGACCTTCCGATCGACAGCTCAGCGGTTTAACCCGCAGCGCCACCGCGTCCCCTAAATAGCTAGTCCTAAATTTCAGGTGGTGAAGGTTGATAACTCACCACTATCAGTTTGTCTTTGCCCTTAACTGGCTGTAAAAAGGTAATGCTTTCAGCAAGAGGAAGAAGCTAAATCTTCTGTCAATAAAATGGACAACAGATCAACAATATTCAGAAGAAGGAGAATCAATCAAATCTTTATTACGGTCATAGACCAGCATAAGGGGGTGGGGGGTGGGGTACAGATAATCAAAAAACAGAAGATACATCAGAGTCTAAAAAAATTGTGAAAAGCTAAAAGACATTAAAACAGAAAGTATATATAAAAGTCTATAAGAATCTAAAAGCAGGGGTTGGAGCATTAGATTAATATAGGGAAGCACAAAAGGTTAGTATGTGCAAAACTGTATCTACCAAATTACAGAGCACTCTAATATGGCAAGCCAGGTGCTCATTAAATCTAGTTTGTGGCACAAGTCATCATCCAATGAATTTTGAGCACTGCTGCGCAGAACCTGGCAACACTGTATGTTGTAGTAGGTGGGAGAAATGTGAGAAGGGAGCGAGGGAGGGAGCAAGGGAGCCATGAGAATCAGCATAAAAAAGGTACATTGATATCTGCAATTTGAGACCAAGGAATATTTTTCTTTCAGGGGCAGGATTTAACTACTGGACCATACTCTGAAAAATGTGGCAGTCCTGGGAAATTTGTAACAGCTGGGAGTCATAAAATGGTGCTCACCGGAAGTCTAGAAAAACAGGAAAGTAGCAGCTACATTAGCACCAAGAACTCCCACTTTAATAGTGGGTACAAGAGAGAACTTTGATGTGGGATTTGAGACTGCTAAGGGCCATTGGGGCAGAAAGAGAAGGCTAGAAGGACTGTATTTAAAACTGAGCAAAAGTAGCTGGTAGCTATGCTTCTTTTCATCTATTTTTATGTTGAAAAATTATATATATATATATATATATATATATATATATATATATATATATATAAGCATATAGTTACTTTACATTCTTCAAACTAATGATAAAAAATAAAGAATAGAGATACAAAAGAATGAAGTTCTAAAGTTGTTAGTGTTAACTACGCTGATCTCCAAGTTCAGGAAAAAGTAGAGGACTGGGCCTTGCAACCAGAATGGGTAACATGCTTAACCCATTACTCTGGGTTTGGACAGTATATCAACCTAAAAATAAGTACATGCAGTGGGGTTTCATAATACACTAAGCCAACACACAAACACCTCAAAGATTTCAATGGATGAATTAATTAAATAAATGCATGTCAACTTCTTACAGAGTCTTAAGGTTTATCAGGTTTTTTTTAATGCAGCATTAACTGTCTTTATTTCTTTATTTCTATTGCATCTCCATTCTTTGCTGAACATCAATGACACAGAACACAGGGGAAGGATAGGAAAGGATAGGAAAGGATAGGAAAGATTACTTGGGAGTGTGTGCTTAAACATTGAAGTATTTATGTATTTATTTATTTATTACTCATATTTAGCCACCACTCATCTCCCCCAGAAGAGGGACTCTGGGTGGTTTACAGTAAAATCAAGTGCAAAACATAAACATTAAAATCACATAAAACAATTACAATAAAATACAATAAATAAATAAAATCCAAGAAAGATGTAAAATCCAGGCTGGTGGGAGGGACTCTAGGGTGCGAGCCACCCCCAAGAATGGTTATTCACTTTCCCGCCCCAGGCGAGACAGCAGAACCAGGTCTTCAGGGCCTTCCGGAAGGTCAGGAGTGAAGGGGCCTGCCTCACCTCCAGGGGCAAGATATTCCAAAGAGCGGGGGCCACCACAGAGAAGGCTCGCTTCCTGGACCCCACCAGATGAAATTCTCTTATGGACGAGGTCCGTAACATGCCCTCTCTGGATGATCGGGTGGGGCGGGCCAATGTAATGGGGATGAGACGGTCTGTCAGGTAACCTGGCCCCAAGCCATATAGGGCTTTAAAGGTAATAACCAACACCTTGAATTGGACCCGGAAGCAAACTGGCACCCAGTGCAGCTTGTGCAGCAACGGTGTTAAATGTGCCAACCTAGGGGCACCAAAAATAGCCCACGCAGCTGCATTTTGGACCAGCTGAAGCTTCCGGATACTCTTCAAGGGTAGCCCCATGTACAGCGCATTGCAGTAGTCTATATGGGAGATAACCAGGGCATGAGTGATTGTTCAGAGGGCTTCACGATCCAGGAACGGGCATAACTGGCACACAACCCAAAGTTGCGCGAAGGCCCTCCTGGCCACGACTGCCACCTGCTCTTCGAGCAGGAGTTGTGAGTCCAGGAGAACCCCTAGATCATGCACTGAGTCTGTCTGGGGCAGTGCGACCCCATCCAGAACTAAAGATGACAGTTTCCTGGAAGATGAAGCCCCATCAATCCACAGCCACTCCGTCTTACCAGGGTTCAGTTGAAACCTGTTGCTCCCCATCCAGACCCCCACAGCCCCCAGGCACCGAGAAAGGGCAGTCACTGCATCACTTACCTCACCCGGGATAGAGATGTATAATTGGTTATTATGTATGTATGGCTATTAGATCATGCTCAGAAATTTGTAATGATAGAAGAATTCAGCCTAGAAGGAGAACTGATTAGTGTTCAGATTGCCAGAACTACACAAAAAGGTCCTAGGTGTGTGTTAGGCAAGACAATGCTTATTACTGTACTTTTTCACACAGATGTTACAACCAGTTAACATGAGTCTGTGACATTTCTTTGAGAAACTGCTTGTAATTGTCTTTTGTTTCATATGTCATGGCACTCATTTCTTAGATGGGATCATTCTCTAGTTAATGGAATCACTTTTCCCAGGAAGCTCCATGGGTATGGAGCAAAGCAGAGTTTTTAAAACTATTTTTATTCAGACACCCCAAAAAGAAAGTTATTCCTGCTGGAAATATGATATATAGTGAGCTAATACCATTCAGTATTCAGGCACTAGATTTCCAAAGAGTGGAAGGGTATCAAAACCTACCCTTCTTTCATCAAAATCCTGCCTTTTCAGATTCCCAGTTTATCTTCAAGGAATTGCTGACTAATCCCTCAATCAGTGGTATCTGCAGTGGTGGAAAGGGATGGGGTGTCAGAGTGACACAAGCAGAATTGCGATGTTCCTGCCCCTTTGCTATATTCAGCACTCTGTTCTGTGCCTCTATATTATTTTGAATATGGGAAAAATGACCCTATGCATGTTTTGCCTATGTAAAGCACTCAAAAGAAGTGCTTCACAAAGTGTGCAAGTGTGAATGAAGCACTTATTTTTGAAGTATTAAAGCAGTAATATTATTTGCCCACCCAATAAAATAAAGTGGTTATGGATGAACACACTGTCCTTGGTAGTCATCTTTCAGAGCAGCTACATGAGGCTCACAAAGGACACAGTTGCTTTAATGCTTCCAAGAGAGATTCTTTGTTGTGCTAATGTGCTTTGTGAAATATATTTTGCAAATCCTTTACCCTAACTTTAAGTGCATGTTATGCTCCAGTCCATGGTAGCAATGAAATAGCCAAAGATGGGTTTGGGGGAAAATTGTGCAATGTTCTGAATGAACGAGATCAAGGGGAAAATTATTCTATTAAAAGACATGAATGAATAAATAGAACTGACACAAGAGAGTACCAAAAGTGATAGGGCTATCCAGAGGCTCAAGAATGAATGAATGAATATGGGGATTGTTGGTAAATATCTGCTTATAAGGATGTTTATTAGAGTACATGGTGAAATTTAAGTTTATTCATATGCACATGTGACAAATATTTATTTATTTATTTATTTTCTATCCCACCTTTATTATTTTTATAAATAGCTCAAGGTGGGGAACATACCTAATACTCCTTCCTCCTCCTATTTTCCCACAACAACAACTCTGTGAGGTGAGTTGGGCTGAGAGGCAGTGGCTGGCCCAAGGTCACCCAGCCGGCTTTCATGCCTAAGGCAGGACTAGAACTCTCAGTTTCCTGGTTGCTAGCCCAGCACTTTAATATTTATGAATATGAAACAGAATGCATATAAGAAAATGACTGTTGCAAAAATGAGGATGAGACATATATTGTACAAAATGTATTTACAGAGAAACCTGTCTCTATCATTGGGGGGTCAGGGGAGGCGCGAAGGAGATCCCAGCTTCACGCAACCATCCCCCATCCTCCCACCCGGACCGCCGGCAGACCGGGGCCGGAGATGGCTCTGGGATGAATCTCCACCCACAGAGCTTGACCACCAGTGTCCCCACCCCGAGGAGGGAGAACTGCTGTAACCTGGGGCCCAGCCACTCAAGCAGCCGCCAATTCCGCTCCAACAGGAGTGGGGGTGAGAGACTTTTCTGTCAAGTTTGATGAGGATCCAACCAAGTTATCTTTCTTCCTAACCAATGCTAAAAGTTACATGAGGCAGTTTGGAGCATACTTCCCTTCCAAAGAAGCTAAGATAACTGCTGTTGCCACCAAGTTGAAGAGTCGAGCGGCTGACTGGTATGTTCAATTAAGTGAGGCTGGCTCCCCTGAACTTGAGTATTTTGAGGACTTCCTATGGGCGTTAAAGGAGCATTTTGAGAATCCTCTGGCCAAAGCAAGGGCTAAGAAGGCACTGAAGGATCTTACCCAGGGCCAGCTGTCTGTAGCTGATTATGCCCTGGAGTTTAAGGCTTTAGCTGGGAAAATCCCCGACTGGTCTCAGTCAACCTTAATAGAATGGTTTAAAGAGGGACTCAACCGGGACGTCCTACGGTGGGCGTTGTGTAGAGACAACCCAGAGTCATTGTATGAATGGATCTGTCTGGCCGGCAAGGCTGAGCATGCCCAGCATACCTTCATGCAAACCAGATGACCTGAAAAACCACCAGCCACCATGAGGGGACCCTGAAGTGCTGCAACTGCTGCCCGGCCAGGCTATAGAGCCTGGGAAGAGGAAAGAGATTGGCGCTATGCGAGGGGTCAGTGTCTCCGATGCGGAAAGGAAGGGCATCGAGCAGCTGATTGCCCAAAAGCCAAGGCTGGAGATCAAGCGGGCAAGCTGCTGGCCAAATCGCGACCGCCCCCCCCCCCCCGCTTGCAGCAGATGACAGCAGCCAAGGGCGCAGTCGACGCTGAGGAAGTATTCTACTTCCCGGGAGAGGCTGAAGATGACTCTAAGGACCCGGCGGGAAAGGCCAGCCACCTGCCATGAAGAGCGCCTGCGGGCAGGAGGAGGAGGATGGACACGAGGATGCTACGGTGAGTGCTGACTGTCCCACTTTAGCAGTAAAAGTGAAATTGGGCTCCTGCACAAAGACTACAGAAGTCTGGGCTTTAGTTGACTCTGGGTGTTCCAGGTGTCTAATTCACCCTGATCTGGTTGCTGCTTTGGAACTGCCTAGCTTCCCCCTCCAGCAGCCTTTGATCTTCACACAGTTGGATGGTACAACGGCGGGGGGGTGGGGGTGGCAATCCATTTCACTAGAACTGTCGCAATGCAAATGGGCAGCCACCGTGAGACTTTAAAATTCGTAGTAGCACCTGTTGGCAATCCCTTGGTAATTCTGGGGATCCCCTGGTTGACCTATCAAAGCCCATATATGAACTGGGAACACAGAACTGTGACTTTTAAAGATGGGTTTTATCAAGCTCCTACAATGGAGAAAGCTTCACGTGCGGGGGTTGGAAGGGCTGCAATCGCCATGCCGTGCCCTAGCTTGGCACATTTAGAAGGCTTGCCCGATTGATACCAAAACTTTGCAGACGTTTTTGGGGAAATGGAAACAGATCAGCTACCCCACCATCGGAAAACTGACTGTGCAATAGAGTTGGTTCCCAATGCTCAATTGCCCAAGCCAAAAATTTATCCAATGACTCAGAAGGAGCTTGAGGCATTACGGGACTTTATTGACAAAAATCTGTCAAGGGGGTTTATTGAACCTGCAAATTCCCCAGTTGGGAATTTGCAGGTTCAACAAACCTGTGCTATTCCAGGAAAAGAAAGACGGCACGCTTCGAATCTGTACGGACTATCAGGGGTTAAATTCCATCTCAATTTGCAACAAGTACCCTCTTCCACTCATGAAGGACATGTTAGCTCACTTGTCTAAGGGCAAGATTTTCTCCAAGCTCTATCTTCGTGAAGCCTATTTCCGGATCCACATACGAGCTGGAGATAAGTGGAAAACCGGTTTTAATTGCCCACTGGGTTCATTTCAGTACAAAGTCCTCCCTTTTGGGTTGGCAGGGGCACCCAGAGTCTTCATGCAATTGATTAATGAAGTATTACATGATCATTTGTTTAAAGGGGTCCTGGTTTACTTAGATGATGTTCTCATTTACACTGAAACCGAGGAGGAACACGAACGCCTCCTCAGACAGGTGTTACGCTAACTTAGAGATGCCAAAATCTATGCCAAACTCTCCAAATGTGAGTTTCACAAAACCCAACTTGACTATCTGGGCTATCCGGTGTCTGACAAGGGCATTGAAATGGACTCTGCAAAAATTCAGGCTATTTTAAGTTGGGAATGTCCCCGCACCTGAAGGCAATTGCAAAGTTTCCTCGGGTTCAGTAATTACTATCGCCAATTTATCCAGGGGTTCACTGAGATTGCTTTGCCCCTCACTGATTTACTCCGTACCAAGGACTTGGGGGAGACACGCAAAGTAAAAAACCCTGGGGCAGTGCTGAATTGGATGCCTGAATGCCAGGCAGCATTTGAGAAGTTGAAAACCCTCTTCACTGCTGAGCCTATTCTACAGCACCCTGATCCTGAACACCCCTTTGTGGTCCAAGTTGATGCTTCTGACTCCTCAGTTGGGGCTATATTGTTACAGAGAGATTCTGAAAATCACCTAAGACCCTGCGCTTATCTGTCTAGAAAATTTTCTGAAACCGAACGCCGATGGCATGTTTGGGAAAAGGAGGCTTTTGCTGTAAAAGCTGCTTTGGAGGCCTGGTGTCACCCCTGGAAGGTGCTAAATGCCCTTTCAAGGTTTGGACCAATCACAGGAATTTGGAAGCCCTCCGCACCCCCCGGCGTCTCAGTCCTAAACCCTAAGATTTATTTCGGGAAAGAAAAACTTTCTGGCCAATACTTTGTCACGTTTACCTCAGGACCTTGACCATGTGGTGGATGTGGTTGGGACTGTTCTCACTGAACCACCACTGGGCTTAGTTGCTGTCACTCAGAGCCAGACCCGTGTGCAGGCAACCCCACCCCCAGCCCAGTCTGGGAAGTAGAAAGTGCAAGTTCCTTGCCAGTTACAGAAAGACTTTCTCTAGGCGCTGAAATCTGACACTTAGTTGCTAGCTAATGAAGACACTGTTTCTTTTGAAAACGGTCTGGCATGGGTGCAACACCGCCTTTATGTACCCGAAACTTTAAGACCTGACATTTTACAGCATTCCCATGATGATAAACTTGCTGGACATTTCAGTTTTGTTAAAACATTGCATTTTGTTCGTTGTCAATTCTGGTCGCCTACCTTGAGATGTGATGTAAAAGACTATGTGGCTTCCTGTCCTGTTTGTGCAATGTCAAAACGTAAGGGGGGGGAAACCACAGGGGCTTCTGCCCCTGTGGCCAGCCCATCCTGTCCCTGGGACGAGATTTCTATGGATTTTATTGTGGATCTTCCTCCCAGTCAGAAGAAAACTGTCATTTGGGATGTAAAAGATTTTTTTTCCAAACAGGCCCATTTCATTCCATGTGCCTCCATCCCATCTGCCCCACAATTGGCATGCCTATTTCTCATCCACATCTACCATCTCCATGGTAGCCCCTCTCGTTTGGTCAGCGACCGCAGGACGCAGTTTACTTCCCAGTTTTGGAAATCACTTTTGAAATTGATTGGCACCAAACAGGCACTGTCCACCTTGTCCCATCCTGAGACTGACGGATCTACTGAGATTTTAAACTCCACCCTTGAACAATTTCTTAGAACGTACATTAACTACCATCAAGACGATTGGGTGGAGTTACTGCCTTTTGCTGAAGTGGCTTACAACAATGCTGTCCATCAGAGTACCGGGCAAACCCCTTTTCGTGTGGTTTCTGGTCACGACTTTGTTCCCATCCCTGAACTGCCACAACCCCCTTCCCAAACATATTCTGCCTCTGACTGGGCTGTTAAGCTGGCTGATTCCTGGCCGGTGATTCAACAGGCTTTGGCTGATGCCCAGGCTGCTTACAAGTTTCAAGCCGATAAGCATCGTTCCTTGCAACACAACTTCAAGATTGGGGATCAGGTGTATCTATCTACCAAATTTATCAAGTCACCACAACCCTCTAAAAAGCTTGCTCCCAAGTTCATTGGTCCTTTCCCTATTGTTGCTCTTATCAATCCAGTTACTGTTAAATTGGACCTGCCTCACAATTTGAAATGCTTGTACCCTGTTTTCCATTGCAGCTTGCTCAAGCCTGTCCACCACTCCTCCCGCTGGCATCCCCAACCTCCTCCTCCTGCTCCGATCATGATTGATGGCCAACAGCACTTTGAGGTCAAGGAGGTCGTTGATTCTCGCAAGCTTCGAGGCACCCTCCAGTATCTGGTCTGATGGAAACACTTTCCTCATCCTGAATGGGTGTCTGCTCGCCACGTTAATGCTCCTGATTTAATTCGCTGTTTCCACTTGGCTTACACTTTGAAGCCTGCTGCTTAGTGTTTTCTTTCTTTTGGGGGGCAGTATGTCATGTTCACTGTTTCAATGTGCACTGTACATCGTAACGTTTCACATGCCATGGCGCTGACGCGTGTTTCTGTTTGGGAGGGAGCTGCTGTGAAACCTTGTACCAAGCTCTGTTCATTACAATGGAATGTGTTTGGGTTATGTGCTCTGTTCAAGGATGTTTCCCAGAGACCATCAGAAGCTGTTAGGAGCACCTGGAATTGTGAGCTTGGGAAGATTCTACGGGGGGAGGGATCTCATTTGCACCGAGAGTTTTTAGTTTGCATTTGGCATGCTTTTATCATTCTCAGCTTTCTTTGTGATCCTGCATACTATTCTTTAATAAATCAGATATCTTTGAATTCCTGCTCATGAGTCTGATGGTGTTTTAGAACAGGCAAACATTACAGTAGCCTCTAGCAAAAGCTAAAAATAAATTAATGAAATTATTTGATAAAATTGGAGTGAGGAAATGCAATGTAGAGAGTAAGGAAGATGGCCTTGCTCCTACATAACTGTCATTTTCCTTACCCTCTACATGCAAGAAGGCATATTTTAAAAATTCATATGACAATAATAGTGACATGTTGAAAAATAGAATTGAAACAAATGCTATAAATGTTAGCATTTGAGAAAAAAAATGAAAAGTTTTGCAGTCTTAAATGCTGCAAGAATGTTGAAAAATGGTAATCCCGCAAATGTAGACAATATAACTGGAGAGTATGGATGCAATTGGCTCATGGAGTGTGGTGCAACATGTTTAATGTCAGAATACTGCATCCATGCCTGACAATTAGAAGGATGTTGTTATTCTTTTCTTATGTAAAGAGAAAGCTAGGAAGAGTAAATGCAAAAACTGCACAGGGACTATTTTGTTAAGTGTAATGGGCGGGTATTTCCAAATGAAAGAGTAGAAGATGTTCCAGTGAATAATGCTGGGGACTGCAGTGCAGCTTTATATCTACATATTGTTGCTCTTCTTCAGCAGATCAGTGAGAAATTTATGAATGTTTGTTGGTTTAGAATAGATGTGAATTATGGAATGTGTTGTTTGAGTATGATTAGTTGTCAAATGGGGTAACAGCAGTATTTAATGAAATTAAAGTATGCATAAGAATAAATGGAATGCTTAGTGAATGGCTCTATATGGAACAGGAAACATGACAAAGGTGTGTAACGTCCCCTTAGCAATTTAAGCTACTTACAGATAAATGTATAAAGAATGTTTGCAATGGAGTTAAAGGTGTGTTAGTTGGGGAATATGAATTTAACTGAACTTAGGTTGTGCAAATGACATGTTCTGGCTGAAAATCCAAATGATTTGCAGCAAATGTTAAATAGATTGTATGATACCACAAGGAATATGGATCTGAATATGAATATGAAAATTAATGTAGCAAGGACCAAGAACCCCTGTGTTTGGCAGGGAAAATGGAGGGAACGATTACAAGTTATACAAATGACAAATGACTGAAGCAGGTAGGTGAATTTGAGTACATTGGAAGAATGCTTACTAAAGATGGGGAAATGAATGGAAATATTTTAAACTGAAAATGCTGGTAGAAAAGTAGTGGATAGTACGTGATCTATTGTTAAGGATGAAAGAAGTGAAAATGGCTGTGTATAACAGCTTGTTTCTGCCTATTTTTTAATATAGAATTGAAAGCTGCATATGTCAGGAGAAACATGGACAGAGTTCATGAAGGTAACAAGTATAAAAAGTCATGGAGAGGTAAAATGAACAGTGTTGGTGTAATTGGATGAACATAGAACATAAATAGTGCCCTGCTGGATTGGATCCCTGGCCCATCTAGTCCAGCAGTCTGTTCTCACAGTGTCCAACCAACTGGACAAGGAAGCTCACTATTCTTCCAGCAGATGGCCTTCTCAGGCAGTCCCCCTGAGAGCTAATAGCCATTGGTCCCCAGGACTTCCATGAATTGGTCCAATTCTATTTTGAAGCCAGGCAAGCTGGTAGCCTCTTGTGGTTTAACTGCGTTTCCTTTCCTTTTCTTTATCGTTTTATGCAATGTCTTATTTCTTGTGCAGTTTCTGCAAAAAGTAGGGCTAGGCTAAGCCAAATTTTACCATCAGACTCTTCTGTTTCAAAAATGGGGATGGGGTAAAATTTGGGCCACAGAAATGTGGGCATTTTACTCCAACTACTGAAAAAAGTTTACCAGTGTGAGTGGAAGCTTCTGTTTTACAAAGGTGGAGAGGCTTCTTCCATATCTTAATAGCTTTAATTGGCAGCAGACATTGACAATATACAGGTCTGAACTTCTTTGTCAGTAGCCCAACTGCCATTTCCTTTCCCATCAAATGCTCCCTTGCAACCATCATTCTTCTAAGGCAGTGTTTCTCAACCTCAGCAACTTTAAGTTGTGTGGACTTCAACTTCCAGTATTCCCCAGCCAGCATGGGGAATCCACACATCTTAATGTTGCTGAGGTTGAGAAACACTGTTCTAAGGCACTGGGAGAAGAAATGGTAGGAGCTGCAAAATAAATAGAGTTCCCCTTTCCTTCTCCACTGCTTCTCATAGATATAGCAGTTAGTGGAAGAAAGCTCATGGCATCATCTAGTCTGGAGAGTCCAGTAAAACTGAATACCACTTTATACTAAAAATATATGGTTTTAATAAAACCCATTCTTCCTGCGGACCAATTGGTAGAAAGGCTGATATTTCACTCATTTTCTTTAGAATGCCAACTGTAAGATTGCACTCATGCGGGCTTAGTTATTCTGATATATTAGATGCAGCATGCTTCAAAAGGGGTTGAAGGAGACAGTTGAAGTTCTTGAAAAAGGACTGAAAAGATCTTACCTATGTAGATTAGCCAGGTGTAGCAGCCAAAATTAATCAAGCATCTGTCTGTGGTGAAAGGATGCACGGATGCAATGGTATAATAATTTCAGACATTGTTGCTGTTTTTACAGCTTTAGTAATGATAGAAGGGGGGAAAAAGTACTAATTACCAGGAAGATGAACAGCATGATATTTCTCTCCTGCTTAATGCATGTACTTTAGCATGAGAAATAGGAGTGCAGGCACTGGTAAGCGATGGGCCCAGACATTGCAGGCAAAATTCCTCATTCAGTCTCTGGCATCTCCAACCATGAAGATGAACCTGGAGAGCTACTCTCCATCAATATCATCAATGCCAGGGTTGATGGATCAAAGATCTATCTCAGTAGAAGAAGCTTCCTATCTTCAGCTTAGATAATTGTCCATAGCAGATCAGCTGCCAAGGTTAATGCAGTTGATCTGATACAAACTTTATTGAAAATAAACCCTCTTGGCATTAGTCAGACCTCCTGATGTATGTATAGGATTGCAGGCTTGGCAAACCCTTTTTTTTTCTGAGAAAAAGAAATGTTTTTTTTCCCCCTAGCTTGTAGGAAGAATATCATCCTTTTTTAAAAATGCTTTTTATTGTCATTTCCAAACTTTAATTCATTTTACTCTTTGGGAAATATTTTCCCACTCTGGGCTGGGTAATAATGAATAGTGAGGACTGTGGCTTGGCTTTTACCATAGTTCTCTATTAAGGAAGCTTCCAATATAAAGGAAATAATTTCTTTTTATGAAGAGTACATTTATGATTGATTTAATTTTAATTTTACATGCTACTTCCAGTATTCATCTCACCCAAAGTGTTTTATAGGCAGTTTCTGCAGCTGTGCTTGGTTTTGTTGCCTGAATGTTCACATTTACTCTTCTGCTGTCTTAACCTGCTGTTAGCCCATTACTTGAAATCTGTGGGAGGAGGAAGAGACAAATTGTGTCACTGTTCCTTATCAAAGGACCACACAGTTGCTTGCCACTTTGACTCCATGATGGATAGTTATCTTGAAGTATGACAGGTGCGAGACTAGACGTTTCAAAGGAAACAATGCAGGAGCCTGTTCACATTTCGTTATTGACACTTATGTGATAACCACATAGGGTTAATCTATTTCCCACATTATCCCAAGCCACTTTTCTCTTTGTCTGTATGAAGGGGCGTTTTTCTCGTCAGGTTGACACTGCAGGAAAGGGGTCAAGGAAATAACAAACAGCATTTCCCCCCTTCTCATGTTTTTGATTTGCTACTTCAAGTCAATAAGATTTTTTAAACTGTATAGGTATACTTCCACTAAGAGCTTTTATTTTATAAAATAAACCACCCTAGCATACCATGGGGGAATGGAGCATCTTAAAGAATATTTGCCTCCCTCAGAAGATGATGACCATTCTACGTGTCGTAAAGTGGACATTTGCCCTGGTAGAAAAAGAAATGTTATCTTTTAGGGAGGAAGAAATGCTTTAGGATTCACAACTGATAGGATGATGAAAATGGCTGTGCCATTTCAGATATAAATCTAACATTTGGTCCCAAACAAAATTCTTATTAAGTCTGAATAGCAAATTCAGGGGCATGAGTTCACAATGTTGGCCTCTGTCCTACTGTTTCTGTTCCAGCTGTCATCTTTAACAACTCTGCCATGCTAATCTGTGATGTCTGAAGGTGATTCCTTCCATATTGCTACTCTAATATGGATTGATTACTAAAAGATTACAAAATCTTTATGCCTTATCTTGGCCCTTCCACTCTGATTTGATGGCTCCATTATTGGTTTACTTGGGCAGCTGCCTATTACTCAGCATTCATACTATGGATAAGTTCACATTTTGTGCTAAGGCAGTTTTCTTAACCATTTGTTTATTGGGGCTGATGGTCCAGTACTGGATTATACTGGAAACCTTATTTTATAAACAGCTATGGCCGGGTTAATGCCATGTGCTAATCTAAAACCAAACTGATCACATGTTTGATTAGTGCAATGTCTGAACTCAGTCTGTGCCACTTACAGGACTTCACAACATGTGGTCTACTTTTATGTAGCATATCATAAGCTGAGCCACACCTTAAAATGTGGGGCAATGTATTCTTCCCTGTTCACACATGTCATAAATTTTGACATGCAAAGGAGGCGATTTCCTCTGATACCTATCATTATATCATAACAGTAAGCAGAATATTTGTTCTAAAGGAACTCTGCCTAAGATTGCCTCACTGCCATAACACATTTTCTTGACTCTTCCCATTAGCCTTGAAGTAGGGTTCTGTGTCTTTCTCTGCCTTCCTGGCAGATACTAGACGGGAAGACTCAAAATTTGAAGGCTTCTGCTATAGATGTTTCTTCTAAATATTATAGGATGGAGAGGGATCTGTTGTAAATAGATTGGGAACTGAATTTTCCAGTCTCCTAATGGGGACTGAAATGTGTGCTTCAGTTCTGTCTTAGGCTTTAATGTTCCACAAGAATATTTGAATCTGACTGAAAAGAATGAACAGGGCTGTGCAGCTACAGACATGAAACCTGCTGTACAGAAAAAGGAAAACTGTATCCTTTTCTAAACTATTAATCAGCAACACCATAGATGTATTTGAAGAACTGTACATTCCCAGCTTTAGGTCACTGGGGCAGGGAGGAGGAATTATGCATGTTTAGGCATGGCAAACCACTTCTGAAAAATTTGCCAAGAAAACTGCAGGGACTCATCCAGGCAGTTGACAGCAGTCAAGAATGACTTGGATGTGCAAAAATAAATAAATACAATTTCCAATAAAAATGAATTGGAAATGTATTATTGAAGCCTTCTGGTCACTGTTCCTTTCCTTACTTTTCCATATTTCAGGCCACATAAGTCTTTACAAATATTGCTCAACTGTTATATCTCACAGCCTTGAGACAACTTTTTCTCTAAGCTGAGAAGGAACCTGCTAACTTTATTGTTCCCCTGTGGTTGATACTGTTGCACCCTACCTGTAAGAATGTGTGGTTTCTGTTCTGTGCTCTTAAAACCTGGATCTTTTATATATGTTCTCTTCTTTTGTTTTTACTGCAACAGTTTAGCTCAAGAAATTTCAAGGCATCCCCAAATGGCAACAGGAATCTAAATCATGTCAACAAGAAGCATGAATTCACGTGATTGACAATGCCTGAAAGCAGGACTTGAGAAATATCATTGGATTGTCAAAATGGATGATTTCCAACATTTTTCTTTAAAATAGGCTAAATTGGCAAGGTGAAATTGAATAGTCAAACTGATTAAATGAAGACTTACCAAGGTAAACAGGATGTTATGCTGTATTAGCTGGGGATCTAGACAGGATTGATACAAGGTAGCCTGAATTTCCAGCCAGCTTATCCAATGGTATATTTGTAGGACATTAGATTGGGAAAGCTGTTGTAAAGAGCACTGTGATCATGCTTGTAACACTCTAAGCACTTTAGAAATGCACATTAAAAACAAGAACAATTACTTCTAGTATTTGGTGCAAGATGTTCCAGTGCCTGAGACAGAAAACAAGATGGCACCCTTTCCTCTATTCCATGTTCAGAAGCTGACTGGACTGTTAGAATGGCAATAGCAGCAGCAGTTAATTCCAAATTCATGTATATTTATGAGAGAGAAGGAAAAGGGAGGATTAATTTGCTGCTACTCCCAGACAAACATGTGTATTCCAACATGCTAGAAGCTTCTCCCTCACATCTCACACAAACAGGTTTCTGGAGTCCAGCTCTACCTGAGATTAAGTTGAAACGTAAGTTCTCATGTAGCTTATGTAATGATGCTGAAGCAAATAAAGGGATTTCTTTTTGCGTCTGAATTGTGTTTGAATGCAACTACAGTAGATTTAACTGATAAGTACACTAGATTTAACTGATAACTGTTGCTAAACAAAAGTACACATTCTAATTCTAACTGGACTGCCAGCTGACTCTTACTTCTGTCACAGTCCTTCTCTCTGTGTCTCTTCATCGCAGTGGAAGACAGGACTAACAGAGAGGATTACAAGTTAAACAGAAAGGATGTGAGACCCCCATGTGCACAAAAGAGGTCAATCCTGACAGATATGAGTGATGGTGGTGAATCCAACTTTTTCAGATCTTGAGCTCTCCCATCCTTGCAGTCAAAGCTCTGTGCTATCTCAAATGCAGTTGCAGTTATGGTGCTACTTATTTCCTTTCTCTGTGCAGGCTTAGACAACTTGCGCATATCCTCACATCCCATTCACCACTAACTTAGAGGGTGTATCTTCATGACATAGTCTTTGTCTCATCCTCAGTTCACCTTGGACTAAGGCCTAAATTTATTCTAAGCCATTCCAGTTTTAAAGTCATATTATTCATTCTCCTGATACAAATCTTGGCACATGAACAATCAGTGACACTTCATTTATGATCTTGGTGATGATGCAAGCAGGCAACTGCTGAGGTCCTATTGGTTGGCTGAGGCTGCTGCTGGGACACCCAATCTCCTTCAGTCACTGGTCACTAATTTCCATGGCCAGTTTGTCTTTGATGGAGGAGATTGAATGACTGATTTTTGCAGAAATTTCTACCCACATAATGTCTGACTTGTGCTTTGCATTTAGGCATTATGCAGGCTCCTTATGGACTAGTATACTGATCTTCTAGATGACTACTAGACTTGTTATTAAACATGTACTTAATTGTCTTTTACTGAGGGCTGCAGGTGTGTCTTGGGTTCTGTCCCAAACGAAGGAATTATGCGTTAACTGTTGCTTCTGCTGGCAAAGGATTTCATGTCACTGTCATGTTCACTGTTTCAATGTACAGTATACATTGTAACGTTTAACATGCCATGGCGCTGATGCACGTTTCTGTTTGGGAGGGAGCTGCTGTGAAACCTTGTACCAAGCTCTGTATCTGTGTTCATTACAATGGAATGTGTTTGGGTTATGTGCTCTGTTCAAGGACTTTTCCCACAGACCATCAGAAGCTGTTAGGAGCACCTGGGATTGTGAGCTTGGGAAGATTCTACGGGGGGAGGGATTTCATTTGCACCGAGGGTTTTTAGTTTGCATTTGGCACGCTTTTCTCAGCTGTCTCTGTGATCCTGCATACTATTCTTTAATAAATCAGATATCTTTGAATTCCTGCTCATGAGTCTGATAGTGTTTTAGAATAGGCAACCATTACAGTCACTTTTTTTTTTACTAGAGGAAAGGGGAGGGAAAAGCCATTTTGCTTATTACAATGCTATTTTGTGAACCGTATAGGTTATTGTGCTGACTATGGGCAGTTGTTGTGATCACTGCCTTTCTTCTAGCACTGATTTATTTGGGATATTTAGCAGCTGGTGTGAAATTGACAAGAGTTCTGCCAATTTCCATTTCTAGCCCAGGGAAGCCTAGTAAACCTGTGTCTGAAAATAGCCTGGCTGGTAGGTCAGTGGCACAAAGGATGGCCCTGGAATGTTGGAGTGAACTGTGTGAGCTCCTGCCACAACCTTCCTCATCCCACCAACCTGTCTGCTATTTTTTGACACAGGTCTACCTGTGTTCTAAAGACAGGTATATCCATATTCAGAAATAGCTTCAGTGACAGGTTACTGGTACAGAGCAGTCTCTTCCTGGCAACCTTTTGCTTGGGAAATTTGAAATGTGGCTAAAGCTTCCATCCCAGGCATCCACCCAAGCCTACCCTATCACACTTTAGGCTGGCCATTTTGGGGTGGAGATGGATAACTTAAGGACTAGAAGAATGTACCTTTATGTGGCCATAAGGAAGAACTCCTATGCTCCTATGTGTTATAAAAGTTTTGAACTACTCCCAAAATCCCTGAAGCAAAAAACATCTCCTGTTTGGTATGCCATTCAGATAGTTCAGCTGCTTCTGACATGAGCCCAGGAAACCATAGCAGAAAAAAATTAAAAGCATTAGTAGTAGCACAGCCCTTACAATGTGCTGACCCACCCCTATTTATCAATTATATGAAGCAACAAGGTAAGCACTTACACCATGATCAGACATCAAGTGTTTTAGGCCAATCTGCCCTAATCACATGGCAAGAAAATGTTACTAGAAGCAATACGGGAGCAACCATAGAGACAGCAGTTAAACACTGCTTTAGGTAATGTGCAAATGGGACCTATTGTTCAAGCAAATAATTCATTTGCTGAACAAGTTGCTGACACTCAAGGGACAGAATTATCTGGAAGGCAAACAATAGATGGTCTATCTGAGGATTTTAGACATCTCCATTCAGTTAATGTGGTTCCCCCCACTCCCTTCTATTTCATTTTTCTCAACTCTTTGTCTTTCTTGCATGCTTATGCTCTCCAGGGAAGAACAGTCTTTTAAAATGTGTGTGATGAGGACTTCCCATAATAACATCCAATTCTTATTGGCACCTGCAGACACTCTGTATTATAAAATAATAGTTTAAGGCTTTCGAAGGTGACAAAAACCAAAAAATTCTTTTCAGATTTATAAAATGACACTCTCCATTGATCTGTGCTTAGGACAGGGATAGTGTCAAAACAGCAGCACAACTGTACAATGTTATTGTTCAGAGCAGAAAAGTATAAAGTCTATTAGGCTTTGATTTGTTCCTAATAGTGCTTAAACATTTTGTTAAAAAAACAGAAAAAAGAATAAAAACAATAGCCTCTGTTCATGCAAGTTAGTTTTGCTCTTATTAAAGCAGTCAGAGATTCAGGTGGTATTCTAACATGCCTTAAGAATAGAAGGACAAGCAAGGGAAAATAGGTTTGAATGAAAGAAATGGCACAATGGAATTTACAGAGCTTTACTTAATCTAAGAATTTCTCCACATAATGCCAAGGGATCTTTTCTTTCATGTTTCTGTGGTGGAAGATGGGAACGAAATCAAATATACAGTCGAAAGAATTTCAAGGGTAATATTAAGTTTCGTCTTCTTGTGCTTTAGTCAAATATTCTATTATGTGGTTAAACTTTTTATACATGAATTTAGTGCTGCAGCTGAGGTGTTTTCCACTTCTACACTGGAGCAAAAAAGAGGAAGATATTTTATGCATACAAACATGCATACTTGCAACGGAGCTGTAGTTTGAAAAGGGGACACTGGAACAAAATTTTCTCCAGGTGTGGGTTAGAATGTTGTGTGAACCAGTCTAAGTGGTGTGTGTGTGTGTGTGTGTGTGAGGATTATTTGTCCAAGGCATGATTGCTTTCACTGATATGTCAGTTTGCATCTTGATGTTTTTAACCCACTATAGCTGCCCAGAGTGGCTTGGTAAGTGGGCAGCCTTAAAAATAGAAGATAGAGATAGATGATAGATATTTTAGGCAACTAATTATCAGGTTTATGTCTTACCTATTCAACTAAAAAGGGCACTCAAGGGGAATAACAACAACAAAAATATAATACAGAAATAAATTAACCGTACAAATAATACAAAATCCTCATTAAAACAATCAAATAGTTAAACTGAAGCTAATGTGTTTTGATGCAATTTGTAGACACAGAACAGCGGTCGCCTGCAATTCCAGAGCAAATGAGGAAAGTTTCTCCCTCCATCATCAGCAAACAGGTTCTGTGAGTAGCAAGACCTTCGGAAGAGTCTTCCTTGCAGATCTGTACAGGTTCATAAAATGAAAGGCACCTGATTCTTTAGAGATTTAAGAATTAAGATATTACTTTTAAATTTTAAAAGTAATTCCAACAGATCTTGGAAATCCATAGGCAACAGCGCAGGCATGGCTGTATGTTACTTCCAGTAATGGAAAGAATAGGCATATTGGTGTTGTATCTAATGGTTGATGCTTACGCATGAAAACTGTCAGAAGTTTACCCTCCCAGTTTTCACCGTGGCTCTACTTGCCAGAGACGGAAGAACATTCCAAGGAATAGAAAAGATCCAGTAAGTAGCATGCAGTTTAATAACCTGGGAGTGTATCCTAATCCATTGTATCAGGTAGAAATGGACATGGTGAAAGGGAAGGTATATTATGCCTGTACACCTCCACTAAATTTAATAGGACTTTCCCTTTGGCAAAGGGGTTTAAAGTTACATACTTAATTTGTATGAATTGGAGTTTACTCTCCTTGTTCTTTTTGAAAGGGAGATGAAAAATGACAGCTATGATTTAATCATCTTTAAACAGGATATCCCATGTGGAAGTTGACTATAGGCTTTCTAAGGCTGGAGTCTCCCTACATAGTAACTGGGTGCCACTGTAGAACAAGAAACTTGTCAGTTATCTACTTCATTTAATCTTAACCTCATGGAGTAGATCAGCTGGCTGTTACCTCTGATGCTTTGACATGTTCCATGGAAAGGAAGAAAACTTAATTCTTTGGAATGGTTGATTACCTCAAATACAGAGGAAGACCATTTTCACTTCCTTGTGCAAATAATAAACGTTTGTTACAGCAGTTCAAACAATGGTGGTGATGACACCCAGAACATCACACAATCCAGGCATCACTTGAGACATTCAGGTATCTAAAACAAGAGATAGGTTTGCTACTTTGCTTTTCTTTTTCCTCTTTCATCATGCAGCCTCCTTATGCTCCTCACACAGTTAAATTGCACTCTATTTCTTGGAAACAGATGTGATTAATATTCAGTTTTATGAGCTATTCAAAAATATTATTTGTAGTGTTTTCTGAGGCTCATGGCCAAGCTATGCTAGTCAGTATATGCTAATTTTCAGAAGACCATTTTATCATCTTGGGACCTGAAACAATCTGGCTCCTGAAACTTTTTTTCTTCTTTTTCTCTGGAAAAATTAGCATGTTGTTATATAGCCATGACTATGGCTGTGTTATTGCCATATTGCTTTTGGCATAGGTTTCATGTTCTAATCAGAGTGTTATAACAATTAAGGCAACATTCTCACTGTAACAGTAGATGAGTACCTCTCTTCAATTTATCTTTGTTGTTACTGTAGCCATTTAAATAAACCCAAAAGTATGCTATTTTTTTAAAACTAGTCTATTGAGAAGATAGTAACTTTCAAGCTCAGTGCAAGGAAGTAGAAATGTTTTCTTCTACTGCCAGCACAGAAATGAAAGGTATTAGTCTCTAGCAGGGAAATAAATTACCTTTTACCAAGTTGGCTGATACAGGAGATGGAGCTAGGAAGTGGCCCACTCAGAATCCCAGAGGAATGGTGAAAGACAGAGAGATCCTTCTCTTCTCTGCCAGCCCACTCACTTATTTGAGTAATATACTAGGAATTCCTTATCATCTGTTGCAGGTGTGTGTTACTTTGGATAGGCCTATTACCACTCTCTATTAAACTTTATGTAACCTGCTGATGGTTGAACCACAAAAGAAGGACAGGGCCAACACAAAACTTGAATGGAACCAGGATGAAAACTAAATTTGATTTAATTGAATTAAAAGTAAATTATAATGGAAGCAAAATACATTTAATATTACTAGTACCTATAGCAAAACTAATGAAGGAGAAGCTCCTTGTGGATTATAATACTTGCTGCTAAAAATCTGTTGCAATTTCTAATATAATAGAGAGCCAGTTTGGTCTAGTGGTTAAGGCAATGGACTAGAAACCAGGAGACTGTGACTTCTAGTCCCACCTTAAGCATGAAAGTCAGCTGGGTGACCTTGGGCCAGTCATTCTCCCTCAGCCCAACTCACCTCACAGGGTTGTTGTTGTGGAGAAAATAGGAGGAGGAAGGAGTATTAGGTACATTTGCCGCCTTAAGTTATTTATAAAAATAATAAAGGCAGGATAGAAAATAAATAAATAAAATAAATAATATCAACAAAAGAGAAAAAAATGTTTTTGAGCACTTCTGGGGAAGATTTGGTGGACTGAAGATAGTTCTGTATTTTGCGGAGCTGACAATTGCAGCTAAGAACAAGGAGTAGATTGGCTCCTTTGACCCTCTCTGGAGGAAGAGAGGGCATGAGATTGCCAACGGTGTGTTCCATATGGTTGCTCTTCACAGGGAGATTGCAAGACAGTGGTCTCCAGAGGGTGGGGGAACTGGGAGACAAGACAATTTGCCATTCTTGCTCCAGCCGCAGTCAGAGCCTTCAAAGGACATTAAGTTCATACTTCCTTTGCTAACCACTTTCAGAAATTGCCTATTAACTTCTTTAAAGAAGTCAGACACCTTCAAAATAACAAGGCTGGAAACACCAGGTGAGTGTCTTTAATCCTTAATATAAGAAAATGAAACTGCATCTTTATAAGCTTTAAGAATTCAAAATAAACAGCAAAAATCAAGACAAGGTTTTGGCTATAGAAAGTTTTAAACAGATTAAGGGCTCAAAAAAAATTGGAATATTTGATTTTGAATATTAAGACCTTGAAATTAATTTTAAAGAATAAATGCATTTTCATGGGAAAGAAATTATTTTTGATATTGGAGATAACAATATAAGCAACTTATAATGATGTTCAGAGATATTGTTGAGGAATGGCAATGGGACTTTAAATCAACAATGTCAGCTAAGTTGTATTTTTTTAAGAACACCTTGTTCCCAGAAGAAGCTGTCACACCAGAAGATGCTGTTACCGAAAAATATTTGGAACAAAATTTATCTGACATGATTATGGAGAACAATATGAACAAGAATTTATCACTGGATATACAAAAACAAAAACAAAACAAACAAATCAGATGAGCCTCTAAAAATTAAGAAGGAAATAAAAATGCCAATTCAAGAGAGAAATTGGAATAATTTCTTCCTGCTGGACTTACAAAAGAGGCTTGTTAAAGTTTTGAAGACATTAGAGACAAGGGATAAGGATCATTTTAATGGATTAAAAAGCAAAATTGTTTTATATAAAAAGGAGAAACATAAAGTTGGCTTATTTGATCAAGGTTAAAGTGAGATATATTGATATTTGGGCAAGTTATTTCTGGACTTGCTGACATCTGGATGTTGTGTATTGGATTTTCTTGCAATTAAGAGTTGAGATATGGAATAATGAGTTTTATACTTGTTAACTAATGTGATTATTTTAGGGCTTTATTTAGACTTTTTGCTGACACCTGGATTGGAAAAGACGTTGTTTATTGGACTTGCCTATAGTTAAGAGCTGAGTTATGAGATGATGTTTTATATTTGTTAACTAAGAGGAGGTAAAGGGATGGTGAAACTGTTTATACTTGTGATAAGAGTGGGAAGTTGCTTTCTTCACCTTTCTTCTTTTTCTTTCTTCTTTCTTTCTTTCTTTCTTTCTTTCTTTCTTTCTTTCTTTCTTTCTTGCATCTTTTATTCTCTTTTTTCTCATTCTCTTTTTAGTTTGTATTATCTTTTATTATTGTAGTTAAAACTTTTAATACAAATTATATTTAAAAAAAGAGAAAAAATGTTTTCCAACTCATAAACCAGAATAGCTTTACTGGTTTTAATTGCTAGTTTCCATTTTTAAATCAGAAAAAAAACACCTTTTTTCTGAATAAGATCCAGCATATCTTTATTAAACACTTTTAAAAAAGTAATTAATAGAGAGAGAACCAACTGCTTTAGAAGAGGCAAAAAAGAGATAGAGGAGAAAAGGGAAGGGAAGGGAAGGGAAGGGAAGGGAAGGGAAGGGAAGGGAGGGTGGGTTTAAAGATAGGACACATAACACCAAAAACACAAGTAAAATTTAATGAAATTCCAACATACAGAGGAATGAGGCATGGATGCATTGTGGTTCCCTTGCTGTTTAATTTGTACCTAAATCTACTGGTGGCCAAAATAAATCAAGTAGAACATCACCCCCCCAAACTAGCAAACAGACATATTGCAACTTGGTTGTATGCAGATGACACAGTACTTCCGTCACAAATGTTAATTGGACTTAAACAAGCTCTGAATTCTCTGGCCAATTACTGTTCTGAGGAAGCTCTTGAAATCAACTGTAGTAAAACTAAGATCCTGATCTTTGCAAAGAGTCCTAAACTGCTTGCCTGGAGGATAAATGGCCAGAGTATTGAATAAGTGAAATCTTTTGAATATTTGGGTATGGTTTCCACAACTCCACCAAACATAGTGCACACCAAAATTATGATATACAAAATGCTCAAAAAACAGTGGCCGCAATTCAGTCTTTTCACTTTACCAGAGGAGTATAGCATATACCAGCAGCACTGAGGCTTGTGTGCAACTACTTTTCAGTGCCCAATTAGGACCTTACACTTCCTTTACTCCTCTTGAAAGGGTCCAATCTTTCACCTTTAGGTGCCTCATGTGGCGCAGAGTGGTAGGCTGCAGTATTGCAACCGAAACTCTCCCCACGACTCAAGTTCGATCCCAGGAGAAGCTGGATTCTCAGGTAGCCAGCTCAGGTCAACTCAGCCTTCCATCCTTCCGAGACCGGTAAAAGGCAATGGCAAACCACCCTGCTATAGTCTGCCAAGAAAAATCACGAAAGCGGCGTCCCCCCAAAGGGTCAGACATGACTCGGTGCTTGCACAGGGGACCTTTCACCTCACACATATTCCAGGTAGCCCTTTGTGTTCTGAATGTAGTATTAAGGAGGGAGGAAGGGCTGTCTAACATTGAAACAGTTCCATGGGCCTGTATCATAGCACATTGGTTGAAGTTACTGTTCTTTTCCACAGGTTTGCGTTCTTTCCTTACTGAGGACAATTACAAATCAATATGGTTCAGGACAATCTCACAAAAATGTCAACATCTTGGCTTTTCCAAAGAGGCATTCCTAATGATGGGTTATGAGCATGCACTGAACACATTTAAACAATGTGTCAAAGACCTGGAAGCCCAACAGGACCAGTCTGCTCTACCTAAGAATGTTTTTCTGAGCAGTCAAGCTCCTTTTTACAAACCAGCAAGATACTTATACCATATAACTGTTTCCAAATTCTGAAGAGCTAACTTTAGCATGCTTTAAGATCTCCCCACAGCGGTTTTGGAGGGCTGATACAAAAAAGTCCCCTATGAACTGAGACTGCCCCTGTGGACAAGGGGCTGTTGAAACTACAGCTCATGTCCTGCTATACTGTACCCTCTATAAGGACTCAAGTACCCAACTTGTAACTTCTTACCTGGTAAAATACCCAGGAAATTCTGATATTTTTAATATACAGATGCTGTTATCAGAGCAGTATGATTTAGCCTCCTTGAATGTAGCTAACTTTTGTTATACTGCCTGTAAAATTAGGCAGACTTTGATTATCCACTGATGAACCCACCACTAATTGTAATATTTTATCTTGTTTTGTTTTTACTTTTTTATTTTTTAATGTGTTTTTGTTTGCAATTCTGGTCAGCGACTGTAATAAAAATATTCATTCATTCACCAACTAAAATTTGGCTTAGAATTTCAGTTTATGAAAACCTCATTCTGTACTGAATTACTTGGCAAAACATCTATTGAAATCAATGACATTTTTGAATAGAAATATATAGGCTGTACTGTTATTTGCAATAGTAAGTAAGCCTAACTGAACACAACAGAGCGGATCTAGTGAGAAGGTAAGAATAATAAGAATTTGTAGACAGCTCAGGCCTGACCACAACATTGTTTGGTTTTGTTCCCACACAGAAAGGATATAAGTTTAGCATGTAGCAAAGGTATGAGATATTGATTAGCTAAATGGCAAGGAGCAAGAACTGTCATCCCATGATTCTTTGGCTAAGGATCATGAACGTGGAGGTAACCATAGATTAATGCCTCTTCCTCTATAAGACTGCACCATTTTAAGCATTTTCCTTGCTTAAAAGCTCATAGGTCCTTGGGATTCAGGCATCTTGTTCATCTCTGGAGTGTATCCTGCAAGGTGGAATAAGTCACTTAATATTTACCACAGTGTTCAGTGTTTTTTAGTTTTTTTTTAATGGTACTTTAAGCATGGCTAAATACAGCAGAGCTTACTTCTGTGGTACATTTTGTAAACCAGTTAAATATATTATCCCAATAACAAATCAAGGGCCAACTAGAGAATACACAGAATGTGTATTTACATAAAGCTTTTTAAAAAATGCAGTTTACATCAGGTGAGAAGTCTGATAATAAACAGGAACACAGCAGACAGCATAGAAAATTTATCCATTTTCTTTCAAGTTTTCTTTCTGAAGAAAAAGTCTCCTCTGGATCTGGAATTTATATTGAGAGAAAATACACCAATCAAAAAGGGTTAAATGTTCTCTACCAGTTCAACAGAAATGGTATACCTGAATCTCCAAAACACTTTTGACAAAGTCCCTTACTAAAAGCTTCTAAGCAAACTGAGTAGTTATAGGGTAACTATCTGGTTTAAAAATAATATAAGCAGTGAAAAGGTGAAAAGTCCCCTGTGCAAGCACCGAGTCATATCTGACCCTTTGGGGGGATGCCGCTTTTGCGATGTTTTCTTGGCAGCCTATAGTGGGGTGGTTTGCCATTGCCTTCCCCAGTCGTCACCTTCCCCAACAAGCTGGGTACTCATTTTACCGACCTCGGAAGAATGGAAGGCTGAGTCAACCTGAGCCAGCTACCTGAGAATCCAGCTTCCGCTGGGATCGAACCCAGATCATGGGGAGAGTTTTCGGTTGCAATACTGCCGCCAACCACTCTGTGCCACACGAGGCTCACACAAGGCCACGTGAGGAATTTAAGCAGAGCATAAGAAAAAAATGTATTTCTAGTGAAGAGATAGAGACAGTAACTCTGCAAAGGTTCTGTTTTGAGATTATTGCTTTTGAATTTATCCTCAAATGACCTGGATGTATGGCTGGCTGGCTGGAGAATTCTGGGAACTGAAGTCCACATGTCTTAATGTTGCCAGGGTTGAGAAACACTGTTGCTAAGTAACACATTGGGAAGGTGCAACAGTGATTATGTCCCACTTGTGGACTTCCCTTAAGCATCTGGCTGGAACAGAAATACTGATTAGAGAGGCCAATAGTTTGCTCCAGTATGTTGTTACTTGAGCTATCTTAAGGACAATTTATTTATTTATTTATTTAAAGATATTTTTGTTGTTCAAATAATGAAATACAAAGGAAAAAAGGCTACTATTTAATTGGTTACTATCTAACCAATGTAGTGCTACTAAGAATAAATAAAGCATAAATAAAAACATATTGGAAAATTTTCTAGTAACATGTTCTTCCTTTCCCTTCCATTTATTTCCCCAACTGCTGACGGCATATGATGAAATGTTCTTTGTTATGGCATTTCCAACTTTTATTGCTACATAATTTATCTATCTTGGTTATTATTGGTGGAATTGTGTACTATCTATAAAACATTTTGTACCAATTTCCCCTTAAATTATAACTTGGAGTAAATTTTATTGATTTTTTCCCCATAATTCTTCCCAATGTTGTACTGTGATTATTTCTTTGAAGTTTTGCATCCACTTTATCATACACTCTTTGATTTGCTCCATCACCTAATAGGTAATCTTGGTTTGGTATAAATGTTCTAAATTCTGTTATCATTTTCAGAGTATCTCCTTCTTTCTAGAGATAATTTTTTAATTCTTCCAGCAATTTGAAGGTACATTAACCATGGTAAATTCCTACCTTTATTAAGCAGTTTTTTCTGTGTGTAGTATGTTTCCTGTGTCTGGATGCACTATGTTGGCATATGTTATTAAATCTTTCTTACTCTATTTGTCCCTAAAGTAAAAAGTAATTAATGATGAAGCTAATAGTGAAATCACCAGACTTATTTTTTTTGAAGATTCTATATTTTTTTATCAAACTTTGCCTTATAATATCTCCTTTCAAATTCCTTTCTTCTTTTGTTTCTCTTAAGGACAATTTAGAGGAAGAGGAAAGGGTATGGATTTTAAGGGGAAGATGACTCATAATGGTCAGTGTGGCCAGGATAAAATGCATTGTAATGTGTCTTCCCGTTATCAACTGCTTATACATTTCAGCAGGTGGCTTACAAATGTAATAAATAAAGAACACACACATAGAGAGACACTTCAAGTGTATTGCAGGGCCAAGGCCATACTTTAATAGAGATTCCTGTACTGAGCTTGATTTTTGACGAGATGACTAAAATGGTCTCTTCCAATTCTGTTTCTATGATCTTGAAACAGATTATTCTCATTATAAATTTTGGTGGCACTCAAAAATAAGTAGTTGAATTTAAGGAAAGTTCAATAGGAGCTCACTTCCTGATTTTTTTAGAAAATAACTCTCTAGAAAGAGTCACCCTTGAAATTACTCAAAATAAAGAACATAACATCTCTGCTTTAAGTATCTTATTTTTTCTTTCCTGGATTCCAACTATAGTTGATTGATCTTTCACACTGCAATGTAAATGTCACCCAAGACTCTCTGAGATACAAACAGTTCTTGATTGTACTTATGAACTGGTTTGTGGAGGTTTTTTCTTTCTTTTTAGAAAGCTACCATTCTAAAATGGTTGCTTGTACAATCCAGTTTCAAATTCAAAGAACAGATTTGTTTGATTTTGTGAAACTTTTCCTGTTGGTCCTGAATATAAAGGCAAGATCTATGTTGAGACACTGAAAAAATTTCTTATGTGGCCACTTTAAAGTGGTTTTACACAGTTGTAGATGCCTGCGGTCAGCATTAGAGGCTACTTTTGGAAAAATAACAACAAATTTCATTTACTCTAATGAGGTGCCCATCATGCCTTCTTGATATGAGAAAAAATGTCTCTATTCTGAAGCTGAGATGTCAGGCTCAGCTTTATCCCACAGAGCCTGTCCATCCACTTTTGATAGTTTGAAGCAGGAATGGCTGGTTCTCTAATCAAGCTTCCTCTGGCACTTAAGAAGCTATTTATATAAATTCCCTCTTCTGCTTTTGCATTGTTTCCTGAAGCCACTGGAGCACCTCTCAGTGCAATAACAAAAATGTGTGTAATTAAAGTGTGCCTACCAGCAGTTAAATTGTCTGAAAGGAACAGGTACATTTGCAAAAGGATATCTCCAGATGATACACCATCTTCTGAAGCAGAGCCCAGCCTTTCATTCTGAAGATGCCTTATTTGGTTGCTACATCACCAGTTCACAGGATTGTTTGCCTCGTTGTATTGGAATAAAATTCTTGAGCCATTGTCAGTTAGATAGTACTGAGAGTAAAAACCACTTCAGTATAATGAAACAGATTGTTATGTTCCTATGCTTATGAGTACTGATGTGTGTTTGTATGTGAGTCTTTTGAAATCCCTCTTCAGGCTATACAGCTAGATAGTATTATTATCTTCTTTTCACTGACTCAATCCAGTTCTCTCTGAACATTGCTACTGCTTGATAGGAAACACAATTGACTGAGAAACAGGCCTAAGAAGAAGGAAGCTCAAGTCAATGTGTCTTTAAAAATATGAGGAATCTTTCATCTCTGTTGAGTAACCTATTTTAAGTAAGTGTGTATTTTGAATTGAGCAAGAGTTAGAGGATTGAAAAGATTGGCTCCCTCCACTAACTCATTTTCATACTGCAGTCTGAGAGACAGGCATGGAGGGGTTTTTAGCCTTCCTCATAATTCCTAATGTGAAGAGTAACAGCTATTCTAGGAGTGATGTCCCTCAATTGCTGGAGCCCATGCAGGAACAAAGATCCAGGCAAAAGGGAAGAAACAGCTGAGGTATGTAACGGAAGGGTGCAGACTGTCCAATTCACATTGCAAATAGAAGGGGACTATATCATCCTTTAGCTAGATCCTGAGAAGAATGACCAGGATGCCTAATAAAAAAAAGGGGATTGCCAAAACTTTCTGCAAAGTCAAATGAATTTTGGTGGGCAGGGAAATTAGGTGGAGGATTTCTCTGAATTTCTCAGGATAAGAAGAAATTCTTCAGCAATGTCTCAAGGGTAGGATGCCCTCATAATTGTAATAGTAGAAGCAGGACTGAAAAAGCACGACAGGAGTCCTATCATGATCTTTTCCTGAGGGATTTAATTGAATCATGGGAAGAGAGGGTGTGGTCTGTTAGTGAGATGATAATTTAGAAGTGCTCCAATGACAGTACTCCTACCTATGAGAATTTATCTGAAATTCTCTTCTCATTTGAAAGAATGTCTAAAGCAAATTATTTTTCATTAAATTGAATGGCAACTGGGTAAAAACTGTGGGAGCATTTGCACCAGATAGTTTTATGGTGTTGTGTATTGCCTCTGAGGGCCAAACAGTGGGTTCAGGGTACAAGTCAATGTATCTTCTTTGAGCGCATGTACTCCACTCCATCCAGCCTTTGCCAGCATTTTTTGGCAGCTCCTTTCCAATGGGATTTTTTCAACTGGAGCCAAATTTAGTACACTGTATATGCATGGAGTGGAGAGGCAGTCAAGTCCCACTTCAGAGCAGCCATTCCTACCACATATTGCTGGATATGTTACCCTGCAGTGTAGAATTCTTCCATAGAGACACTGGAGAAGGTAATGTCAGGGGAGGCCTGGAGGTAGATTAAAGCAGTGGCAAGAAGTTTTTATCTGTACTTTTTAAAGGAAAAAATTAGGAAAATAGCATACGCTATTTTGTATTCAAGATTATATTATTATTATCATATTACACCAAGGTCTTTTCCAGTTCTGTGCTATTTTATGACTCTGTCTTTCTTCCTTCAGTCCATCTCATGATCATGTTAGAAAAGTTCCCAACAAGATGTTCAGCTCAGTGTGACATTTTTCCACTGTCATTTACTGACCCTTTTGTGGATGACATTCCCCTCCTCTTTCTTAGATCTTGCTATCCCTCTCTGAAGGATCAGGTGTCTGGCAGTTTAAAAGAAGATTAGGTAATTCTGACGGGACTACATTACTGTGGGTATTAAAAGGTTCTTTTGGTGTCTTGAAATTTTGGGTTATTGATGTTTTATGGACTGCTGGAAGCCAGACACTTTTATCATTAAAATAGAAGAGAAGTTAGTGAATGAAATTCAGTTAAATTTAAAGCCAGTATAAGGACATTTAGAGACCTAGTGCAATACAGACTGCTTTGGTTCAGTGTTGCCATCACAGCCTTGTTCTGTTTCAGAATATTGCATTTAATTCCCCTCCCATTAGGAGTATCCACAGAGGGGAGTGCATAGACAGAAAAGGGGTGCATGGTCATGGCTGTCAACTTGACTTTTTGACACCTCCCCCCGATGCCCCTCCCCTCCAACTGTTTTTTTGCTTTTTTCTCCCAAATATTAAGTCAGCATTTCACTGTGACTGAACAGAAACAATCCTCCTTGGTTTATTTTTAAGGGGTTCTTACCCTTACAAAGGTTCTGGGTTTTTTTCCTTAAATTTTCCATAAACTTTGAGGCTCTGCAAAGCCAGTATGCAAGTGATAAAGTTTTGGGCTATATAAGGACTAGAATTTTGCGAATGAAGTGATTTTCTTCTGAACCAGGATAGCCAAGGTAGTTGAAGTATATTTAGTTGAAATAAAACCCACTGTAGAAATTGTAAATTTCTCCCTCCTTTGCCATAGGAAAAATGCAGACTCGGTTAATCCATTGCATGTTTTTTTCTCTCTGGAGCAAAACAGGAGGCAATTTGAATATTTGTATAATTTTTAACCATCCTGCCTATAAATAATTTATTGGCCATGGTCAATGAATGTTCATTCTTTCATAAGAGTTTTTCTGTGCAGAAGTCTGCATAGTTTATAGAGCTATTTCAGTGGCAATTGACAATGCAGAGTGTCTCTTAATGCAGCAGAGAAAAAAATGGCACTTTAATTGCAGAGCTACTATACATTTTGCTCTTGAACTGAAGCAAAGCGAAAAGGATGATATATAATTTGAAGTTATTTTTAAGTGACTGCCTTAGAGCAGAGGCATAGTATAGTACTTAGGGCTGGGCATTCAAATTAATCAAAAAGGGTGATAGAGCTTAAAAGAAGAAGCCCTTCATAGCATATACTTTGTAGAAGCTGAGTAATGATTAGTATTCTGATGTGAGTCATTTCATTTCTCAGCAATCCTGGTTCTTCAGTTCTACATCAATGCTACAATCAAAATATAACATAAAAAACCCTGAAGAGGCTTTTCAGATAAGGGATCCATGTTGATCTAGATACAGCCATGGACAACTGTTGAACCCAAATTCAGATGCACATTGCCACTATGACCAAAGGAAGCAGCTAGTTGGTGCAATATGGTATTGGCAGTACACATTAGCAATGTGTATATGTAGTATTATGTCATAACATTCTGCTGTATTGTTTTTACTATTTTCAGGCAAACTGACAGTCCCTTTTGTTTTATTTTTCAAGGAGAAAGATAAGTTGGGATACAAAGTGATCAAGGGTTTTGCATGAGCATCCTGTCTTTAATTAGCTGATCATCTTTCCAGGAGTTTGCACCCCCTTTTTCATATCATTGAGCAGGGACAGCTGGTGAGCAATATAACCAAAAACAAAACAAAAACAAAAAACCCTCCACAAAGCAAAGCAAAACCCTACCCCAGTGCCTCACCACAACAGTATCATCTGCCACTTGGCAACAATAATAATACCTAAAAAAACAACACCAAAATAAACTCTAAAGTGTCCCAAGAATAAAGTAGAAAAGCAGAAGCTGATTTCCACTGGAAGAAAAGCTTTGGGCTATTCCAGTATGTAGATCAGAGAGATGACTCTTCGTTGTGATACTAGCTTTCCTCGCCCACTGGCATTATAATCGTGAAAATTCCAGACTTTATAAACTGATGTGGGTTCTGAAATGTGGGATGTGTCAGCCTGATCATCTTTGAAAGACAGAGGAGCACTGTCAGATTCTTATGAGAGACTTCCTTTTACGTGACTGTGACTTAACCCAGGACAGATTAAAGTAAAATCATTGACTGCTAATACAACTCCTTTATTTTTTATTCACTGTCTTTTTTTAAAGACTATTTCTCCCCTCACAAGTAGTTAATCACTTTGGTATTGTTTTAGGTTTGTTTTTTTTTAAAGCCCACTCCTGAATATACTTTCCCAACCATACCCCTTCATATACCTGCCTTTATATTTTATGGCAATTAATTTGGTGGCTTTTGTCAGAAAAGATGCCATCTCTGTATGGAAACTGATTGAACAATGCACCTAATCTGATATTTGATTTAGACCTTTGTAAACGGAAGAGGCAGCTTGCCTTTAGCATCTAGCAGGACAAAGTGGTGTCTGTTAATATTTGATGAGAATGATTATTTTAATCAGTTTGGGATGATAAAAAACACTCACCAGAGGCTGTGTGAACATCACTGCCCATCACAGCAATGGATTTGCTGTCAAAAAGGAATTCAACAGAAGGTTTTCTTCACGACCACACAGCCGGCTCTTAAAGCAAAATTACTTGTTCCCTTGGTATAATTGGCTTTGTAACTCTACTTTACAAATCAATGCAAAGAATATCTAGAGTACATCTAGCTTGAGATCACTGATGTAGCATATCAGTTCATATGTATGACCTTCTGAAGACAGGGCCTTGCTCAGAAGCATTCCAGAGTAAAGGATGTTGCCAAAAAGAAAAGTCAGCAATAACGTGTACTGAATGACCATTAGATGCTTATGAGATGTTGATCTTGATGACAGCAGAATTGGATGAATTGATATATGTTGCCAGTATTAATTGATGTAACTTCATTTCTACCTATCATAAAATCCAGGAACTTTGATGAATGCTATGCTAATATCTGTCTTCCAGTTTTTCCTATAAAATAGGCTTGTTTTTTAAAATCTATGGCAGTAATTATCAATGAATAACTTTACAAATTTGCACCTCTTCCAAATGCTATTTAGGATTGCACAGTAATTGCAAATAATTTAATTTGGATCTAACACATGGAATTCTTTGTTTCCTTATCAGTGATTTGTTCCATCCTATGTCTTTCACTGCAGTCTTCTCTGCAAACCTTGCAGGGCAATCTCAATTTTAATTTAAAAAAAAAAAAAGTTTCCTCCAAACCCCAGTTCTTAGTGATGGCTACTGCAGTTTTACATTTCTGTTGAAATCAGCCAGTAGCAGCAAGAAGAACATCAGTTAAATAACGGCTGTGTGTGCATTCTAGATAACATTCAAACTTCTGGGAGCTTTGCCATTAATTTCAATGGTAGTTTAAGGCTTCTGATTGCAGCTGAGGAAGCAAGAACTAAGTGAAAATATTCTATACATTTGTGGCATTATATTTTACTTGAAGTAGGCTGTTCCTGATCAATTTGATCAGTTTATCTGGCAAGGAAAAGTATAAGAACCATGTGTTTGTGGGCAATTTTGTTTGTCTTTTCATCTGGCATTTGGGCTGACATATTTCCAGCAAACCACAGTAGTTTCTGAGACTTGAGGGAAAAAAAAATCCTGTATCATTATAAGCCATTCAGCATTTGGCCACATCATAGTCTTTGGACTGTATCTTGCTGGTAAATTTTCAAGGGGTCTGTGGTTGGCAGTCAACTCCACAGTTGTATTTAAAAGCAGCTGGTGTGTACATGTGCATGTTTCTTCATATGTGAAAAAAACTTCTGTAGCCCTTACCATCCATGGAAGTTCTTGAAAAGTGGATAGTGCTACTATTAACAATTACTTATTGTACTTAAAGACATTTCCGAACCCAAGAGGTACTTCTTCTGCACAGAAGTGCTAAAAACATGTACTTGAAATAGGTATTTACAAAAAAAGACAGTTAAGCACTGTTTCTTTTATTATGTATTTGCTTTTACTGCATTTCTACCCTTCCCATACAATCACATTTCAAAGCAATACACAACATTAAGACAGGAATCATGGCTCTAAGGAAGGAATCTGTAAGATATAAAGGGTAGCAGGGGTGTCTGGAGGGTGTGGTCAAAAAAGTCAAAGTGGCAGCCACAGTGATGTGATTGAAACTCCACATTTTTTATGAGTGCACATAAAAAAATGGGTAGAAATTTGATTGCATCATTGTAGACTCAATCTTGACTTATTTGACCACATCCTGCAGACACCCCTGAAGGACAGGATGTTCACTGGGGTTTATCCCAATGTTTTCCCCCCTTTTCTTTCATTAAATGTTCTGAATTGTTTTCAGAAATCAAATTACTTTGATTTCTCGAGGAAAATAAAGAAGCCTGTCCAATTTCCCTCCCTGACCTTTTACCTCTGCCTTACAAAGAAGCAAGAATGGACTGTTCTGACTCATTTCTGTTCTGCATCTGAAGGCCCTGACTCTGTTAATCATGGACCAATATAAATATTTTTAAGAAAATGCGTACGTAAAGGAAGATGCCCATTTGAATTACCTCTGCTATAGGTCCAAAGCAAGCAAGAGTCCATGAGTCTCAAAAGAATGTTATGGCTTAAATGCTTATGTCACAATTAGTGTTTTACATTTTCAGATGCCCCAGGATTTTTCATTTTTTTTAATCCGCAAAAATCTAACCAGACTACTCTTCTAAATCCTGTAATAGTAGTTACAAAGATGAAAATATTAATGATATAGACCAGTGTTTCTTAACCTCAGCACCTTTAAGATGTGTGGACTTCAGCTCCCAGAATTCCCCAGCCAGCGTGAGAAATTCCCCAGATTGAGAAACACTGATATAGATAATAATAACATTAGCAGTATTAATAGTGGGAGTGTTTCAAGGATAATAATGAGATATCTTGTAAAATCTCTAATACTGTAATGGCAGCAATTATAAACTGGGCAAGATTTCCTTGTCTGGCCTAGGAAGCTGAAAGAGACCTGCAGTTCTGAATGTGCCACTGATGAATATCCTTGGGTTATCAGGAATTAGAGACTGAAGAGAAAACAAAAGGTTTCAAGAAGAACATAGTTAACAATAGTGATGATGTGTATAGCGCTTTGAGTTACTTAGCTGAGTATCCAGAGTATACATCTATCATATGGAATTTGGCAAATATCAGTACAAAGATCCTCATATGATATTGGTATGATTTTCATGAGCTTTACAATCCATTTTGAATGAGACTGGAAAGCAAATGTTAATTGGGGTAAAGCTACATATGTAGCAGGAAAACTGTAATAAAATAGAATACTTGGAGGGAAATTTGCTTCATTTTTTTATGAGTTCATCTACATAAATTTCCATTTTGGAATAATTTCTCTTTCAAGCATAATTATCAGCCTTTGGCCATTTTTACTAAGTTGTAAAGGCTGTATAGGATTTGATGGATTTTTAAAAAGGCTTTTTCCACTGAGATTTTTTCAGATGGGAAAAAGGCCAGAACTGTAGAGATACAATCTTAGATTCCCCAAGGGTAGACATCAATTGGTCACTGGAAAAAAAAAGGCTTGAGGAATAAAATATGAACTCAATCAAATTGCTAATGAAAATATTTAGCCTATAATTAGTTCAATATATAGATGTAAAAGCATCCAACTACACAAGCCCTGTGGCTGCTTAAACTTTTATCATGTTGATTATCTGATGCAGATTTACCCAACTTAGTACTCCCTAGCTTTTTTGGTACAACAATTCCCAGAATTCCTATCCAACATGGTCTTGGGATTTGGGAAGTTGTAGTTCTCACCCACTGGAGATGGTGATTTGGATCAACATTGAAAACCTCTTGCTTATGAAAGCATATGAATTCTGTACCATTCTAGAGCATTCCCCAACCTAGAAGACAACTTCAAATGTATTAGACTATAGTTCCTTGAATGTCAAGACAGCATGAACAATGACAACTCTGTCTGGAAGTTTGAGAATTGTATTATAACTATTCTAACTAAGTTGGAAGGTTGCTATAGAGGGATTCACCATGTCTGTGCATAGGGGTTTAGGAAACACCTACCATTCAATCCTGCACTTTAGGAAAAAAAATAGAGTTAAGGAAGAATAGCTGAGAATTATGGAACCAATTCTTTAATGGCAATTTTGGTGTGCACAATGCTTCTAACATCCATGCTAAGTAAGTTTATTCTATGTTGGTAAGGCATTCTGCACAAAGTTTTGAGAGATAAGAGGGTACAGTCTTGGCAGAGTACTGAGGGAAGACTATTGCTGAACTTCCAAGTGTCTTCAAAGACAACAAAGCATTTAAAGTTTTTAAATCTGGAAGGACATAACTAACTGAGAGCTTAATTGCATACAATGCTAAAGTGGAATTGTCTTTCAGAAGCAAGTGCAAAGTTTGGGTAAGTTTTTTTCCAGGACTGTGGCAGGAAAGGAAAGAGATAATCCTTCCCCATGTACTTTTCTTTTTCTGTATTCATTGTGGCTATTTAGAATATGAAAAACTAATATACAATTTTGGGTGTGCATAGTTAGCATTTCATCGTAGCTTGTCCTGAGGCTGCTTTATGTGATGCAGTTTAAAATATCTACCATATGATGTCTCAACCAAATGTATGGTTTTTTATGGTTAGATTGCAATAATTATTAGGGTAAGATTATGCCCGCTTCAGAAAAGATTCAGAAGTGTTTCAGATCTCACATGAACACAGCACCTCTCTGTTTTAATGAAAACTTTTATTAAACTTTTCATTCAGACTTTTTTTTCCTGTGTCTAGCATGAACTTTAAAAAATATGCTGATGCTCTGTGGAATCAACCCATCAGAGTGGCATCTTCTTCAAGGAAACCTGAAAAAAATGGGGTGCTTTAATGAATGGCACAGAAGTGCTAATTTTATGCTTTTAGTCTAAAATGTCTCTCTTGAATCATTTTTGAAGCAGGCATAGCCCAAATAATTGTGACATAATTTACAGCTACTTCCAGGTTTTGAGGGACCTGAGGACTATTAAGAGGGATAGAGCTAACCTCACTTCCATGGGAAGAAGATTCCATAAGGCAGGCGCCATAGCAGAGAAGGCCTGCTTCCTGGGACCCACCAGATGTAGTTCCCTGACAAACAGGACCCAGAGCATGCCTCCTCTGCCAGATCTGATGGGACAGGCAAATATAATCAGGGAAAGGCTAGCCCCATGACATAAAGGGCTTTAAAGGTAAAAATCAGCATCTTGAATTGGACCTGGGAGCAAAATGACAACCAGCTTGTGGAGCACAGGTGTCATGTGTGCCATTCTAGGGGCACACATAACTGTCCATGCTGCTGTATTTTGTACCAGTCGAGGCTTCCAGATACTCTTCAAGGGCAGCCCCATGTAGAGCACATTACAGATGTCCAAATGGGAGGTGACAAGGGCATGAGTGACAGCAAGCAGAGCCCCCTGATCCAGGAACAGGCAGAACTGGTGCACAACATGAAGCTGCGCAAAGGCCCTCCTAGCCATGACTGCCACCTGACCATTGAGCAGGAGTTGCAAGTCTAGGAGGACCACCAGATTGCACACCAGGTCTGTCTGGGAAAGTGCTACCTCATCCAGCCCAAAGTTGGCATGGTCCTAGAACTGGAAGTCCCCATATCCCAAAGCCACTCAGTCTTGTCACGGTTGAGCTGAAGCCTGTTGTACCCCATCCAGACCCTCATAGCCTCCAGGTACTGGGATAAGACATTCACAGTATTGCTTAATTTGCCAGGGGCAGAGATATATATCATCCTAACCCGATGACAACAGATGAGCTCACCCAGTGGCCTCATCTATTCCTTATTATCTTCAGAATTCACAGTGCTGCTGTTTCCAAAGGGCAAAACATAAGGCTTTTCTGAAGCTAAAAATTAGTACAAATCTATTACAGTCTTTCCCCATTACAGTTTGCTTGCTTATGGCCAAGTCTCACAAGTCAAACAGTGCACAAGAAAACACAGTAAATCACAGCCTGTTTTGTTCTATATTATCCTCTCACAAATTATGAGTCAAGAGGGAAGAATGTATTTGGCAATTTATAGTTTCCTGTGAGAATTACAAAGGATCCCATAAGGTCAAGTATTTTATGGGTGGTGGAGTGTGGGAATAGTCCTGGCTTCATCTTTTCCATACAGACAGAACAGAAACCGAGGAGAAGTTATTCTTTGAAAGTGATTTTTACAGTTGAGTGAAGCAGGTGCTTCTATTTCATTCAGTGGAACATTATTTCCAACAGGATATGCAGCTGGTGATAGGGCATTAAATTAAGCTTGTGACCTACTGGCACTTACTTTTCACTTGCTTATTTTAATTAATTTAAATGCATGCAAATTTGAATTGTTGCATTGCCTAGCACCAGTGATGAGCAAAAGAAATAAATGAATTAAAACAGGACAGATATTAGTCTGCATAGGCATACTTTGTTGTGTTATGAATTCTTTAAAAAAATCTTAAATTTGCACATGGTCATTCTCTCTTCCAGGGAATCTCAAAATAGGAACCTTGAAGATGGGTAATGAAGGCCTATATTTCAGGTACATCATCACAAGAAATCAGCAAATATGTAACATTCAATTCAATTCAATTCAATTCAATTCAATTCAGTCCAGTTCTTGTTTTTCCCATCTTAAATGCATTCCTTCTTGGTTGTACATACATTTGTTTGTGTACTTTTCTATTAATACATTTCATACACACTTCCCTTTAATGCATGTTTTTGGTATACATGTTTCCAAATATGTATATTTTTGCAAGAGAATTTAACCTATAATGCATTTGGTGTATCTTCTCCTAACATGCCCATTTTAACACATTTTTTCAACTGTGAACTGCATCTCAAATTTGGAAGAGTGCTGATTTCAGGAAGTGAAAGTTCAGTTCAGGAAATGCAAGCTGAGTAAGTTTAAACTAAACTATGAACTTGATGTATTTCTTTCCCATCTGTCATGGCATGGACTGGGTCAACACTGGAATGATTACTGGAGCTGGAATAACTCAGTCGCCTAAGCTTGGTTGCTTTTTATGCTGGCAACACTCAATTTGTAACACTGGATCTGGTGCAAGGACATTTAACCTGAGGTATCTTTAAGAGAAACATCTTTTTTTCTTTTTCAATGTGAATCCTTTGGATTCTGGCATCAGACCACCAGGGCACAACTTCACCACCTTTTTTCATTGATTAGAAATAAGAGAGCAGAGAGCCTGTCTTCCAGAAAATTGATGTAGGCCCTCCAAAAGTTCAGACATGCAGTCCTGAAATGTTTCCAAGTACTGTTTCAAAGGGTTATGCAAAATGTATTAGCTTGCAATTCAGTGTAAATGGTAGTATATGCAAGTTACAGTGAATGCAAGTTACAATAAGAGGTAAGGTCTCTAATCTTTAATTGTATCAATCATTTAAGAAGGCTGAAGTACAATAAAATCCCCAAGATCAAATCAGGTTGCTGTCTTATTGAGTTCAGTGAATTAAAATACATAAATACACATAGACTGATAATATTAAAAAAGCATTAAAGCTTAAATGACTCTGTAAAAGCACCTCTGTGTCCTTTAAAAAGCAGAGGAGAAAGACTGTTTAAACTGCAGGGTCAGATGACTGATAGAGTGCATTGTCTGGAGACTTTCACAGTTCAGGTTAATGCTATCAAACCTTTTAATTACACCAATATATAGCTGATAAGAAGCCCTAATGGCCCTTTTCATATCTGTAGAGTAACTAGGACATATGCCATGTATGGATGTAAGATTGATTCCTATAAGGCTTCATTCTGATAGCATGACTTCCTGTCAAATGATACATAGCAGAAACGACTTCAAATCTTTGTCTTTCCTACTGAGGTGCTGTTGGGAGACATTCCAATGCTTTAGAAATAGGCTGGTGCAGTTAAAAAGTAGGGTTCATAGAGCTAAATCAGTAAGCTGTAACTAAGTGTTATTGTTTGTGAGTTTAAAATGTATAACGATAAGGTATTCATTTGTATTCTTATGTCCTATGAACAGTGTTTCCTAACACTGGAAATATTACCTTTATCCAAAATGGTAAAAAAAAAAAAAAAAAAACTTAAACTGTGAGAGAATATCATTAATTTCCATAAAAATATTTATGGATCCCAAAGCAGAACAGGGGCATGGAGCTGATACAAGTATCCTTAGAAATAAAGACTCTAAGAAGAGGCATTGGCTTTGAATGTACAGTCCCCATCTTGACTTTTTGGACCTCCCCTGCAGATGCCTCTGCTGCTATCCTATTTTTCAGAACATGGCATGCAAACCCAGAATTTTTCAAAAACAGTCATCTAGTCTTTGTCTGAAATCTCTCCTTCTCATCACACCTCAATCAGAAGGGTGTGTGGGTGTGCATTTGTGTGTTCATACTTTTATAGACTTGGTATGCTTTAAGGATTGCTTATATAGCAATGCTAGCTCTATCACTTCCTAAGATGCAACCGTATAGTGAAAAAAGGACAAAGGATTTCAGTCCTCACAGAATGCTTATAAGTCTCTGTGCTCATTAGGAAGTTGTGTGTTTGTGTGTGTGTGTCTGTGTGTGTCTGTGTGTGTGTGTGTGTGTGTGTATGTGTGTGTGTGTGTATATATATATATATATATATATATTAAAAAACCTGCTGGCATGCACATGTAAAACAAATTAATTTCATATTAAAAACTTTTTCCCTGAAACATTTGTTTTTCATCTGGCATCAAATGAAATTTAATTTCAAGTTGTCTTATGTCATTTCAAAAAGATGCACAGGAGGTTCCTAAACTTATGTATACACATCTCATTATTTCTCAGTAGGATCTGTGTTTTTACCACCTGTTCGCAATTGGGAACACTTACCCTAATGCCACTATAGCAAACTTTACCACTGGAACTCTTTTTCACAATACAGTTTTTATCCTTTCTGCATTGTTGTTCCGTATAATTATTTAAGGAAGACGTTGCATATGGACTCAAGAAGGAAAAGAGCGCAACCATGGAACTTTTCTTAATTTGTAAATACAAAATTGCTATATAAAAATGCTAGGAAATTGTAAAAGCAAAGTGAACAAGTTTAAATCAATCCTATGATTGACCCATGTTGGCTGGTTTATTTATTTATTTTATTCAATTTGCATACCATATGACCCCAATGACTTGTTTTATTAAACTTAAATACAGAAATAAAGTAGAAAAAACTATGGCAGAGGTTGGCAGCACAACTTTGGGAGACTCCTTCTCACCCTCAGAAATGGTACCTATGATGTCTCAAATTTAAAATAATAGATATTAAAAGGCTGATTTTTTGCAGTGGTACTTGAGGATTGAAGAGGCTGCTGAACAGAGAGCTATGATATGTCCGGAACTAGGTTTGGAAGTGCATTTTATGAGAAAGCCACACTGAAAAAGACAACAATTATTTCCATGTAAGCAGGCACAATTGGAATCATATTCTACTTGGGAGAAAACTGTTTTGTTCTTAGGCAAGAAGACACACACACACACATACAACTCTATTGTGGGTCTGTAATGTTAAGCATAACAGCCTCGTGTGGCGCAGAGTGGTAGGCAGCACTATTGCAACCGAAACTCTCCCCACGACCTGGGTTCGATCGCAGCGGAGGCTGGATTCTCTCTTGGGTAGCCGGCTCAGGTCGACTCAGCCTTCCATCCTTCCGAGGTCAGTAAAACGAGTACCCAGCTTGCTGGGGAAGGTGACGACTGGGGAAGGCTATGGCAAACCACCCTGCTATAGTCTGTCAAGAAAACGTCGTGAAAGCGGCATCCCCTCAAAGGGTCAGACATGACTCGGTGCTTGCACAGGGGACCTTTCACCTTTCACAATGTTAAGCATACTTACCAAGGAGAAAAAAAATTGCAAGGCCAGCAGATGGCAGCAAAGGAATCTGTAACTCTGCTCCCCTCTACTGGGTATCTGGATTTTTGCAACGGGTATCTGACAGCCTTACTTTGCAGTATAGATTGTTAGCAAATAACCAATAAGGAAGTTGATTCTTTTAAAGGTGTGTGTGGGTGTGTGTGTGTGATTTCTGACTTCATCATTGGGCACAGTCTAGGTTGAATTAAGTATATTTAAATTACATTGATTTCTGTAAAAGAGCTAACAAATCATTAAACAATCTTAAATTCTTGTTTAAAATCATTTAAAATCTGTTGTGGTACACCACTTTGACATATATTTCTCAACTGGGGAAGTGATAGAAAAATAATTAAATAAATAATTGAATTTCTGTGGCAAAGAAAGCATTTTGGTGACATTTTCAAAGAGATCAGAGAAAAGTTCTTGAATTTATTTTAGTTACAGGATGGCTAAGGCTGTCCAATCCCAACATGGTGTATTACAACAATATTAAAATAGCTGCTAAAATATACCCATACAATGCTTTTATCAGATCAATAATTAAAAGTTTAAACACTTGAAAACATACATGTACATACTCAGTGGAAAAGGCATTGGTAAACAAATCAGATTATGAGAAACAAGAACACCACAGTTAATTCCCCTCAAATATAAGAGTAGGAGAGCATTCCAAAACATGGCCAACACTACTTACATGTTTCCCAAAAGCCATTTCTTTTGCATCAGTTGAATGATAATTTCTTTTAAATTGTGGAAGACATTTTCAGCATTAAATTAAGGAAAACTAAAGGCACAACTAAGGTTCTCCACAATATACCTAGTACATGGGACTGCATTGCTTAATTGCAATGAACATTTCTTGCAGTTCCCATCCTTGTTTTCTTTTTCTCCCTTTCCAGTGCTAGGCTGTGGTAAATGAAAACAATTCTTCACAAACAAATCCTGATTCTTCTAATTTTATCAGGCTTGCCTTAACATTATGTCTAAAATGTGGGCCACTGTAGTATTACCATATATAGATAGGAAACTGAGAAAAAATGACTAAGGCTGAGAAGGAAAAAAGGAACTTCCCCAAGGTCAGACGGTGAGCACATGTTCAAAAAAAGAAACAGAGAAAAAGATGAGATCCATGTTCATTCATGTGTATCCACACACACACACTAACAGGGAAAGTATGTGGAACCTTGTAGAGAGATTGTAAATGTGTTTTAATGGGCTAGATGCAGAGCTGAATTTAAACCAGACAATTGTTAGTTGGTTTTAAAAATATTTTGAATTTTTAATCTGCTTGTGTAAACTGACAGAGCCCTTATCCTGAACATACCTTCTAATGAACAGTACATACATTATTTTGATAAAGAGATGGTTTTAAAAACACATCAGGAACCAAAATACTTCTTCAACTATCTTTTTTGCCTTTGATTTTTTTTCAATAGCTCTTATACCTATGGCTCTGCGTTTGCCTTACCATGGCTCTTCTGAGACCTAAACGTCTCCTTCTGCTGAAAAAAGGACTGCAGTCCAAGAAGTGTTCCTACTGATCACCCTTTTCCTTGCCACCTTGTCTTCCTTGTATGTCCCAGAGAGACCAAAAAGATCCTTCAACCCTCAAGTGAAGTTCATGTGTGGAAACAGGCATCACTAAAATTTCCCTCCCTTCTACTGGCACAAAACGTCTAATAGGTTGTAATCATTAATGTTCTAATTGTTTTAAGGAACTCTGGGATGGAAATGTTGGATATCAATTTTCAAATAAAGGATAAATTTGTATGTAGTAATTAGAGTGCAATTCTATTGTACAAAACCAGAAGCAGCTGCTCCAGATACATACTGACTCAACACATTTGGAAATTATCTCCTTTTCAAGAGAAAGTACAATCAATAAGAAAAGTGCATTCTTTAGAAAACCTTCCTGATTTGTATCTGTGAAATATGCATTTCCTGATTTCTTGCTAAAATTCACTGATACTACCTGAACATATTACTATATTAATATATTTCTGTTGTAATGAAATGTAAAACATTGCTTAGTACAAGCAATAATAATCTTGACTCTACCGTGGATGATTTTCACAGAAATCCATGGTGACCACTGAAGCAATTATAAGATTTAAATGCATTATATCTGCAATCTTCCTTTACAACAGACTTATAAATGAAGCCAGTATTATTATTATCTCTATATATTATTGAGGGTTACAGGAGGGAGGCTGCTTAGAGAACTAATTTCTATTCAACCATCCATGGAAGATATACCTAAAATGTGATCTGAGTTTAGGCTACCCTCTTAATATTAAGCTATGGGCTGAAAACACATGATACTGCACCCTTCCTAATGTTAAGCAGGTTTCTACTGGATGGGTGGCTGTACATTTATTATCTCACGTATTATGAATCAAGATAATATAAAGATAGCATAGATACAAATGATCAGTATTCTACTTTATCTTATTGCACCTAACTGGAAGAACTGTTTGTGTATTCCAAATTATGAAGGATATTGAAAAATTGTGGCCTATCCAGAGTGACAAAAGCTCATAATCAACTACTTACCCAGTGGTGATAGAGAATGTAAAAGCTGATAGTCATATGCCACATATTACAGCAACTGATATTATAACTGTTATACAGTAATAGCACAGTACTAGGTGCTGTAGCTTCCTCCTAACATCTTGTCCAGACTTCTACTTAAAGTATGGATCGACTATACTTTTCTATTGGCAAGGAATGCATTTCTCCAGGGTTGGTAGGGAGAATGCATGCTAGAGAGGTCTGGAGCACACAATAGGTATAGTCAGAAGGGAGGGCACCTATTCCTTCTCTTTCTAACATCACCCTTTCCCCCTGTTTCTGAGCCATCTTTTCTAGTTGTCCAGCATCTGCAAAAATCTAGACAACCATTCAATATCATCAAATGAGTAGAATTTTCTGATATCTAGTGGTTGTCCAGATTTTTGTGGTCCAGATGTGAAAGCTTTAATCTTTTCTCTTTAAGACATCTTCCTTTCTCTCCTCTCAAGATGCTACTGCAGGAAAGGTGGCATCTTGTAAAGGGCTTTTGAAATTAGATGGACGTCTCCAAATCCCTAGTTCCAAAGAGTACAAACCTAAGCTCTACACAGACTAAAAGAAAGAGGATTTTGATTAAACTTCATAAACTTCAAACATACTAAAAGTAATTTGATGGTGTATCAAATTGTACTGTAGCAGTGATGGTGAACGTTTCTTCATGAAGCAAAATCTGGGCACGGTAGAGAGTATGGAAGATGACCTTGACAGAAATAGGCAAGAACCGTTATCTAGGCAAAGGAGCTGAAACATCTTTTAAGTCCAGATCCACAAGGTAACATTCAGAAATGACTCAGACAAATGCCTCCCTAATTTCACTGGAGCGTAAGAATGGGAGGATTTGCAAGATTCTGTTATTATAGCCAATCTCTATAAAACCAAATTTAGTCTTCCTGTACAGTTGATTTCCTGGTCTGGTCTGGTCTGGTCTGGTCTACCTTGTGGGGCTGACAGGCAGCTAGGTATGGGTGATGTGGTCTAGATTCTGCACATCAGAAAATGGTTAGGCTAAATAGCTTATTAAGTATTTTCCAACAATTACTGCTGTGCTTGTTTTGCAGTGCTAACTCCAGACTGCTGTATATTGTAAGCCACTCGGCCTTGTCCATATCACTAGAGAAAATCCCATAACAGGACCATAGTCTATAGGAAAGAACTGTATCATAATTTCATCCACATCAGTGCATATCCATAAACGTCGAAGGATTTGTTTTTCAGTATTGCTGCCAGTGCTTATCAATACAGCTGATGTGGTTGTGGGTGTGCTTTCCCCCCTCTTCTCATCACTTACCCATTTGATAGTAGAGCTGTTACCTGACTTACTGGCAGGGAACAAGAACAAAGTGCAGCAGTTTCCCAGATCCCAAGGGAAAACCATTCAGGCGTTTTTATTGCCATGGTGCTAGATTGATCTAAAGCTATACACCCATTACTATGTGTGAAAAATCATTGTGACGTGAAAAACAATTGACACGTTAATTGCAGCTTACAACAAACACCTGTCAGTCAAATCCACCTTTAGACAAATGGAGCTCAATGCTAAACTTTATCTCAAGCAGACCTCACCGCAGGCACTGAGAAATATTTATGCCTGAATAAGTCTTAGCATATATCTCTATCCTACCTTCCCCTAGCAGTAACTGCTCTAAGTGTGAAGTAATAGAGATGATTTTATTTTACATTTCTCAAACCACATTATTTCCACAGAACAGGAAGAAAACATGTTTCCTTCAAACCTTGAAATATTGGACACATGCCTGTGGTTACATAGAACTTTTCTTTTTGGGTTAGACATCCCCTCCCCAAACATGCAAATAAGAAAATAAAAACACACAGACTGTATGGCTGTGATTTTAATGTCATTAGTGTAATGTATTCCTTCATTCAAGTTTTCAGTCACATGTCTGAAATTGTGCCTCTTAGTTAGCACAACCAATAGCCATGTGACAGTGATCCCTGTTTGGTGTTCAAACTACACTTCTTAAAATTTAAACGAAGACATCTAACAAATAAATTTCTGGGCATAGCCTACTCCTGTGAGTACTAATGCGCATATGAGAAGGAATCTGCAAAGAAATCAGTTGGATTTTCCTACTTCTTTTCCCCTTCCTACCTGGTACACATATGGATACCGAAGATACCAATCAAATTGTCATGACTGGGAGAAAGCCATATAAGTCCACCATTCCTGCATTTGTTCCTAGTGCTCCAGCCTGAAAATGTATTAAGCCGCCTCATGACCCAAAGAGAGATCTTCTTAACTAACACATTGATTCCCTTCTTTGCTTGTGATGCTGTTCTGTACTTACCAGGTATAGCTCTGTGGTTAGAACACGGTTTAGTTGTAAGGATATGATTGACAGTATGAACACACTAGTGCAGTAAAAAAGTCATAACTGAAAAACATTTAATTGGTTAATCAATTAAAAGCCACATGGTTAATTGGCTAAAAAAGATCCACAATCAATTAACAGCTCTAGATAAGCAAATGTTGCATAGCCAGGCTAATGTTTTCCTAGTTGTATCAGCTGCATTTCAAAACAAATGAAACACAGAGAAGATTGACATAGAAACTGGATCCAAAGCAGGAAACCTTCACATAATGTTGGGATATTCTCATGCCAACATGTTTTGGGGAAAAGGAAGAAGAGGAAAAATGTCTGGAAATAGTTACCCCCCAAATCCAATCAGCACTGTTGAAGCTGACTGTCTCTGTAAGCATATATGCAAACAAAGAAAGAGAAATGGAATGAAAGCAGCAAGCTTTCATTTCCAAGCATGGGATATCTAATTTCCAATACATTTTCTGCATGTGAGATTATATCTGGAGGTTTCATTCATGTTTCACAATCTTTTCACATGCCTGAATTTCCTTGATAGCCTTGTGGAGAGGACTCATAATGGAAGTGCCTTCCAGAAACAACCATCTTCAAATATACAGTATGTCTCAATTTCTATAATAATGTAATAAGACTGCTGCAAAAAAATTGGTTGTTGGCAGTACCATTTTCAGCATGTTTAGAAGGTTGGGTATTCCAGATAGGATAAAACAAGATCAGATAAAGCTGTGGTACATATTATATAAGCAAAGCTGGAGATCAGATTAGAAAGCTAAATAACTGAATCTAAATATTTGAAATCAGATTTGATGTTGTTCTTTTAGTCCTGATAAGTATTCTTTGCACTTGACGTTCCCTTCCAACCTAGCAGGATATAAATCCCTCTATGTGACTAGAAAACTGGACAATTTTCTGTGTATTTTATTATAAATGAAGTTTGCCCTTTTTAAATATTCTGAACATAGTCTGGACACATTTCAGTGACATTGGTAAACTAATGGTTAATTTAGGACCATAATGATAGTTCCCTGGACTGCGTGTTTCATTATTTCCAAATGTACTTTTACTTATTTACTCAAGGCCTAGCTTCCTTGACATACATTTTTCCATCTCAAATTCAACTTAATGGTTCACATCATTTGTGATATCTAGAGGAAATGGAATTGCTGTTGAAATGCCTACTTACTTACCTCACTCAATACCATCTCCAACTGGAGAACATTCTTGGTTTATCCTATCTCCCAACCCTTGGTTCAAGTCAACAAAAATTATTGGTTCAGCAATTGTAATAAACCTCTCTCTCCCCACCCCCACCCCATTCCTCTCTTTCCTTACTTTCCCATAGAGGTTAAGCATCCTGTCCTTACAGCTTTATCTCTTTGTACATATATTTAGAATGTACCTTTCCTCACAGCCATCACAACATGCAGTCTTGGAAAAAATGCCTCCTTGTAGAATTGCTCCCATATCTTCTCACAAGTCACAAAAGATTTGTGCATTGGAGGACTGGCAACATGGCAAGTGAAAACCTTTGGGGGGAAGTTCAACTACCACACCAGTAAACATGAGTACAGAAAAGCATGGACTGATATGGAAAGTAGATGCCCCAGCAATTTTATTTATTTATTTATTTCTACTCCATGACTGGCTTCAGCTTAGGGGGTAGGGTGTTTATTGAATGACATTCTTTGCACTCTCCTATTGGTTAAATGGACAGATTGAAGGTGAGCCCTGATTGGCTTAGGTTTTATCTGTGAGCACTAGACTTGGAAAGGCAAAGATCTAACAATGCTCGGAGCGTTTCCATCCTGGAATTAATGAAGATGAGAAACCAACCTGTGAGAGATTGGGATTGGAAATGATGATGTGAAAGAGCTGCTTAATGTGTAATAAGCCTGCATAATTAAATGATAAGCATTTTGAAAGACGGTAACTCTCCAATGCAGTCATAACTAACAATTAGTGAGATACACAATTTGAAACAGGAATAAAAATCCCTCCAAACTGCTATGTACAAGCAGCTAGTTTCCCACCACAATTGCCTTTAATATGACTTGCAGTGATGTAGTACCTGGACTTCAGATTTCTTTCTTCCTTTTTAACAAGAAGCACATTATTTTCAAAAATTGCTTTTGGAAACGTTCCTAGTTTCTGGAAACAAATTATTAAAACTGAGCATATGGAGGTCTTAAAGTAGAACCTTATGGGAAAGCAAGAAAAACACACACCCTCTAGTTGATGCTTTCTGATTTGCAGGATTTAAAATAATAATAATAAAAAGAAATGATTGCAAACTTTTTGGAAAAGAAGATATTCCTTGGTATACATGTTTTTTTCAGGTGACAGTTCTCAGTTTGCTTCTGAGTGTAAGGTCAATGCTCACCTCTTATATTAAACAAGAATTTATTTGCATAACCATGTGTTCTATTTTGTTTTCTCTTTACTTGTTTCACAGCAAAGGAAAAGAGATGATTTATTTGATAAAAGCCTGCTTTGTGTGAGATGGCAACAGAATATCTACAGTATGGAAAGACTCTTCAGCAAAGGATCGTTACCTTGTTGTGGTGCTGGAGGTTGAGCACCTCAATGATGCCATGAGCTAAACCGTGAAGGGCCGCCCAAGATGGGAAGGTCATGACAGAGAGGTCAGACTAAATGCGATCCCTGGGGAAGGTAATGGCAACCCACCCCAGTATTCTTGCTGTGAAAACTAAATGGATCAGTACAACCAGAGATATGTCGGTATACCATCGGAAGATGAGACCCCCAGGTCAGAAGATGGTCAAAATGCTACTGGGGAGGAACAGAGGATGAGTTCAACTAGCCCCAGACGTGATGACGCAGCTAGCTCAAAGCTGAAAGGACGGCTAGCGGCCAACGGTGCTGGTGGTGAACGGCGAATCCGATGTTCTAAGGATCAACACACCATTGGAACCTGGAATGTAAGATCTATGAGCCAGGGCAAATTGGATGTGTTTATTGGTGAGAGGTCAAGATTAAAGATAGACATTTTGGGCGTCAGTGAACTGAAATGGACTGGAATGGGCCACTTCACATCAAATGACCACCAGATCTACTACTGTGGACAAGAGGACCACAGAAGAAATGGAGTAGCCTTCATAATTAATAGTAAAGTGGCTAAAGCAGTGCTTGGATACAATCCAAAAAACGATAGAATGATCTCAATTTGAATTCAGGGCAAGCCATCTAACATCACAGTGATCCAAATATATGCCCCAACCACAGATGCTGAAGAAGCTGAAGTAGAGCAGTTCTATGAGGATCTGCAGCACCTACTGGACAACATGCCTAAAAGAGATGTTATTTTCATCACAGGACACTGGAATGCTAAGGTGGGCAGTCAAACAACACCTGGAATTATGGCCTGCGAGAACAAAACGAAGCAGGACATAGGCTGATAGAATTTTGCCAAGACAACTCACTCTGCATAACAAACACTCTCTTCCAACAACCTAAGAGACAGCTTTATACATGGACTTCACCAGATGGACAACACTGAAATCAGATTGACTACATCCTTTGCAGCCAAAGGTGGCGGACATCTATACAGTCGGTAAAAACAAGACCTGGAGCTGACTGTAGTTCTGATCATGAACTTCTTGCTGCATAATTTAGGATCAGACTAAAGAGATTAGGGAAGACCTACAGATCAGCTAGATATGAGCTCACTAATATTCCTAAGGAATATGCAGTGGAGGTGAAGAATAGATTTAAGGGACTGGACTTAGTAGATAGGGTTCCGGAAGAACTATGGACAGAAGTTCACAACGTTGTTCAGGAGGCGGCAACAAAATACATCCCAAAGAAAGAGAAAACCAAGAAGGCAAAATGGCTGTCTGCTGAGACACTAGAAGTAGCCCAAGAAAGAAGGAAAGCAAAAGGCAACAGTGATAGGGGGAGACATGCCCAATTAAATGCAAAATTCCAGAGGTTAGCCAGAAGAGATAAGGAATTATTTTTAAACAAGCAATGTGTGGAAGTGGAAGAAGACAATAGAATAGGAAGGACAAGAGACCTCTTCCAGAAAATTAGAAACATCGGAGGTAAATTCCAGGCCAAAATTGGTATGATCAAAAACAAAGATGGCAAGCACCTAACAGAAGAAGAAGAGATCAAGAAAAGGTGGCAAGAATATACAGAAGACCTGTATAGGAAGGATAACAATATTGGGGATAGCTTTGATGGTGTGGTCAGTGAGCTAGAGCCAGACATCCTGAAGAGTGAGGTTGAATGGGCCTTAAGACACATTGCTAATAACAAGGCAGCAGGAGATGATGGCATCCCAGCTGAACTGTTCAAAATTTTGCAAGATGATGCTGTCAAGGTAATGCATGCTATATGCCAGCAAATTTGGAAAACACAAGAATGGCCATCAGACTGGAAAAAATCAACTTATATCCCCATACCAAAAAAGGGCAACACTAAAGAATGTTCAAACTATCGAACAGTGGCACTCATTTCACATGCCAGTAAGGCAATGCTCAAGATCCTGCAAGGCAGACTTCAGCAATTCATGGAGCAAGAATTGCCAGATGCACAAGCTGGGTTTAGAAAAGGCAGAGGAACTCAGGACCAAATTGCCAATATCCACTGGATAATGGAAAAAGCCAGGGAGTTTCAGAAAAACTTCTATTTCTGTTTTATTGACTATTCTAAAGACTTTGACTGTGTGGACCATTACAAATTGTGGCAAGTTCTTAGTAGCATGGGGATACCAAGTCATCTTGTCTGCCTCCTGAAGAATCTGTATAACAACCAAGTAGCAACAGTAAGAACAGACCACGGAACAACGGACTGGTTTAAGATTGGGAAAGGAGTACGGCAGGGCTGTATCCTCTCACCCTACCTATTCAACTTGTATGCAGATCATGCGACATGCTGGGCTTGAGGAATCCAAGGCTGGAGTTAAAATCGCTGGAAGAAACATTAACAATCTCAGATATGCAGATGATACCACTTTGATGGCTGAAAGTGAAGAGGAACTGAGGAGCCTTATGATGAAAGTGAAAGAAGAAAGTGCAAAAGCTGGCTTACAGCTAAACCTCAAAAAAACCAAGATTATGGCAACCAGCTTGATTGATAACTGGCAAATAGAGGGAGAAAATGTAGAAGCAGTGAAAGACTTTGTATTTCTAGGTGTGAAGATTACTGCAGAGGCTGACTGCAGTCAGGAAATCAGAAGACGCTTAATCCTTGGGAGCAGAGCAATGACAAATCTCGATAAAATAGTTAAGAGCAGAGACATCACACTGACAACAAAGGTCCGCATAGTTAAAGCAATGGTGTTCCCTGTAGTAACATATGGCTGCGAGAGCTGGACCATAAGGAAGGCTGAGAGAAGGAAGATTGATGCTTTTGAACTGTGGTGTTGGAGGAAAATTCTGAGAGTGCCTTGGACTGCAAGAAGATCAAACCAGTCCATCCTCCAGGAAATAAAGCCAGACTGCTCACTTGAGGGAATGATATTAAAGGCAAAACTGAAATACTTTGGCCACATAATGAGAAGACAGGACACCCTGGAGAAGACGCTGATGCTAGGGAGAGTGGAGGGCAAAAGGAAGAGGGGCTGGCCAAGGGCAAGGTGGATGGATGAGGTGACGGACTCATCCCTGGGGGAGCTGGGGGTCTTGACAACCGACAGGAAGCTCTGGCGTGGGCTGGTCCATGAAGTCACAAAGAGTCGGAAGCGACTAAATGAATAAACAACTACATGTAAAGATTATAGCTCTACTCAAAATTTCATCCATATTTCTTTCAATAATTCCTACTCACTTTGATGAAAAGTGAATCAATTTTGATTTTATTTGATTTTATTTTTTTACAAATGGGAAGTAAATAGTAGTAAAGTGTTGAATTCTTGTATTTATCTTAGTTGTAAGTTGGCTGAAGGCAGGAACAGGTATGAGTATCCCATCTTGCGGTATATAAGCATCTCTCGAATGGTCTGCAGCTTCCTTGGTTCCCCGTGTCGTATCAAGAGGGAATGCCTCCCATGAGTAGTTTTCAGATAGGAAAGCAAGGGGAGTTGGGGAGATGGAAAATAAATGACAGCACTTTCTCCTCTTGCAACAATAAAGTAAGCTTAAAAACAGCACCAGAATAAGTATATTTTTTAAAACTCTGAAAAACTAGAAGCCTCTCTTTCAGAGAGAAAATGTCCAAGAAATTAGAAAACAGTTTTGGGCACCATATTAATAAATATTAATAAACATTTATTAATATTAAGAAATATTAATAAATAGTTCTTTGTAAAAGAAGAGCAGTGGACTTGAGAACTATTAAAAGACTAGATAAATGAGCAGTAGCTTAAAACAGACATGAAAGGATCTGTTTTAGAACATCCGAACTATATATTGCAACAATGACTGTTTTAATATGTAATTAAACTCAACTTGTGTCCTCATAATATTTTAGTGCACTTCTAGCTCCTGCTCCACATTATTCTAGTTCCAGTGGAGGGAGTGGGGACAGTTGTGTCTGCTATCTTATAACAATTGTGGTTCAGTGTACCTGGCAATTCATTGTTCAACAAATGGCTGAACAGCACCCTCTCCTATCAAAAAGCTATCTGGGTTTTGCCAGATTCTTTGCAAAGGCTTGCAACACTTGTCAGGGTTTTGTCAGGGTCATTAACTAGAAAGAAATGCTTGCAAAATCCAGATGGTTTTGCCCCCACCTCCCCTTCTCAGCCACTTGTCACCTTTTTCAAGCAAAGAAAAGCCTTACTACTGAAAAAGGAACCATAATATCTTCTCCATTTGGAGACACAACCAAAGGTAGATAGATTGTCTATTTAGGGGCTGTACTTTCTCCTACTGGAGATTGCCACTTTTGTTTCAAAATGAAGGGATCAGCAGGGAAGGTGACTTAATTTAAAAACTGCAAACTAAAAGCAAATTAGTCGAGACCTGCACAGTATTAGACTGACATACAGAATAGTGGGAGTGGAGTAGGGTGGGGTGGAAATGCTCTCCTTTCAAGCCCTCTTCAGGTTTGTTACACACTCATCCTTAAATACATTATGTGACAATATCAGGATGATGGTAAATGTTATTATAGATTATGGGTGAGGATGGGGACAGCTTGACACATTTAGGCTGCCATTTCTTAGCAGCAGCCTCTTTTTTTTTTTTCCTTATCGTACTTTCTCAAATTATATTGTTTTATACAATGCCTATAGGCAATATGGAGATGCATAGATGATTGACAGGTGATAGCTAGTTTTTACTCTAATGTGCAAAGAAGAACGCTATGTGAAGAACTTCAGAAAATGTACAGTACCTTTTAATGATCACAAATAGATAATGAAATTTAGAGAAGTATTTACAGGACTTTTATTAGTAGTGATGTAGGTGCTGAGCCAAACACAAAAGTGATCCAGTCCTTTGTAATAACAGTTATTGGGAAATAGGTTAATTCAATGGTGCCCACCAGATGTGTTGATCTTTAATTCCCAGAATTCCCATGGCCATAGTACCATAATATAATCTAACCCAGAGTTTTTCAAACTTGGCAGCTTTAAAATGCGTGGACTTCATGCTGGCTGGGGAATTCTAGGAGTTGAAGTCTATACATCGTAAAGTTGCCAAGTTTGAAAAACGCTGGTCCAACCCATCTGGAGAGTACCAGATTGGAAAGGCTGGTGTTAGCACAAATAGATAAATGGCATATAAATAAAAGATTAAAATGAGATAAAGGACCATGATTTAATCTGACCAAGGAATGGTCCAGGAGCCTTTTATTGGTGCCATGTTTCATTTATTAGTCCTAAAAGTTGGGTGGAATAGACCCTTCCTTCTATCCATTTATTTCTGTCAAATAATCTAAAATCAGCAGACATTTTGCTACTATTGCTAAGCACATTTTGACAAAAAAACTAAATAGTATAAGACATTGTTTATGCATACAGCATGATACCAATAATTCATGCAAATACTTTTCTGTCAAATTATTAAGATAATATTGTACTGTGTAAAAATCTGAACATCTCACTTTTGTAGACTATTGATATTTCTTCCAGTCCCTGAAGCAAAACAACAGGAATTGGAGTTGGTGGGAAATAACTTAGCAGCCAAGGGAGAGGTTCAGCTATTACTGAATCTGATAGCCATTGCCTCATGTGGCTTTTCCACACCACAGAATTCCTTATCAGGTATTGTATATTTTATTCTTATTTGGTAGATTTATATCCTGTCTCTCCTCCCAGAGAATTACCACCTTGTTGTGGTGAGAGGACTCAGTGGCTTCTGAAGCTGAGAGTAATGCCAGCCAGAGCATGTCAATGTCAAGCAAGAAAGGACAAGGAAAGATACCTCATTCAAAATGTCAACGAATAGAAGAAAATGGCAAGAAAAATAAAATAACAGCTTTTTTAAAAAGCAGAGAAATCATAGGAAATTTTACAGCTAAAGGAGGACTCCTACTAAAGGATAATCATGGAAGGGATCTAATAGAAGGAAATTAGGCTAAAAGAAGATAAAAATTATTCTGAAACCCTTACAAATGGGGTTGTAAAATGACAGAATGATTTTTAGAGACAGTATATATTCAGGAACTGACTCCGCTAGAAAGTGAGATACGAGAGACAATAGACCAGCTGTCAGATAAGAAAGAACCAGGCAGAGATAAAATACCTGTTGAACTGCACCAATGCAATTACTGAAGCAACAGCAGTTAAAGGTTTCCCTTGAAGTCGCTGTATGTCCACAAATGTGGGACAAGATTATATACCTAGAAATTGTAATCAATATGCATTCCATATATCAAAGAAGGGAGATGGAAAGAATAGGACAGTTAGCACAGTGTTTCTCAACCCTCAGCAACTATAAACTGTGTGGACTTTAGCTCCCAGAATTCCCTAGCCAGCTTCAAGTTGCTGAGGTTGAGAAACACTGAGTTAGTGAACCACTGCCCTAATTCCTCTTGGAAGGAGTCTTAAACCAGCATTCCCATGTGGGTGATGGGGTTCCCTAAAGTAAACTCCCTAGTCCTCTAAAGAAAAGATTAGTCCTGTCAAAACTGATAGTGCTGACTCAATAGCTAGACTCAGCAGTGCATGATGTACCAACTTTTGAGGCACATAACTTTATCAGAGCCTGGAAATATAACAATAACTCATTCAAATAAATCAATATTGATATTTATGCTTTTTTCTTCATGTGCAGCATGAAGAATAATCCCCTTTAGAGGGATTTTTCCTTCAGGAAATATTTGCTCTTAATGCTTTGCAGGGACTGAATAATCGTGGTTTGTTTTCGTGAGATTCTACAAACATCACCACAGCCACCACCAAAGTTGCAGTCAAGAATAGACAGTACATATATTAATTTAAAGCTAATCTGAAAGAAGCATGGTCTTTTGGGATGATGACTTTCTACAGATGTAGCCTCTGTGCTACTTCTTCAGTCTTCTCTGTTAACTCTGCTGGCAAGCACCAAGGAGGGACGTGATGAATTATTAAGCTGGCATCAGAATAAAAGCTGGCAGCAGATGAGAAACAAGAGCTAAAAAGACACTGAGACAGACGTACAAAGATGAAAGTTGAGCACAGAGCCATAGACAAGAAACAGAGATTTGGAGCAATATCTGAATCAATTCAATTTCCACTCTCTTTGCTCTGATACTAGAAGACCTACAGCAGCATCCTGGAGGAAGCATTACTTAATTTAGATGGAGAGGGCTGTTTTATATATGTCCTATGCAATGTTCACTTGAGGAAGTATTATTGTTTTGAGCAATGCAATTTAGGTATTGTTGAGTTGTCTGACAATACAGTCAATTGAAGGGAATTTTTCTCTACCATTGCAAAGGGAGTGGAAACTTGATTAGGCAGCATAGTATTTGTGACCTCCTTTGGTTCTGAATTTCAGTTTCCTCATTTATTTCTAATATTGTGCTTCTTATTTTCCCTTGTTTTTTTTTTTATTTGGTTTGTTCAGATACCTTTTATCATTTTTAGTTTCCAAGTTGCTTTGAAAGGCTTTTGGAAAAAAAGGCACCAAAAAAGAATTAATATAAACAAGCAAATACTTGTGTGAGCTGAGCCATTGTTTAACATATCCAACAGTTGCAATTCAGTCCAATTTGGGTTAGCTCAGATGCAAGGTAGGCTTACCAATTTTGGGGGATGGGGAGTGGGGGAGTTGAAAACTTGCAAACAGTCACTGGCCTTTCCTTTTACGCTCAGCAGACATTTTGCAGTGCTGGGCAAGTATTTTCTCCAGCTGGCCAACAGGAGGATGCAAAAAATGGGAGCCTACCAGGATCCTGTTCCTGCCCTTTATTTTTACCTCACTGTTTTGCTTTCTGTAGCAAAAGAAAAAAGGTTCAAAAAATTGATACAATTGCTTTGTGGGAGTGGAAGCAGCAAAATGTCTCCCTGAGGTAACTGGGAAGGGTGGGGGCAGATCATGGCAAAGTCCCCTCCACAAGCCTTGCAATCCTAAGAAGCAGAGTAAGGGAGGAGTTCTCACCACTGGGAAATTACCTTCTGCACAGCTCCAGAGGAAATGCTGTAAAACTGCCTTGGCCCCATTTGCTCTGGAGCAAGAGTTGAGGTGATGGCCAATTGGCTCACTTTCCCAACACCCACATGAACCTGCTGTGTTGTAAGAAAACTGGAATACAGTGCTGATCTCAGACCAGTGCAGTCCCCAGAAGTGTCAGGGGGTGGGGTGGTCAAAGAGGTCAGGATGGTGGCCACAGTCATATAAATGAAGCCTTGCTGATTTTTAATGGCAGTGCCCATGTGTGTCTTACTTTTAAATAAATGTATGGCTTCCAGCTACACTTGGATAGGATTGCAGATTTAACCCCAAATATTCTTATGTATTCCCACTCCGCTGAAAAGAGTGAAATTTCAGCAGCATTGTGCCAAGCTTTGCATTAAAAGCTTACAGAATTTTGAAAATATTTGGGGGAGAGCAAGAAATGAGTGTTCGGTGACCTACGTCCACCATTTGGAATAGTTATCTGGCAATGCACCTTAGCTTCTCAGCTTCAGGAACACTTTGAAACCAATTTATGTTAGCTTTAATTCCATCTGGACATGTGGCTTTATCGGCTTTAATTGATGATGATCATCATCATGATTTGTTAAGTCATTGTAGTGTGTTTTAACTGTGCATTGCCATGAGTCCTTAGGAAATATGGTGGCATAGAAATATAATAAATAACATAAAATATTTGCTTACTTTACACACTCACAGGAAAACTATAAATGGGACACAGAGGCACTCCTACAAGACAATAGGAGAGTGATGTAGTGTCTCTTCACCCAAATGTCACCTTTCCCCCCTTTTTTCCACATATTAGGAAATTATTTTACAAAAGTGAAAAATCCTTGTCTCCTCACTGCCCCATCTCTAGCAAATCAGAGATGTTCATTTTATTATTGAATCTGTACACTACCCAACTCCCTGAGACTCTCAGGGTGGTTAGAAATAGGATAGCAAAGGGCCATTTAAAACATATGGTTGATAATGCTAGGTTTACCTTGGTATTGGCTTTTTCCCTCTGTCTCTATTTTCACCTCATTGTCTACCTGATAATGATAAAGGAAAGCTGCCTCTATCACACAAACTCTGTTTGCCCACAGGCCTGAAACTGGGGAGATAGGGCACTGCCTCCTAAATTTCCTTTACCTACTTCTGGTTTAATGGTATGATCCAGACTCTTTGAAATAATTCTTGGGCTTCTACGTTTCAAAGATATTATCGTGGAGATAACATTGGTAAATGGAGTATGCTGCCTCTTGCTCTGAAAGGAAGATGAGATAAATAAAATAACTACAGAATAAACAAGGGCTGAAAGTTCTCTCCTGGGAATTTTCATCTCAGCACAACATTTCCACTGATGGATTATGGCTCAAAAATTCAGAACCATTAACCATCTCCTGAAAAAAAAAAAAAAGCATTTCTTGCTGCCCCCCACAAATTTTCAAAATTCTGTAAGTCTTTAATGCAAATGAAATATAGCTTCATAATTCTTCTTTGAAATGGCAGGTCTCATGATCATCACTACGTGTGAAGTAGGGAAGTTGTAAAAGAACTCAACATTTGGTTAATAAAACCAGAGGAGAATTAACGTTTGGAAGACAGATTCTTAAAAACAACCCAGCCCCATGCCATGAAGGGCTTTGATGGTCAAAAGCAGCACCTTAATTGGACCCAGAAGCAAACTGGCAGCCAGAGGTGTAATATGTATCCTTCTAGGGGCACACATAACTGCCCGTGCCACCTCACTGTGCACCAGCTGAAGCTTTCAGATACTCCTCAAGGGCAGTCCAATGTAGGTTGTGTTCAAAGAAGCCATGATTTGTTTAGCTATCATTTATTGAATAAGCCACAATTAGCTGAGTTCCACAATTCACAAAATCAAAAACAATGTTTTGCAAACTCCTGTAGCTGGGATTCTACAATATGGTAAGCCATAAACAAGCAACCCATAACAGGCTTAGTGCTATTTCCTGATTTTAATTTAATCATAATTTAACTTTTTCCCCTTTTCATTCTTTTAAACATTTTTTAAATATATTCTAAGTTGCCTTAGAATTCTTACTTAGCTTCAGAACTAAGCATGCCCCTGAGAACTCAATGTGAACTAACAGTGACAACAGGAGGCAGGAAATGCAACCTTGCTTTGTAAGATGCTTTGAGACCTGCTGGGGCTAAAAAGTGGGATATAAGTAAAATAAGCAAAGAGACTGATGAATAAGGATTTGCCATGTGACATAATATTTTGGAAGTGCAGGCACAAAGCGATTTTGTGTTTGTGGAAGTAGTTTGAGGGGGGTTTCAGTCTTGCTTATTGAACATTCTATTCATCTCTTTATGAACCTTTGGTAGTGCCTCTCAGGCCTTCTCAAATTGCAGGTCCAGATGCATTTAGAATATGTATTCTGTACAACCGGATGAAAATAGATATGCTAAATAAAAACCTATACTTTCAGTAAACAGCCATACCCTCTATTCTCACTGTCTCAGTGTTGTCACGGCTATGTTACCAGCATTGTTTCATTGTTATCATTTTCTTCTCGGCATTCTATTTATGCTGCTAATGGAAATTACTGTGTTCACAAAACAGATTTTTTTTTTTTGAGTAAAATTATTTTCATGTATATTTCATATGTTTTGTGATGTGATCCATTGTTTCCCTATTTTCATCTGTTTAGTTCCTTAGAAACAGATGAAAATAGCTCTCGGTCCCAGCCACTCATGAAGCATATCACAGAGCCATAAAGTTGTCTGGCCCAGTTCCCCCGATGAGCTGCCTCTGCTCCATACTGGAATAGCAAGGGCACTGTGTAGGGCAGGGTAGGATTTCAGGAATGGAACTCTGTGCTTTGAAGTCATAAAAAAAGCACCCTATTCTGATTTAGTGCTGGAGAGGCACTGAATTCTATGTAGGCTAGAACTGTTTCTTCTTTCTGGGTCTCTTTTATAACTCCATGCACATTTCATCATTTCAGGGAGCAAGGCTGAAGTAACCCATTAGTGATTTTTAAAATACCAAATGCATAAGCAGATTTTGTTTTGTTTGCATTAAAATTCGCAGCTGCTTACCAGAAAAAGTAGAATGCTATACGCTGTTTTGGGATGTAAAATTATGTACTCACTCACAATGGCCATAGTTGGACAGAAAAAGTGGGGTGGGGGGAACAGACCAACCTGCCCCCTCCTATCTATAAATGAAAGGACATTTAATATAATTGAGCTATAACATTATATGAACTTCTTAAATATTTCCATATGTAACTTGCATACATATAATTTATTGGTATTGGTACTACAGCTTCTTGTTTACTGAAACTGAACAAGAAATTAAACAGCATTTCTTCTCCATTCTGTCCAGCTGTTCTGAGGTACCTGAACATGCAAGGGATTCTTCAATTATTTTTTTGTATAAAGGAAGAAATAGTTATCTGGATCTAGGATAGGGGAATATTCAGATATTCAATCTCCCCATTACCAATAAATCATCTTATTTTATTGAATTGTTAGGACAATGACAAATAATATTATAATGGGTGGGATGCTGATTTTACTTATGTTTTTGTTTTTATCTTTGCTTCAGTTAGGCAGCAAGCAAAGATAAAACCAAATCCACAATCTATTAAAGAAAAACTAGGTTAAGGCCCCTGAAAAATCTAAATAACAACATAAGCACACCTGCAGCCACATCAGAGCTTCATTAATATCTTGGTCCTATGCAGCCTTAAGGAAGCTTAGCAGGGTTGGGGCTGTCCAGTGTTTCTTAACCACAGCCACCTTCAGATCTGTGGACTTCAACTCCCAGAATTCCCCAGTCAGCATGAATTCTGGGAGTTGAAGTCCACACATCTGGAAGTTGCTGAGATTGAGAAATATTGGGGCCATCCATATGTCAGTGAGGAAGCTGTTCCACAAGATAGGTGCCATGATAGAGAAGGCACTCTTCATGGGGCCCACCAAGTGACACTGCTTCACCAGAGCTTGCTCACTCTGTCCAATCTAGTGAGATGGCAGAAGCCATCATGGAGATGCGGTCCCTCAAATAACCTGCTACATTTGCTAAACAATAATTTACAGCTCATTTGAAGAGGGTTGTTAGCCATTATGCTTGAAAGTAAATAATATTGTGGTTTAATTTTCCTAAAGTGTAGGGGGGCAAAAAAGCAGTTATGCATAGTACTCAACTAAAAGAGAAATCATGGATGGGGGGCCCAGAAGTTACTTTAAGAATGACCACTTTGCTTATTGCTTCTTGGCATGAAGAATGCCCCCTCCCATCCTGAAAATGGTAGAAAACAAAATGTTCAGGCTTGGAAAGTTGCCTTACTTTCTGAAATCTGAAATCCAGAGTCACATCTAAATACATATATAAATGCAGGGAAAACTGATCTGGATAATTCATATCTTAATTTTCAGATATTTAATTACTGAAGTTTTATTAGCATCCATGCTCCTTCTGGGTAGTATACCTTCATTCCTGCTACTCAGCATGGAAGGAAATTTCTGATTTTTGCAACAGCAAACAATTTGCTTGTCCTCTTTTTGTACTCATGTTGCAGAGGAGGAAAAACAACACTTTAGCAGCCAATAGATAAATACTGTGAGTTGGCAAATATGAGCAGATCATCTTTTAACATGAACCATATTTAGAGTTTGGGAGGGAGGTCCCAAGTTTTGGATATGGACTGTTACATTAAAGGAGAAGGAAGAGGAATTGAAGTTAGCATGGAATTGTAAGAAAGGAATGTACTGGCAACATCTCAGAATAACTAGAACTGGACACAAGTGCTAAATGCATATCAGGGTTAACAACCTCTGTAATAATTGTGCCAAAATCTTTTCTTCATTTTTATGAATGTTTTAATGTTTCTTCTCCTGTGAGAAAGGCAACTGTTTTTCTACTTCATTCTAAGAGAGATCTTGATTTGCCTTGAGTGAGCAAGAATTAACATTACAAGGAGAGGTTGCTGCTAGTGTTGGTCATTGCTCTGCAATTTCTCTGGCTGTCCTTAGTTTCTGATCTGAAAAAACTCCATATGGGGAAATCTTTTATGATATCTCTCTTGGGATGTAACTGAAGTGTGGGAAGCCAGGGACACTGCAGGTTGCCAGGGAGATGTTCATATAATGAAATATGACAGTAACACACTCCCTTGGACTATCTCACAACTAAAGTGAAAGGACGTCATGCTCCACCCATAAAAGATCCTCTAAGTTTGTTGTCTCCTTTGGAAAAAAAAGAGCACTTTTCAATCAAATTAACAGGGAATGTTTGAAAAACATAGGCAGAAGAAAAATTAAGCACAGCACTAGTAGAATCGAGCTCCTTACATTTCTGTTTATGAAATGGGCTTGCTGTGTCTCCACTGTGTTTGCTTTGACTCCTACTTGTCTGTCTGTCTTTCTCTTTCGCTTTTTCCTCCCCCTCCCTTCTCTTTTCCTTTTCATTCCTTCCTTCCTTTCTTGGCTGCTCAATTCCAATGATTCTGGGAGGCTTAACAAAAGAAAAAAGTAAGCACCAATATAACCCTCCCAAAGACAGAGTTATGCCGAGGGAATGACAACCAACTCTATCCCCCTACCCACAGAGATAAAACAAAACACCCTTATCACCCAAGCCCAAGCCTTGGAAGAAAAGCCATGTTTTAAATGGTCTTTTAAAGGTTTGCAAAGTGGAGTCCATGAGACTCTCCACATTCTTCCACATTCTATTCTGTTGACCAAATCAGGTGGTTTATCTGCCTTTAAGGGTGTTTTGTCACCCTTCACTCATCTGCATAAGTGAAGAGCAACAAGAGTAAAGAAATAGCCTTTGAGAGTACATAAGTCTACTTTTTAGTTCCTCCTTTTAGTCTTCTTCCAGGCTTGTCATAATGCTTTCTTTCGTAATAGACAATTGTAAGGAAAACATTTCAGTAAAAATAAATGGATTTTTTATTGATAACTGAATAGATTTTTCTTCCCAGGAACACTTAGAAGGCCTCATGTTAGTATTCACACAAAGGAAAATAAGAAATATGACTTATACATCCTCGGTGGCCAACCAGCTAACAATAATGTACACATCCATATTTCCATCCAATGTAGAGTTTTCTTTCATGCATTTCCTGGACAGGCCATACAACCATGGAATGGCCCTAGGAAGCACCATGCAAAGGGTCTCTAATCTTCTAGGAATCTAGAGCTGCTGTAAACATGTTGCAGTTTTTAAAACTTATAAACAGACCTTACTTCCTCAATGTTGTGTTTGTATGAAGTTCCTAAGGATAGGTAACTATAGCATCCTTATCCATTTTTGACAGGGTACTGTACCATAGGGGCAAATAACTCTACCTTTCCCAGAATGCTAACAGGCACAGAGAATTTTAATCCAAATAACTACAATAACTTTGGGCATAACTGTGCCAGTGGAGTTAATATTGTTTTCTACTCCCTCAGTGTAGTCTTAAAATAGAAGTCTTTGATAGTTAAATGTTAATAGAACAATTAAAGAGTTGTTAATAACACAGCATGAGGTATCCTTTGTGCACGATTTCTGAGGTTAAGAATGCTCAAATTTTTGCAGTGACCTGGTTACCTAAATATCCCTAGATGGTTGGCAATACTGTTTAAATTAGCTTTATATACATTCTGTATATGTGAGTTTACTCAATTAATCAAAAATAAGTGGTTTTTAAGAACTACTTCTTCCACTCCTGGTTTGAAATCAGCAGGCTTTTTAATATCAGTGATTCAGAGGTTAATCTCCCTGGGCATCATCTTAAACTCCTTCTTATTCTTATCAGTTAGATGGAGCAGCAGATTGCAAGCTTTTCTTATTATCTTGTTAAATCAGTAGGTGAAAGCCTTTCAAGGCATCTCTCTTTTTAAACATCTTTTATTAATGTTAATATGCCAGATGGGACAAATTAAAATGATTCTGTTCCACATGCTGCCACTACCCACAATCTTACCACATCATTTGCTGGTTAAGGCAGTATAAGAAAATCATAGGTACTGTATACTCCTGTAATAAAAGTTCTAAAACACTAGCATTCCCTATTTAGAATAGTTTTCTTTTTCTTGTTTAATGAATGTAGTGAAGGAAGCTGTTCCTTAAGGGAAAGGGATGTGGATTTTTTTTTTTTTTTTGCTAAGACATTGAAAAAAAAAATTCAGATCTACACTCAGCAGTTTAGAAGAAAAGCAGCCTTACCTGACCTCCAGGTCTAACTGCCCAAATCTGAGGTGCTTTTGATGGCCAGGAATGACAGTAGAGGTTCCACTGGCAATAGCCAGCAATAGATCCAAAAATGAAGTGGAAAGAGGGGTGGGGGTTCCCTTATGCGATGCTAAGATTGGGATTCATTAATTTCAATAGAAAACTAGAGATGGAGCCAAAAGAACAAATCTAGAAAAAACAATCCGGCTTTGTTACTTATCTTTCAATATGTTCTAACTTCTTCTGAATTCACCTGTACTTTTCAGTACTGAATCCTGGAGGGGACAGTATTAGTGATGTGGAAACATGATACCAGCAAGAGTAAGGCTCGCCTTGCAAAGGAAATGCTGGTAGTATCAAGAGTTTAACTATTCATCTAAATTTATTATACATCTATTCCTAATTTTAAATCCAGCCTAGTCTTTATCTTTCAGTGCCAGCAAGAAGGATTTTCATTTAGTCTTTTTTTATCCACTGATTCTTCAAACTGTGCACTGAATCTGATCTACATGACAATAACTTAGGATGAATATAATATTAAATTAAAGTGCAAATCCAGTATATTAAACTGTTAAATGAGTGACATAACGACTGTAAAATACAGATTGTGCAGTAAAACTGCTAGAGTATTATTACTGATATTACTAATAGTAATGGTTCTAAGTAGGAGAAGTAATTCTAAGTATTAATCATTGCATTTATTAATAATCAATAATTAATAGAATGAGTCATATAGTGTGTGTGTGTATATATTCGCAGTAGTGTGCCCACACAATTTTACCATTTTGGAGAGACAGACATAGATCCCCAAGCTGTTCTCCATAGTACCATTATATGATAGAGATACTACTGTTAACATGATTTCTCTTTATTAAGAGCCAGATTTGAAGACATGAAGGCCTTGTTCTCTTGGACTTGTTGGATTTTTACAGGGTTATTGAGACTCAAGAGTAAGTTGTAACTTAAAACTCATTATATGACCATTTTAAACATAGCTCTTTTAGTTCTCCATACTCTCTTCTTCTCTGCTACTCACGCAAGTCCTTTCTCTTCCTGCCTGTTGCAATGTCTCCTGGGACTTGTAGTACTACATTATACTATTGTGCTTTTGTTTATAAACAAAAGTAGACAAAGGGTGATATGTTTCTTGTATGCACGGTTTATGAAAACAAGGTAACCATTCATCATCTTGATATGCAAAGCAAGGAGCCTTGGCTTTGGAAACTGGTGAGGTTAGTCCAGACCAAGGATGTAAAGCAGGAGCGCCAGAAGACATAGAGTAGTTTGTAATGTTGTTCTCACTCATTGAGATGGTAGAAGTGCCATCTGAGACCCTGCTCTGCCTTTGAAATGCTTCTCTCAAAGTCTACTACTCACCAACAGAGCACCAGTGCAATAGATTGATGTCTACAATCCTTTCTGCCACTTTCCCATTTAGGAGGATCCTCTCTGTCACTGACGGGAGTGGGAGGGAGGAAGAAAACAACAACTCACTACCATTCCTGGACATCCTCATCAGTAGAGGAAATGACGGTAAGTTAGAAACACAAGACTACAGGAAAGCTACCCACACCAACCAAGTGCTCCACTACCAAAGTAACAACCCAACCTCCCACACAAGAAGCTGCTAAGATTATTCAGACAAGCACTTACACACTGCAGCAACCCAGAACACTAGAAAAAAGAAAAAGAACATCCGCACAGCATCTTCCAACAAAATGGATACCCGCTCAACTTTATCAAAAAGTGCCTCACCACCCAACCCACTACAACCCAACTGATGGAAACTATGAAAAGGATAACACTGCCATACATCAGAAACATCTCAGAAACCACCAACAGACTGTTACAACCACATGGCATCACCGTAGCACATAAACCAACTAAAACTCTTCAAAACATATTAAGCAATCCAAAAGACCCAACAGCCCAAGAAGAAAAACGAGTTATTTACAACATACAATGCAAAGATTGTAACAGCCACTATGTAGGACAGACAGGCAGAAGACTAGCAGAGCGCATCCACCAACACCAACTAGCAGTCAGAAGACACGATGAGAACTCCTTAATCTCACAACACATGGACAGACTCAACCGTAGTTTCAAATGGGAAACGGTGAGCATCCTAAACCAAGCCAAATCCAAAAACGCCAGAGAATTCCTGGAAGCCTGGCACTCAGACAACATCTACATACCATTCAAAAGAGACAATAGAAAAGCCAAAAGACCAGTACACTCCCTTGCCAGCAATCAACACCCAGATATGCAAAAATCAACACTAGGATTAGCACCAGATAAATCATCAAACAGCACAATACACCCTAATCAAGGAACTACTAACTCAGGCAATCAACCAAGCAGCAAACAACCAAGCAGCAATCAAAGAACTCCCAAGGAGAAAACAACACCCCCAATCAGGGCAAGTCACAGTATATGAAAGCAAGGCCCACTCCCTCTTTGCACTGAAGACGTTGCCTAGCCTGGCAATGAAACGTCTGCAAGAAAACAACAAGACTCAGAGAGCACCAAGGACTCCACCGTAGGGGTTCCTTCCCTGCAGCCCCGGATGAAGCACCAAGAAGCTGCAATCACAGCATTATTTCTGGAGGGACAGCTATGCCAATTAATGTGCAGCGTTCATAGGCTTGGCTATCCAAGACAGGTGGAAGCCCCACTTTATCACTTCATCATGGGGACGTGTCCGTGCCCTAGCTCAGATCTGCACATCCTTTGCTCATAGAAAGGGCATTAGTGCTACTTACTTCTGAGTAAAGATACACAGGGCTATACTAGAAAAGCCTAATTGAGTATTTGCTGGGAACTGTGACACTTAAAATGTGCTGTTTATGACTCCAACAAATTGCTATATTGAAAGAAAAACCTTCATGGAGTCCAGCCATACTTATCTGCTAATGGTACATGTTTTGATACTGTTAGCCAAACATCAAGGTTTCTGATAAATATCTTTCCCAGTTCTATAACCTGAAATACAGTAATTCTCTGGACTGAACTGGGATCCACTGAGTTATGGGCCTGCTCCCTCCCCCAAGTTTTTTTCTAGAGGTAGAGAGAACATTTATCTTTGCAGAGCAGAACAAAATGCAAGAAGCTTATATATATCCAGATTCACTTAAATTCCTACTTAAATTTGATGTTTACAGTATAATACATCAGATTTTTTTAATGCCTGCTGACAAGCAGTAAGTTATATCTAATCACAGCTCTAAAGAGGTCAGAATGTACAACTAAAATGAAATCATATAATTTTTGCTTAAATCTCCAGTTCAGGTATGATTAGAATTCTTGCTCTTGCCTTACTCATATTCACACAAGCCCCATTGATACTGACAAAAATGCAAAAACCTGAAAATGTCTCAGTCTCATTACACTGTTCAGAAAAGATGAGATTGCTTCTCTCAGGAATATTTACATATTTGTAGTATCAGAACACATTTGAGTACATCCTGTGAAACTTGATATAGACATCCTAGTATGAAAGATGAGATAGAAATAGAGATATGGAGATACAGTATCCTAATATGAAAGATTAATAAAACATAATTACTTACTTGCTTTGCTACATTAATAATTTCTATTAATATATGTCTTGGGTTGTACAGAATGCATCTAAATAAATACTTCCCAGCAATGGCCTAGAAAGTGGAAACATTTTCCCCCCTAAATAATTTACTCATTCTAATTTTTTGTCCTTTTGTTTGCTTTAGGCAGTTTAAAATACAGCTTAAAGCTCATCACATCTATGTATCCTCAAACATACAGGAAGCATTTCAGATACTGTTGATTAGGGATTGGGCATTTTCATAATAAAGATCAAAAATTAATTTAAAGAAGAAATATTGATACATGAACAGAAGATGTAAAAGCTGATCTGGACATTTCTAGTTGTTGGTGTGCCAGACGTAACCACAAATAAGATGTCTGGTGTCCTTATTGCAGTGAAGCAGGTGTGTAATCAAAGCTTTCTTCTTCCCAATTCGACATCCCTGGCCACATTTTTTTTAAATAAATGCTGGAACATTAAGATTGCCTCTATACATGTGATTCCACACCAGATGAGAATGAGTAGCTAAACTTGCTGATCAAAAATACTTAGCAGAATTAGACCTGGCTACTTAGACAGTAAACCACAAGGAAACCCCATGGCTATAGGCTTGACTGGAAAGTCAAAACAGTATTACAGAAGACAATAGGAAACCACTTCTGTACTGTTGCCAAGAAAACCACATGGATATGTCTAGGCCAGTCTCAGTTTGATGAAGTGGTAACCATATATACATAAACTCAGAAATCAGCTTAAGGGAGCTCAATTGAACCATCTCCCACTTAAGTTTGGTCTGGAAAGCCAGTTTGGTCTAGTGGTTATGGCAACGGGCTAGAAACCAGGAGACTGTGAGTTCTAGTCCTGCCTTAGGCATGAAAGCTGGCTGGGTGACCTTGGGCCAGTCTCTCTCTCTCAGCCCAACTCACCTCACAGGGTTGTTGTTGTGGGGAAAGTAGGAGGAGGAAGGAGTATTAGGTATGTTCGCCGCCTTGACTTATTTATAAAAATAATAAAGGTGGGATAGAAAATAAAATTTAAAAAATAAAAGTATGAAAGGGATTATCACCACACAGATCAATCCTGTGGATGTATATAGGAGAAGGACCTGTAGTGAATATTCACTGGAAGGGAAAATACATATCCCACGCTCACTCTGGTCTAGAATCAAACATTTTTTTCCAGTCATATTGGGAACTTTCAGTATTGCAGTGATTCTTCCCTCTCTCACATGGGATTATACTTGTTGTAAAATATGGATAAGTAAAGCATGTTTTCTTCTGGAACAGCTTCCCCAGTCTGATTGTTCCCTTACATTTTACAGAATAATAGCTTTGTATCTTTTTTCTTTCCTTTCTATTTTTAACTTTTTTTACTTTTCTTGCACTTTTTGCTTTCTCTTTGCTTGCTTTCTTTTTCTCTTTTCTTCTTTATATTAGTTTGTATTAGTTTTTATCTTCTTTTTAAAAAGTATGTCTGTGTGTGTGTGTGTGTGTGTGTAGTATATTACAGAATAATACCCAAATATGTATTGTCTAGGACAGTCTTGGTTCATAAATTCAGTAAAACTGGAAAATGATACCTCTGACTGGAGGTGCCACCTGAATATCAAGTAGCAGTGCTGATTATGGCCAACACATAACATCCTACCAAAAGTTTAGGCATTTTGGGGTAGCTAAAGGTGATCCCACATTTTTTAGAAAGATTTTGCTAGATAGCACTATCAGATGTCATAGTGGCAAAAAATAATGCCTTGTTATCCATACTCCAGTTGATACAGTTGATACAGTTATACAAATATCCTACTCCTCCATCAAAACATAAATTTGGCTTTCTTGAGCATTCATCTCAGATTGGAACAAGCTTCAAAATTCATAAGAATTCTCAAAGGAGACTAATTCCTAGTATCATGACTGTTCTGCCAACTGGGAGAGAATGGATAGTCACAATCTTACTGTGCTAATAATCCTGTTCAAATGTAGGCACTGAGGTGGGTGATAAAGCCTTTTAAGCATGGGTTTCACTGACAGGATTAATAATAGCAGAGTGTGTATTTGAGGAACAATGAAGACAAATTCACCAGAAGTCTGGGATGAATGCTGTTAGCACCATCCTACCTCCTTCAGTTAATACTCTCCCATCTCCCTCCTTTACCCATCAAAGCCAAAAACCTTCCTATTACCAGCCTAATCATCACTGCAGATGAAAAAAAACAACAGCTGGGAGCAGATCTGAAATGGCTGGCTACACACCGGTAGAATCAGAAATGAAGTAGATATCCTTATGGACAAAGGTAGAACTGCAATTGTTACTCCACAGACTACCTCGGCGCAGAAAGTACTGAAAGGCCTACTAAATTGCTGGAATAGTGCAGCATTAATGGTCAATGGGCAAATGCAAAAGCTGGAGTCATTACATTTTAGATTTGAAGTTCTTCTGTGTTACTGTATTGGTTGCCAGGATTCTTGCTTATCTACCCTATCAATCAACCATTACTGTATTCAATGACTATATACCAAGGTACGTGCACATTTGCGCCACTTCCAGATCAGCTCCATACTGCTATGAAACCCATAACACTTTGTTATGCAACTGAGACCATTTCTTTGCAACTCAATTGTGGTATATCAGAAGATGGTGAGTCTGGTAAGGGCTAGGCTGGAATTCCAGGGACAGCGTGCTATCTTGTGCCATTTTTCACACTCTCCTATTGGTCAGCTGGAAGAACACTATTCAGCCCAAGGTGATCAAGATGTGGATGTACAGGTGTGTATGTATGTTCCATCTTTTATTGTACAGGTAGTCCTCACTTATCGACTGCCTTGTTTAGTGACCATTCAAAGTTACAACAGTGTAAAAAAATAGCTTGCAACCAATCCTTGCATTTATGTTGCAGTGTCCCACAGTCATGTGTTCACCAGTTGCGTGCTTCTGAACCAGCTTGCAACAAGCAGAGTTAAAAGAGAAGGTGGAAGTAACGACATGCTCATGTGATGTTTCGTTTAGCCACCATGGCACTTTGCTTAATGACCAACGGGGAAGCAATATCGTAACTCCATTGTGGTCACGTGCTTTTCCACTTAGCGACTGTGGCACTTAGCAACTGAATGGCTGGTCTCAATTGTGGTCTCTAAGTGAGGGCTACCTGTATGCTCATCAGTTCACTAGACTGCAGCATCCCTGGTTTCTCATGCTTCAGTTAAATCCTGGGAAGGATTTTATCCCATTGACCTTTTCTGATCAGGAAGGATGATCAGAACATTTGAGGCTGCAGAATGATGGACAAATGCAGAGATGCAGAGAGAAATGTCAGCAGCACCCTCAGCTACCTCACAATCACAAAGAAAGCTTCTAAGTACCACTAAATAAAATTCTAAAAAAAAAAAAAATCTAAAACATTCTGAGAATCAACCAGAAATAAAGAAGATAGTGTCAGAGGAGAAAAAAACTTTCTAAACCTGGAAAATAGATTTGAACACCTTATTGGAACCATCAGTAGACAATCCATTTCTTCAACTGAAGCCCAGAAGACCAAGACACACATTTGTATGGAAACAGAGATAAGCATATGGGAAAGGAACATTCTGGGGCAGGAAGTGGGCTGTTATAACTGCCAAAGATGTCCACTCAAGTCTAGACAATGCTGAAGCCTGCTACAGCACTATAAAGGTAAAATAGAAATGGTATGATTATCAGTTTGCTAAACTTCTTTTGCTAAAAGAACCACCAGAAAAATAAAACGACATGTACATAAGATTATTTTAAAGAATTATCTTAAGAACCATCCCCCAATGCCAGACAGACCCATGAATTTAGAGCCGTACTAACATAATGACAGTACAGATGACTTGGCTTGTTGCTGGCTGAAGAGATATATCTTAATTAAGATAAAAATAGTAAATTGCCTAAATATTGAGCATATGCATGAGACTATATTGTTAGTGACTAATACATGCTTTTGAAAACCTGGCTAATTTTTTTAAAAAATGTTTCTTCAATTAAAGTCTGCACTAAAACAACAGGAAAAAAAACCTTGCTTTTTTTTAGACTGGCCTTTATTTTCTTTTATTCCTAGTGATATGTTTTCTTTAGTGGAGCTGTTAATATAAATCCTATCCAGGACAGTTAAGCAGCACTAGATGGTTGTTAGTTTTGATTACTCCTCATCACCAATCTACAGTTGTGATGGGTGAAGCATTCTCCATCACTCAGGAATAAGCTTTCAAAGAGGTCATCCTTTGTTTATCTCTTTGTACAAGGAACCAAGCCTAAGAAACAGCCAGCAGCTCAAGAAATCCATAATGGCTCTCTGACCACAGTATTCCTAATATTCAGGTCATCAGACTTAACTCTTTAAACCAGTGTTTCTCAACTTTAGCCATGCTGGCTGGAGAATTCTGGGAGTTGAAGTCCACACATCTTAAAGTTGCCAAGGTTGAGAAACACTGATCTAAACTATGCTGTCTCTAGAAGATATAAACATACACTGTGAAAATAATCTGCATCGGGATATAACATTGGCTTAAATAATTGTAACTGAAGAGAAATGGAATCTATTTATCACAAGGATGCAGTCCATGAGAAGTTTCTAAGTAAAATCTTTGCAGTAAATTTTTTGGCACCTGAAGGCAAGAGTAGGACTCAATGTGACCTGTTACTACAGTTCTGACAATTCACTGCCACTGTAGCTTCTGTTCTCCATCACCAAAGACAATATGGCCATACAAGCCACCTAGCCTTCTTGTGAACCATAAAGTGAAATTAACTATTTCAAAAACTAAACAGACTGAAGGTAATGATCTAATGTTGGGCTTCTCTCGATGCCTAAGCTTAAAATGATGCCTAGCTGGAAGCACTACATTATTGGCAGTATTAACTGCCTTGCTAAATATGTCACAGGTTTCAGCCTAGTTTCTTAATGCTATTTTCATTCAAAAATCCTTTCTCCCCCTAGGCTACATTTACAATGGGTCTGTTGTGCAATGAGTTTTGTATAATTGCCTAATACACTGTGTCTTATAGTTTGGCAGCAACTTTGGAACAGCTTTAGAAGTGACATCCCTTTTCAAAGGCCCACGTGTGGCTTTGGTCTTCATATTTTACTCCTCCACTGTACACAAATGGTCAAGTAAAGAAGATTGGCCTTTATATTTGGACAATCTTTTGCTCACATCCAAGAAATGTCAGCTATAAAGATGTCCTCTCCTATATCTCTCCGTTCCCCAGCTTTTCGTCCCTCTTCTTTTTAGATGGAAAAACAGAAGAGCTTATCATTTAAATGTGAAAAGTAGAACACTAAGTAATATTTATTTATAATTCATTTTTATCTGTTTTTTTACTGTTTATATTCTGTTGTTTTTAACATTTTGTAATGCCTCGATTAGTTACCAGAGCAGATAGACAGGGTATAAATTAAACAATGAACTAATATATATGTTAGACTAACATGCCTTTTCTGAAATAATCTAATTAAATGAACTGTTTCTATAACTTAGCCATTGAAATGTAAGTTCAGTCCATATTTTGATCTGAGACTGATTAGGATCCATACTGAATTCCAAATGCATTGAGACATTTAGAGCTATTGCAGGCTTAAGTGCTCTGAGCCCCTTATTACAATGAGAAAAAAAATGTAACATGATAATAAAGACTTATATTGAACTGTGGCTTTTCTGAGACTTTGCCCCTTTGTCATGTATTTTTGAGCCCATTGTAGGAGCAACAGTAAATGTCCTGCTAGGTTTAAAAGGGTATTGTCCTGACAGGCAGGAAGCATGCCGAGACGAGGAATATGTCTCTAATGTTTTATTACTGCTACAGTAGACAGAAAATCCTAACAAACTGAAGAAGCATGAGAAAACCCATACAGATAAACCCCAAAAGTCAAGGCGGGTCTGTTCTGTGTCTCTTTGAATGACAGCTTAAATTCTCTCTACTACGCATGTGTTTTCCCCCCTGGATAGGGGCCCCCTCCTGCTCACCATCAGTGCTCATGACAGGTATTACCCAAACATTATCATCCTGGACATCAGAAAAAAAACAAAACAAAACAAAATAAATCAAAACTTCTTTGAAGCCAGCTAGAAATACTGGCATACTTTGCTAAATCAGATGTGAATTAGCAAAATCCACTGGTTTTAGCACCTGTTAAATAGTTACACTATTCTGTTACTGCAGGATAATACCATCACCCAACTTCAAAAGTAATTATTTTCAGGGGGAAAACTTCATATTTCTTTCAGTAAATATGGTACAACAGAAGCAGGAGTACAAGGAGAACTGACATTGTATAAAAACCTGTATTTTAATTCTTTTCTCTGCCAACTTGTTACAAGTTAAGAACAATGAAAAATGTAGGGAGTACTTGTGTTAGCCAAGGCAAACACAGATGTTACAGATATTCCATGCAACAATACTCTAATATAAATGTGTGTGTACATTTTTGAATACCTGTATACCTGTATCTGACCAATTAGTGGCAGTACCTAGCTAACCTTGGCTCGCTGAAAAAAAAATCAGGCCTGGTTAGCATTTGGATGGTACACCATCAGAGAATTTCAGGGCTGTAGACTAAACTGGAAAGTTGAAAAACAATTTTAAAAGTTGTATGAGAAGGTGGTAGCATGCCATTTCTATATTATGGCCAAGAAAATAATTTCTACCTGCCCTTGTGGTCATCAAAAGCAAAACTTGACTTGAGGAGACATTACGATTTTTATACATATATCTTGCAACATTGATCAGGCCAAACAGCCAAATGTGTATACTGGGGCTTAAGGATGTACCAATATAGCACATTTTAATTTATTTTACATTAAGCACATATAATATATGCATGAAGCAATGAATTGGTTGCTGAAACACCCCGTAATAAAAATTTCAAGTAATTATACTTTGGGTGACAAGAAAATGTTAGTGTAAATTTTCTGATATTTTTGTTTGATTTGAAGCTTAAACTTCCATGCCAAAATAATGCTACCTCAAATGAAGCTTGCAATAAGATTTTAAAAAATCCACATACAAGAATCCAATCTTGGAAATGTGGTCTATAATGAATAAACTTTTCTACTTCTGGAGCTTCCCTGTGATCAGTGTTAAAGTGTTAAAAATATCTTAATCAAATATATCTTTGGAATGACTTTTTTCTATTTAAATTAACTTAGTAGTAAGTAGTAAGTAATCACCTTAGTAGTAAGTAAGTAGTAAGTAATAATAACAATAATACTTTTGGACATATTATGTAAGGATCCATCTCCCTTGAAAAGTCTATAATGCTGGGAAAGGTGGAAGGAAAGAGAAGAAGAGGATGACCAGCAACAAGGTGGATGGACTTGGTTACAGTGTCAGTGGGTCCATTGTTGCGAGACCTGAAGGGGCAGGTTGTGGACAGATCATCCTGGAATAGGTCTGTCTATGTGATTGCTAAGAATAAACACTGATTTGATAGCACATAATCAATCAATGATAGCACTTACCTCCTGTTGGGTGCAAGAGAAAGGAAAAAGTGAAGCCTTTTTCAGATTCTTATTCTTTCTATTCTTTCTTCAGTCTGAAAGTATAAGTGAGGGACAGACCTATCATTAGAAAACATGAGTCAGTATGCCTTAAACAGTTTTGGCAGAACATTATAATATTTATTCTTATATTCATTATATTATATCTTTACCAACATGGCATCACCATTTGGATTTTATGCCATTTGAATTTTAATATCTTCATGTGACATGCTGGGCTTGAGGAATCCAAGGCTGGAGTTAAAATCGCTGGAAGAAACATTAACAATCTCAGATATGCAGATGATACCACTTTGATGGCTGAAAGCGAAGAGGAACTGAGGAGCCTTATGATGAAGGTGAAAGAAGAAAGTGGAAAAGCTGGCTTGCAGCTAAACCTGAAAAAAAACCAAGATTATGGCAACCAGCTTGATTGATAACTGGCAAATAGAGGGAGAAAATGTAGAAGCAGTGAAAGACTTTGTATTTCTAGGTGCGAAGATTACTGCAGATGCTGACTGCAGTCAGGAAATCAGAAGACACTTAATCCTTGGGAGAAGAGCAATGACAAATCTCGATAAAATAGTTAAGAGCAGAGACATCACACTGACAACAAAGGTCTGCATAGTTAAAGCAATGGTGTTCCCCATAGTAACATATGGCTGGGAGAGCTGGACCATAAGGAAGGCTGAGAGAAGGAAGATCGATGCTTTTGAACTGTGGTGTTGGAGGAAAATTCTGAGAGTGCCTTGGACTGCAAGAAGATCAAACCAGTCCATCCTCCAGGAAATAAAGCCAGACTGCTCACTTGAGGGAATGATATTAAAGGCAAAATAATGGCCACATAATGAGAAGACAGGACACCCTGGAGAAGATGCTGATGCTAGGGAGAGTGGAGGGCAAAAGGAAGAGGGGCCAACCAAGGGCAAGGTGGATGGATGATATTCTAGAGGTGATGGACTCGTCCCTGGGGGAGCTGGGGGTGTTGACGACTGACAGGAAGCTCTGGCGTGGGCTGGTCCATGAAGTCACGAAGAGTCGGAAGTGACTAAATGAATAAACAACAAAGGTATTTCTAGAAAAAATAGTCCAATAACCAATTAAATAGCTTTCTTTTAGGCAATTGAATGTGTCTTTGAATATAGCTCACCCATTGATCATTGCCTAAAATATCGTATACATAAAGAAATGTTACTTGCAACAAGAATTTTGGTGTTCAGCATAGATTATACGTAATATTTTACCTTTGGCACAATTCACACATATGGCAATAAATAATTTATATTAGTGATCAAACAATGGCATGTCAAATGCTGAACAGCACATTCAAATCTTTCCTTGGGTGAAATCAAACAAAAGAGACACATAAACGCATGCAAATGTAAACAGTCTAACTTTACTACATTTGTGGATTTTGTTCATTTTATCCCAAACCATAATATTCCAGTTTAATTGTGCTATGGATTAAAATATAAATGAACCTGATAAAGGTAGGGATACTTTAAATGTGGGTCTTGTCCTAACAGTCAGGAACCACACTGAGACAAGGAATAGGTCTCTAGTGTTTTATTACTGCTACATTAGATGGAAAATCCTAACAAACTGAAGAAGCATGGGGAAAACCCAGACAGATAAACCCCAAAAGTCAAGGCTGGCCTGATCTGTGTCTCTTTGAATGGCTGCTTAACTCCTCAGTACTACACATGTGTTTCACCCCCTGAATAGAGGCCCCTTCCTGCTCACAATCAGTGCTCATGACATCACCCTCCCCTCCAGATTCACATTCCATTTCAGCCCTCTCCCTTCCAGAGTTCCTTCCTCTCTCCTAATGAATTTTGATCCTTTTTTCAAAAGCTGTGTGAGGGGTTTAGCCCTGTCACTAAATTTATTTATGAATCTCCTGTAAAAATTGCAGAATCCTAGAAACTTTTGTACCTCTTTCACATTTCGGGGGGGGGGGGGTTGCCAAGAGAGAAGTGCCTGGACCTTAGAAGGATCCATGGATATGCCTTCTGTTGATATTTTATAGCCCAGGAAATGTAATTCAGTTAAATCGAAGGCACACTTCTCTAGCTTGGCGAACAGCTTGTTCTCTCTCAGTCTTTGAAAGACATTACTTACATGGGTTATATGAGTTGTAGCTTCCTCAGAGAATATTAATATGTCATCTAGATAAATGACCAGATACTTATCTAGTAAATCAGAGAAAATTTGATTCATAAATCAGGAATATATGGCTCCTGCATTAGACAAGCCAAAGGGCAAAACAAGGTACTCAAATTTACCTGGTATTGAAGAAAGTCAGATATTCATGCCCCTCTTTCATCTGGATCAGATTGTACGCATTCCTGAGGTCCAACCTAGTAAAAATGTGTTCTTTCTGTAAGCGATCCAGCAGATCAGATATTAGGGGGAGTGGGTAATTTTCCTTGACCATGACTTTATTGAGGGAACTGAAATCATGCACAACTCTCATGGGTGCCTCCTGGTTTGCTGGTGCCAACGGGTCAGGCTTCTTTGGTACAAAGAAGGTAGGAGCAGATGCTGGGGAAGTAGATGGTCGGATGAAACCCTTTTGGAGATTAGAATCCAAGTAATCCTTTAAGGTGGCTAGTTCCTTGGGGGACATGGGATATTGTTTCCTTGCTGGAATCTTGGCTCCTGGTATCAACTCAATGGTGCAATCACAGTCCCTATGGGGGGGGGGGGGTAGTGCTGTGGCCTCTTGTTTGCTGAAAACGTCTGCAAAATCTGCATACTTGGCTGGCAACTGGACCCCCCCTGCTTCCGTGACTGCGTTGGTTGCTGGAGAGAGAAGAGCGGCTTGAATCTTGTCGTGCTGGCATTCCTTAGCTGGGAAGGAGATTGCTCCCATAGTCCAGTTCAACAATGGGTTGTGGATCTTCAGCCAAGGTGTGCCCAGGACTATAGGCACATTAAGTGAGGCAGTAACATAAGGTTGGATCCACTCAGTGTGGTCTCCTGTTGTTAGTTGCAAGGGTCTGTGAAACTGCTAATCGGCACTGCCTTGAAGGGCTGGCCATCAATGGTCTCAACTTCTATGGGATGTGGTAATTCTATGGTCAGGATGTTCAGGTCTTGTACAGTCTGTACATCAATAAAATTGGTGGAAGCTCCGGAAGCTCTGGAATCCATGAGGTCCTCTAGCTTGACCTGGTGCTCTCGGTTTATGTGCATTATGACTGGTAAGTAGTAAAAGGAGTGCCTGGAATCCTCGGAATGAGCCCTTCTTAATTGATTGATGGTCTCCCTGCTGAGCTCTGTGGAGGGAGACCAATGGAGTTTCCCTGGTTGGAAGTCGAGGTGGAGGTGGCTCTTGGTTCTGCTGCTTGCCCTGGGACTCTTACGGAATTTGCTTGACTTCTCGCTGGGCAAGCTCTCACCATGTGCCCCTGGACTCCGCAGTAGAAACAGAGGGCTCTCTCTCTCCTTCTTTGTCTCTCAGCCTTGGAAAAAAGCCTCCTGCTCGCCCCAATCTGCATCGGCTCCTCTGGATGTAAAGAGATGCTGCAGAGAGATCTGGAAATCCTGGAAGTGCTCTGAGGCCCCTGTTTCTCCCCGGCTGCATCTGTCTGAGCTCTTCTAGCCTGGTGTCTATGACCACAGATAATTGATATAAACCTTCTAGGGTAGCAGGTGTTCCCTGGTGCACTAATTCATTTTTAATTTCTTCATCCAGCCCCTGTTTGAATTGGTCTTTCAAGGCACTCTCATTCCAGTCCAGATCTCCTGCTAACAGCTTGAAATCAGCAATGTAAATTCCCACCCTCTTGTTGCCTTGCTTGAGCTTCCGAATTTCCCGGCTGGCAGTGACGTCTCTGATCGGGTCGTCAAAGTGTGCTTGGAACCCTGCCAGAAAATTCTGGTAGTCGTTGAGAATTGGGTCGTTGTTCTCCACCATGGGAATAGCCCATTTGGCTGCTGGGCCCTTTAGCAGACTTAAAATGAAGGTGACTCTGGTTTTGTCTGTGGGAAACTCTGCTGGTCTGCTGTCGAAAAACATTGTGCACTGTGTGAGAAAGGTTCTCAACTGTCCTGCTTCTCCTCCAAACTTCTCTGGTAGACTGCCCTGGGATCTCAAGACTACTGGCGGAGCTGCTGCTGCTGCTGCTGGCACCAGTTGTGGGTTAATCGGAGCTGGTTGTTGTAACTGCTGTAGCATGGCTGCTTGTAATGTGTTGATCTGGAGATCTACTTGTTGATGATGTTGTTGCAATGCTGCTGCCAGTTGTTGGATGGCTTGCCGAATTTCCTGGTTTTCCAAAGACATTTTTCCAAATGTCTCTTCCTTTTTTTTGCCGAATTTCCTGGTTTTCCAAAGACATTTTTCCAAATGTCTCTTCCTTTTTTTGTTGTTTTTTGTTCCTTCCTCTTTCAATGGGAGTAGTTGAGTTTGTTAGGATTGATGTCCTAACAGTCAGGAACCACGCTGAGACAAGGAATAGGTCTCTAGTGTTTTATTACTGCTACCTTAGACAGAAAATCCTAACAAACTGAAGAAGCGTGGGAAAAACCCAGACAGATAAACCCCAAAAGTTAAGGTGGGTCTGATCTGTGTCTCTCTGAATGGCTGCTTAACTCCTCAGTACTACGCATGCGTTTCCCCCCGGATAGGGGCCCCGCTCCTGCTCACCATCAGTACTCATGACAGGTCTGAAAGTCAGGAGATTTATAAGAAACTATCTTATAAATATCAAATAAAAGTCACCATAGCTTTATATGGATAGGCAGTTATTATCAAGACTGTCTGACAGTCCAGATCTTTCTAAAGATGCCATCATTGAATTGAAGACCTTCTGAAAAGAAAGCATCCGTTCTGGCTTGGCTTTCCAGCCCTTTCCTGATGCATGTTCCTTGGTAGAAACATATGATAAAAGAAATACTGTTTTCTATGTATCAGCCCTAGTATATCTATACCAAATCGAATTCTTTCAATGGAAGGATATAGGTTATTAATTCCTACATGACTTATATCTAGATGGATGCTTTTACTTTGTTCATAAAAGCTGAGGAGTGAGGTGGCTATGATTGCTGAAAACAGTGACCTCCCTTCCTCCCTCCCTTCCTTGGAAGATCCCCATGAGCATGAAATGGAAATATGGTACAAATGATAAAATATACACTGACACACTCTAATTTCACCTACTGATTGATGGGTCAGAGCTGGTAATGGCTGATCAGGAAAGTGGTTATGGCAGATGACTTTATGAAAACAATGGCCTATGGTCATGCCTGTTATGGACAAGATAAAATCCATGTTAGGATCATTAAGAAAGGAATAATGCCTTTTATATTATTTGTATAATGCCTTTATTCCAATCTATGGTAAATCATAGTAAAATTCTTTTATGGTAAAATAATTTATAATCATGAATTTCATCTCTGCCAGATGTGTGAACTATGTACAGTTCTGAACACCACATCCTGAAACTGATAATTTGAAACTAGAAAATATGTACATCTAGGACATTTTTATTTTAGGAAAAAATATAGATTAAGGTGAATATGATAAAGTTGCATAAAATATGGTTTGGTGTGGAGTTTCCCACTGTATTTATAACAGTACAGCCTGGAATCATCCAATGAACTTGAATAGTGCCTGGATCAATATAAATCAAAGTAAATATTTCTTTACACAATCCATCTTTAACATTTGTTGAGTGTAATGATGGCCACCAACTTGGATGTTTTTTTTAAAAGGAGGTAAGACAAATGCATCCATAAAACTAGCAGAAGTGATTAATCATGATGGATATAGACTTTCTCCTAGTAGAGGATATCTTGGGGAACTGCAAGTAGGAAATAAGGGCTGCTGTCATCTCTGTTCATGAGCCTGTTATAGCTCTTTTGTTGATCAGTGAAAATACTGTGCTAAACTATATTGGCACAATGTTTTTCTGAAACTGTTTCTTTAGCATTACTTGGATATTGGAAAGAGAGGATTTAGAAGAACTCTGCACTTGTTACGGACTCAGATTTCAAAATTCAAAACATCATCCTGATCAAAGTAGGACATTGTGTTACCAACAGAAGAAGGTCCTGCTATACCAATTATTAATAAAGAATTTTTTAAAGTGCTATTAGCTTCTAGGCATTCTTTTCTTCTTTATCTGCAGTTGTATCTTATTTTGACTTCATTATTCTGGAGAAGAACATTCATGTAGCTATTAAATGCACTTTCCAAGGCTGTTGCATTTTGTTTGAAAGTCTCAGGTGTATTTTATATTATTAACACAATGCCTGGCCATCAGTGGGAAGCATATATTTGTAAGTTAAGGTATCTGGTATGTGCTAGCTGTAAAGATTTTGCTGTGCACTGCAGTAGTACAGATGTGTGGCATTGAAAACTAGGTACAGCATTGCCATTGAACTCTGTGCCAGTTACAATTCAAAGACCAGTCTCAGGGTTGACCCGATGTCTGATGTAACATGTGGGCTGACTGTCCAGTTATTCATGGTGACAGTCCTGTACAGGTAATTATGTTCACCAAAATTAAAGAGTGATGCTATAGCTTTTCTAGCATAAATACTGTATACATGGAGGATCCCCAGCTTAAATTATTTTAATTAACCAGGTTATTTTCTGACACTCAGGGAAGATGCCAACCTTCTGGAAGGGGGCAAAGGCGAGTACTAATTCACCAGGATAGTCTCTATGACATCCAGAAGTTCATCACCAATTCACCTCTTCACATATAAAACAAACTAGTAGACTAGGAATAGCTCAGAAATATAAACAAATAGAAAATATATTTGTTTGTGTTGGGGGGTGGACTGGAGGGAGTTTTAGGAAGGTGGCTGGCAAAAACAATCCTATAATAAATACCATTTGAACTAATAAATGAATATATGAATTAATAAATATTACCAAACAGTTCAGAATATTGAGAGATGGAAGCATGTCTTCTGGAGATGGGTCTTCTGCCTGTCATCAAAACCACATACTTTTCACTTTAATTCCTTGTGTACAGTATTTGCTTAAATGCCTGCTTAGAGCTTGAGAAGAAAAGAAAAACGAACCCACTGAGAACTGGTTGAAAGGTGATAATGAAATGGAGTAACCGAAAAGGGAAAAGGAGACAAACAGAGATAAAAAAGAAGCAAGGAGAACTTTAAGTTTCCTGAAGAAGAAATTTCCAGAATGTGCAAAACAGCTATTTTTATAAGTGCCATAGATAGAATTAACAGTTGCCTATAGAAATCATTGGAGAAATCAAGACCTTTAATATAGATGGGATTCCAATTTTGGCCAGGCCCTTACTCTGCCCAACTGCTCCCAAGTCCCCAAAAATAAGCATCAAAGAGAAGGCTGTCTGCTTTTACAAATTCAGTTTTTATTTGGTGTGAAACATTTCAAATGTAAAGGGAAAAAAAAGTCCCACCATCCTAATATAGATTCCAAGTCAAATATAGTTCATTCTTCATACTGCAGGTTGGAGGAGAAAATGGTAGAACAAGAGTGGCTTATAGCAGCCTAGCAGTGTGAGTCTTACCATTTCTGAGTGGTTTACTGTATTGTGCAGAATTTATGGCATCTTTGTTAGAAGCAATGTAAGCAATTGCCCCAGGCTCTGAACATGGAGCAAGTCCCATTCAACATATTCAAAAAAATCAGTGAGCATTTCACTGTACAAGTAGATTCTCCTTTGCCTCCTTATAAGGCAATTGGTTCTAAGGACCTCTTTGAGGGGTAGACAGTCCCATGGCAAAAGCAGATGCCAATAAAAATAGTTGGCCCTTTCCTCATAAGATGATTGGATTTAATAACTACTTTTTTCTGTGAGTGTTTGGTGAAAGATGGAGCTGGTCTACATGGTGAAGCAGCAGCAGGTAGAAGTGACAATGTTTTAATTATATTTTTATCTGCCTCAGAACAAGTCTATCACAAAGGATATATTGATTGTGACTAGAACACTCAGTGTTTCATGGTGAATGGAGGTTAGATAGCAAGTTCTATGGAATCTTGTTAAATACATTTACTGTAACTCCATAATGATTGTGTCAATAATATATACTGTTTTCTTTCTATCCACCCAAATGATGCAGCTAAAGAAGCACCAGCTTCACATGCTTTTTGATATGTCTCTGCCACTTATCTCCTGTGATTTTCTGTACTTTTTAAAGTCCTGCCATACCCTCTTTGAAATGGGGATGACTCCACTCTGGTGTCCTTTTTTCTGTTACGAGATCTATCTTTTTATGGCAATACAAGTTTCAGCTGTCTACAGACAAGATCACAATGTCTGTAGTACATTAGTCTTATTGAGTGAGGAATGGATGGATAACTTTTATTAGACAAACTAACCTTTAAAATGCTTGTTAATAAAAACTCACAGGGAACAGAACAGTATGAAACTGCCATTTTGAGTTTGCCAACTCTAACTGTCTCCCTGTGCCACTCTGCCCCATTCCCCAGTTTGAGGGACCATTCTAATCCGCCAGAGTTCTGCCAAGGATTTCAAAGGGACTGTGAATGGCACCCCAAATCTTATGCATTTCCCTTAAATAGATAAATGTGCCTGGCTAGTGGGTGTGTGATAACACAGTGCCAGGCAAAGATTCTTAATTCAAATGCCATGCTGAGTCCCAAGCTGGTAAGGGTTGAGAAGCTGCAAGAACAACAAACTTAGCAGCTGGTGGGGAGAATGTCTTATCCATTAATGACTCACTCCAGCCAACTCAAGCTATATCACTGGCAGGCTATGCTCAGAGATATAAATTGATCAGTAATATGAATCTGGAGGCATATGTCTGAAAATGGCAGGATGGAAGGCTCCAATCACATTTCAATAATCAATAGCTATCCATCACTCTTGACTTTATCTCATAACAATTGCAGAAGAAACAAGAGTGTGGAGTTGCTTTCTCCAGTGCACTCATTAGGAATGCAAAGGTTTAGTCGCTAGTCGAGATGTTAAGGTAATTAGAAGGGGAGAAAATGGAAGAAATGTACGTTGCTATAGCAATACATTCATCATGATCTACTGCATAAACACCCAGATTAATTTACAAGATGCCAGATAGACATCTGCATGGTACTTGCAGACGCCAACTTATTTGCTTTTATTAAGGCTTAATCATCGACAGTGGAGCTTTCAAGGTATGTGTGCTATCACTGTCAATCATAGAGATACTAAATGCTTTTAAGGGCAATTCACCAAAGCAGCAAACAGCTTAAGTGTTAGATTGTGCACAACTCCTCTCTATACGGATGAGAGCTGGTTGAGTGAGGTGATACTAGAATGGCTCACAAATGTTGTAACTCAGAGTGCTCCAAGGCAATTCAAGCTACCCATATGTCCTATATGTGAAGTGAAGGATGGCAAATGGTAATGCGCCAGGTGCCAGTTGGGGCCCTTAAGTACATCAGTCTTCACTAATAAACTTAATGATGCTCCATGTCATGTATCCTGAGCTGAGAGTTGTAGCCTTGTCCAGGAAAAGGTGCACCCCTAATAAGAAAAAAACTGGATCCAGTTCTGCCCTCCAAATACGGCAAAATATTTAATTCAATATGATGCTACAACAGGGTATACAAATAGGCAGGTGATAAAAGATCTGAATTGCCACATGTTTTATGGGTCTGGTGATGCCTTGTGCTTTGGATTAGAAAAATAGAGTCAGAGAAAGACGTGCTTCAGAAGAGAGACAGAAAAGGCAGTACTGCTTTAACAACTGAAGCTTTGCAAAACTATGTTTCTTGTATTATCAGTTGCAGTGGAACAGTCACATAAGAACAATCACCTAGATTCTTGAGATTTCAGTGAATAAGATACTGCATGTCTCTGGTTTAATGCACATTAGACTTCGTTTATAATTCATTATCTCCTTTAAAAACAGTACGAATATAATAAAACACAATTCTGTTATTCAGGTTATAACTGAACTCATGTCTTCATTTCAGTTTTGTTTTTTCCAACCTATTTATAACTTTGATCTGGGTGTTTTTTACAACAGTTTGTACCTCTTTCTGTATGTTCCCATTTTGCACACATTTCTCCTAATACAGTAAACACATTTTTTATGCAGTTTTATCTAGTGTAACAAATTTGTGCATGCAATTTCCATTACAATATATAATACTTTCACTAATCTGTGCATTTTGTGCACACTTTGCATTATGAATTCAGAAAAATGAATATCAAAACTGCATTTTGGTTTCCAGCTAAGCTGTTTTATGGATCTTTGAATTTAAAACTTCAGTATAAGCAGAGGGAATTAGAAAATTGTCCCAATCAAGTTTTTATGGCTGAAATAATAAGGAAAAAATATTATTTGATTTATTTCTGCACATTACTGAAAGTTCCTTTTTGTCAGCGAGTCACTCTGTAAAATTGAGTCACACCAAGCATCTGGGACTGGATTTTCTCCCTACCCCTACAGCTCCCTTTATAAATGAAAAGACTTCCTCTTTCCCTCTGAAGTTCCTTTACAACTGAAAAGAAAACTTTGCTCTCCTTGCTTACCTTAGAATAGTTAGGTAAAGGTAAAGGTTTCCCTTGACGTAAAGTCCAGTCGAATCTGACTCTAGGGGGCGGTGCTCATCTCCGTTTCTAAGCCTTGGAGCCGGCGTTGTCATAGACACTTCCGGGTCATGTGGCCAGCATGACTCACGGAACGCTGTTACCTTCCCGCCGAAGCGGTACCTATTGATCTACTCACATTTGCATGTTTTCGAACTGCTAGGTGAGCAGGAGCTGGGACGAGCAACGGGAGCTCACCCCGCCGCGCGGTTTCGAACCGCCGACCTTCCGATCGACAGCTCAGCGGTTTAACCCGCAGCGCCACCGCGTCCCATCCCATTAGAATAGTTAGGCAAGACAAAACTGACTTGAAACAGCAGGGAGTCAGTTCCATGCAATTGTCTAGGTATAAACTAATTGGGGGAGGTTAAGAGTGTTCAGGGTAACCCGAACAGGAACTAAAACATCCCATGGAAGATTGGAGACTGCCTAATCTTGTCAACATTCCAGCGAAGTTAACAAGTTCCTTTCTAATATTGCCGGCATTTCCCAACATCCCTGACAATTACAATTAGATCCCTTCCAGTGCCAGGATTCAAATTGTCTATAAAAATTCTTGTTTTCAGAACTGGATCAGCCCCTAAGAAGGAAAAAAAGGAGCACTGGATTGGTAAGATTTGGTTTGGTTAAGGTTTGGAATTCTGGGAATGAAGTGGGTAATATTCAAGGGCCAGGATTAGCCAGTTTTGGATACATTGAGGGCGAAGGGGTAATTCCAAAAGTGAGATGGCAGAGCTGGTGCCAGCAGCACAGGCATGGGCTGTGGCCATTCCATGTGATAGGTAATTCTGGGGGTCAAGGTAGAGCTTCCTTGATTCTGCTTCACAAAGTAAGTCCTAGTAGTGTTCCAAGGCACCTCCCAGGAGCAGATTGTTGTTGGATCCAGAAGAATAAGAATATTTTGGGGGTGGAGAGGAAAATGTAGTCTGTTGCATTTTTGTTGCATTCAACTGAAAGTGAGTGAGTGATTGTCAGTCTTCTTTCTTTCTTCCTCACTTACTGGTTGCCTCATACAGCCTCCTACATTTTGAGAGCTGGAGGAAAATCTGGTGACCCCTTGAATTTGGAAAGCAAGGATGTAAGGTGATCACTGTATTCATTCTCTCTCTCTCTCTCTCTCTCTGTTTCAAGGTGGAGGGGATTCTTTTTCAAGATGGGGAAAAGGCAACAAAGAACAATGGTTTCTGAAGCAATCGGATCAGTGATCTCCACAGAACAATTCCAGAAGGAAAACACCTTTGAACTTAAAATATATATATATATATTATTATGTATCTATAGGAAAGGCTGCTGAGAGAGAAGTCCAGTAAGCAAATGTGGGAAGCTAGTTTCTGGTGGAAAGGGGAAAGCCACTTCAAAGATGTTCCCCAATAAATAGAAGAAAAAAAAATCAGGCAATGTTTTATTTACAGGATAGTAATAGAATTCTGAAACAAGAAAACAAGAAATTAAAGGAACAGCTAGTGTGCAGAGCTATTTAACAAAACCAAATGAATAAAAAGAATGAATATGGGAATATCAGTCCATTGCACATGCCAAGCAACAGAAAACAAAACAAAACAAAACAGACAAAACACCTAATGGCCCTTCAGATTTCTCAGCTTGAAAGGCCAAATAATAACTTTCCCAATGGCAAATATTTAAAAACCCAAGCTAGACATTTTAATCACGCAAAGAAACTACATCTACCACGCAGCAATTGCAGCAACCTGGTCTGCTTCAACTGTGGGCAACTAGGACATTGCCAGAACCAATGCCCATCATCCCTCTGGTGGAGCATGCCAGTTCCCTTGCTGCAGATTTCTACACCTGAGGAAATGCTGCTTCCTCAGCAATCACAGTGTGGTCCCCTAACCCTAACCGAACTCTCATTAGGGAAGGCTTAGTGACCTTTGGCAAAATCTTGCTCCCTTTACATTTTGCAAGGGACAGGCAAGTATGGAGCATAAGTCTTTAATCTTGAGCAGTACAGAATGAACAACAGAATGAATGCAAGTAAGTTTGCAGGAAAAACAAGAACAACCCAGGAACCAATAAATTTTCGGAGCCCAGACTTGTGAGAAGCCAAGAATTACTAGCAGGTTTTGTTGTTGTGTCTGTTCATGCACATGTCTGCCTGTGCCTGGAACCTGAGGGGCAGCCATCCCTAAGTACCCAAAATAATTATTTTGAGGTAACTTAGAAAGCAAGTGTGCCTCCTGGTTGTCCCTATTTCTCAGTTTCTTGTTCATATTAGGCTTTCAAGGGCAAACTAATGAATTTTCCTCAGCTCCCCAGAATACAAGTAGGGAAACGAGATTTTCTTCAGAGGACATTTTTAGACTCTGGGGACCCTCATCCTATAACCCTGGATTTCCCTAAGTCTCAGCCACTACAGCTGATTCTGTGCTGAGAATGCAAGCTATCAGGGAACAACAAATAAGTAAATTAAAAATGCCCCAAACCACCCAGAGTCCCTCTGGTGGGAGGAGATGGGCGGTGACAAATTTGATGAATGAATGAATGAATAAATATACCATCTCCATGTGGCCAGGCATAACTATCAGGTTTCAAGTGAATTTGATACAGAAATTTTGTTTGCAAAACCCCATGCTATCAGAAATCAGTTATGCAGTAAAAGAAATTTGCCAACTACAGATCTAGCACATATCACGGCTGAATCATCATCATTATCATCAATAGGAATAAGGATCTGAATTATCTGTCAGTGAGTGAGTGAGTGAGTGAGTGAGAAGCCTACAGCCAAAACAAGTTCTGCAGTGTTTAAATCCTATCTTGCTGGACTGCAAAGGAAGAACACTAGTGAAACGTTTACAATTGCCACCCAAACTCAAGTCTCAAATAATAAAAAGGAAAAAGCTGGAGACACTGTTCATGGCTCTCAAATAGCCAGCTGCAGGCTCCCTACTAAAAACTCAACAGACCAAAAAAAAAAAAAAAAGCAGAACTTCACATACAGTAAGCTTGCAAAAGGAAAGGTCACTACCAGGTATAACAATACAATTTAAGACTAACTTTTAACCACTGTTTCTTAAAACAAATACCTTCTATTGAAGCCACAGGAACATGAACATGACATTTAAACTTGTAAATGAGGATGTGTTTTAATACAATATCACGGATGGAAATAACAGCATCTCAGTTCTTATAGCCCTTTTCTACTTCAGTACTCTTTGCTAACTGCAAAAAAGAAACTGAAGCAAAACAAAACTCTTGCCTCAGAAATACTGGCAATGGTTAGAGCATCAGGCTTCCCAAAAGTTCCACTATTTTCCTATTTGCTCCACATCCTATCTCTGAGCCACTCACTATTTTTATGGGACCTATATGTCTTTCCTCTAATTCTCTCTTCTTCTGTAAGTCTATTTCAGGGTTTCTCAACTAGGGGTTCCCTGAGAGATCACAATGTATTTAAAAAAATATTTCAAATTTGGACAACTTCACATTAAAGAGGTAAGTTTCATTCTTTATTTTTAGTTTAAGAACACTGTTAATGCATATATACAGGCCCACACACGAAACAAATATAATAATTTTGTCACTTCCGGCCTATATTTGAGCCTGAATGTGCAGGGGTTCCCCAAGGCCCCAAAAACATTTCAAGGGTTCCTCCAGGGTCAAAAGGTTGAGAGAGGCTTTGGATGGATTTGAGAAGGTTTCTAACCTTTTCAGGGCCATCTGCTAAGAAGGTCACTTTAGTAAAGGTCTCCTAGAGGCTTAGCTTCTCCCCTCTTGCCCCTTCTCTCTGTGCTCTTTATCAAAATATCTAGACAATTTCTGATGTGGCTACTGCCTGAAATACTAGTAGATGCCTCTGCCAAATGTGTAACCCTTTCTAAACCACTTTGTGCTACCCAGCAAATTCAGGTCTATGAACCAGGAAAGCACTATGGGTGCTCTTATAGATGCGCAGTGGCCCCTAAGGCCCTCCTTTCACATTTTGCCTTCTTGTTCATAAGGAGCAAAAAAAGAGGGATGGAAGCTTAAGTTTTTGCTTCAGAATGACTAATGCCAAATGGTCAGACACCATAAGATCCTGATGGGCAGACCAATGAGAGTTTCTGTACCCCCACCCAGATGGATATGAACTCTCCAGATGACTTCACTATGGACCAACTGACAACTTGAAACTGGGTGCAGACCAAATTTGTAGTCACCTCAAGCCTAGATACTAGATCTAAATCAAGTCTTCAAGAACACCCTTCAGCCAAAGTGGAAAAGACCCCTGCAAAACTTGTTGACCACCAACTGATCTGTCTTCAAAGAAAAAAAATTAAAAAGAAGAAGGGGCTCTTAACACTTCAGGTGCATGGGAAAAATTGAAGTCCCTTCCTGCACACTCCCATCCAAATGCGGGTAAGGATCAATGGGAAAAACAATGTACATATCATAGGCTAAGATATGAGATTTTTTTTTTTTTTCTCTCTAGCCCCTCTGGTTTCTTTTTCCCATTGGAGGAAAGAGATCCCATTTTAAAAAACAGTGTTGTGCTCCACTTCCCTCATCCATAATTAAGTGACTCAAGCCCTCTGTCCTTCTCAATGCTATGTCTGTATTCTTACATGTCCAAAAGATCCTTTTCACATACTCAGAAGATTTTTCTTCATTATCACCATCTAAAATATACAGGGTGAGTGCTTCCTCAAGGGATCACTTCCATCCCTTGGTGACAGAACTGGACAGGACTGGAAGACTGCAGTCCTAAGCATGCTTATTGAAAGTTAAAATCAATGTGTTGTAATCAATAGCACTTAACAGAAAGTACATTTTGGATGGGCACATTAATGCAAACTCTACTATTATTTTTTTTTCTTTCAGAAATCTAATTTGTGGGTTAAGGTAATCCACCCCCTAAATGCACTTTATCTCTTCTATGTCCATTCCCAATATATTAAGATGCTGTCTTCTAATTTGGTACAACTCACACACCCTTATCTAATATCTTTACGCCCATTAGGTCAGCCTAGGTTGAATCTTGCCAACCTCACGGTTCTTCGTGAAATCCCATTGAACCAATTACTTTCTTCCTAAAGGGCAAAGATTAGGAGTTAACTTCAGTCTGTTAATTTGGGTCAAATTAGGAAAACCACTAAATGAAGTCTAACTCTTACAACAAAGTGTCTGTGTTGGTGGGAGGATCTGACATTTCTTAGATTCTATTTTGTTATCTTCTGTCACTTTATGTTTCAAATATTGACTTATAACAATAAACAATATGCATGCCTGAAAAATCAAATTCTTAATCAGTTGAATTCTACAGGAGCTCAGCACTCATCCTAACCCAAGGCCTGGGGGAACAACCAAGTTTTCAAATACTTATTCAACATCATCTGGATGGAGCTGTACAAATCTCTAAGGGAAAGCTGTTCCAGAGAGCATGCCCTGTGACAGAGAAGGTATGCTTCCTAGGTCCCAATAGATGGCATTGTTTAATTAAGGGGACCTGATCATTGGGCAGAAACTGTTGGACATAAGCTATCTTAGATATCATTAGATAGCCAAGCCCTATGCCATGAAGTGTTTATAGTGGCAGCCACTACCTTGACTTGCACATGAAAGGCAACCAGCAACCAGTGCAACTTGAGGAGCAGTGGTGTCACATGGCATACCAAGGCATGCCCATTATTGCCTGTGTGGCTGTATTCTGTACCAACTGTAGTGGTCTTCCAGGGCAGCCTTAGGTTGATCACATTTCAATTGTTCACTCGTAAAATGAGCTAAGGCACAGGTGACTGTTTGAAATGCTTCCTAGTCTAGGAATTAGCAGAACTGGTGTACAAATTGAATCTGTGGGAAAGCCTTCTTTGCATTAGCTTCCACCTGCTCTTCAAACAGGAGCTACAACTCCAAGAAAACCCTTAGATTGCATAGCAGTCTTGAGTAGGAAAGTGCTATCCCATTCAAGATTAAAAATGGAAAGTTTCCTGAGTCAGGAGGCCCAAATAACCATGACACTTGGTCCTGGCAGGATTGAGCCTGAATCTGTTCCTCCTCTTTATACCCTCTCAGTCTCCAGACACTGGGACAAGGCATTGGCAGCAACACTTGGGCAGCCTGGGGTTGAGATGTATGATTGGGTATTATCAGCATACTGATGATACTACACCATAAGCTGACAGATTAATTTACCCATAGGTTTTGTGTTAAACAGTTGGTTTAACAATGGTTGTACCATTGAGTCCTGAAGCACCCTACAAGAAAAGGGCCATGGGTTTGACCTCCCCCCAACACATGTCCAAATGGGAAAAGGAGGAGAATCACCACAAGAAGGTGCCCCCACCAATCTTCACAGCTGGCCCAGAATGTTACCATGATCAATGGTATCAAAAACCACAGAGAGATTAAGCAGAACTAGGACAAATGTACTACCCTTGTCCCAGCCCCACCAAAGGTCATCAACAAGTGTGATCAATATTGTTGTGACTATATCCCATTTTGAAAGCCCACTGACATGGGTCCAGATAATCCATATCTTCCAGAATCCTCTGGAGCTGCGGCCTGACAGCCCGTTCAGCAAGTTTTCCCCAAAAAGGGAAAGTTGAAAAGAAAGAAAAGAAAGAAAATTGTCCAGAATTGTTGGGTACAACAGTGGCCTCTTGAGGAGGCGGCATATCACTGCTTCCTTCCAGGCTGGAGGAACCACCCTAACACCACCACATGGACACGACCACATGTCACCTCCCAGATAGCTTTAACATCCCAGAAAGGATGTGGATCTAATAAACATATGGCTGGGCAGGAATCACAGACTTAAATTCATCCCAGGAGAACCTGCAAGACTGTGCCTCAGACACCTTAACTGGACTTGCGTATTCAAGAGTCCAATTCCAAGAAGATCCAACAGACTTTATCCACCCGATAGCTGGAGTATTCCTTATAGTGGCCCCGTAGATAGTCATGTGGCTTATCCGCCCCCAGCAATGACTGTGTCACCCTAAACATGGCGATTGGACAGCTAAGTGGATGCAATAAGGGTGGTCCTGTAAGGTTTTCTATGTTCCTCTTGATTGTTTTTCTTGTAAGAAAAACAGTTCCAAGGATAAGTTGATGTTATAATTGTTAAGAGTTGTGATTACTAGAACTGCTGTACACATGGTGTCATGGGAAATGGCTATTGAACGGCCTACTTTTCTTCATTCTGGGGTCATTTTCCCAACAAGACACACTTACAAGGTATAAGCTTTACTGTAGAAGAGACTGTTCATGTAATCAATGTTTTTTATTGGTTGGCTTGATCATAGTATTAAGATTGCATAAACATTGAGCCAAATTTGGGTACATTTCTTGGGGGAGGGAAGGCAAATCCGTATCAGTTGTTTGTAAAAATCATTCCAGATTCCAGCAAGCAAGCTAAGATCCTTATCGAAATCTCAGCTAATCTAAGAATGCTTTCTTACCTCCTACAACTGGCAGAAATAAAATATTTGCTTCTATTACAAGATTGCCCTTTGAAATAATGTTAATACTGTGCTCCTGATTTTTTAAAAAAATGTACAGAAAGCACATTATTATTATTATTATTATTCCTACTCCTCCTCCAGTCAATCTGACATAACAGGAAGGGAAATTCTTTCACATAGGCTTCCCAAGCACTCTTAGATCATGATCCTATATGTGTTTTCTTGAAAGTCCAACTGTTTTCAGTGGGAATTACTCTGAAGTAAACATGCGCAGAATTGCTCCTATCCTGCACAGTTCTATGCTTGTCTACTCAGAGGCAAGACCTATGGAGTTCAGTATGACTTATGCCAGGCAAGTGAGTTTAGAATTGCAGCCTTAGTTCTTTTCCTTTGTATACTTTGCGCATATAATATAGATAATTAGAAAGTATAAAACCAAAGCAAACTGTATGCAGTTCAATTGCTTTTCCCAAGTGTAGTTTACTTGGACTGTCAATATGTTGCATATCACCCAGTGGGCCCTTTCTACTGGGTATTGTGAATTAAATAAACCAAGACTGAACACATGTCTTAAAACCACAATAGTTTATTTATAAGACGAAAGGCAGCCCATCAAACTTTCCACAGGAATTGAAAAAAATCATCATGGACTGAAAGCCTTTACTTTCTTTCCATTCATATAATTTTGGTTTTGGGCTAACACTTAACACAGTATTCAGTTCAAAAGACTATGCCTTGCATTTAAAGTAAAGAATGACTCTTCTGCACAAACTTGTAATTTTTCTTCTCCAGTCCTTTAGCATTTTCTCTCAGCCTTCCACATGGAGTGTTTAGCTAGCATTTATGCCCTCCCCATGCCAATCCAAGTGTCTGCTTTTCTAATTGTTGTTTTGTATAAAAAGAATGAAGGCATAACTTTTTTTACTGACTTCACATAACCCTTTTGTCATGTTTGGTTCCCATTCCTACTACCAAATCTTTCTGTGTAAGAAGCAAGTTTTTGTGGGCCTGTCTGTTCCATAAGAGACCACTAAGGGAATAAAGACAAGATAAAATCAACAGGATTTAACAGGATATGTTAAAGAAGCATAGTAATGGAGGTGGTACTGATAGTGAAATTTATACAGAATTTTCCTTAGAAGACAAACCTTCAGTACCTCCACTGAAGTAAACGAATTAAGCCAAGTGTTTAATTAACTGCAAATATTTGGCACGCAGGCAGCTGTTGGCACTGCACTACACCGTGTACAATGCTATGCAATGCTATGCATACATATAAACTGCATTTTTCAAGATCCTTCTTTTACTATGCCAGTAAAATATTTGAACGTTTTATTAAATAACTTTCCTACAGTATATAAAAATTCTCGAGTAAAAATCATGCGTGTTAGTTTTCCTCATAAAGGGGTTTATTTATCAATTTTGGGGAGAATTATTGAAAGATAAACGCCTTTGCCTTTTGTATATGGTTGACTCCTAAGCATATTTACAGTAAAAACTTTTTATTTCTTCATATACATTTTATTTTGTGATGGCTACTCCCCAAATAAATATATAATAATCTCTGTCTCCACATTTTAGAATATATATATGCAGAACTCTTTGTTTTCTTTCATATTTTTCATTGCTCATGCCAAGTGTTTCCTTTTTTGAACACAGATGGATGCTCAGAAAACCATCATAGAAAAGTGGAATCTTTCAAATTAATTGAAATGTGCACACACATTTGTTTTATTACACTATAAAATAAGCAGCTTTTTGAGGATTGGGAATTGGGAAATGAGAGAAGAGGGAACCACAGGGTTGAAAATAATTGCATGGGAGGAGCTGTAGTTGCAAATGCTATGATAGGCCTACCATACCTGGGTTGCAAAAATATAGGCAATTGCTAAATGGTAACAAGTTTTCCATATCTGTTTGCTGCCATCCAATGGTCACCTGGATTTTTGCTGGCCAGATAGGATAGCTCTATGCTATGAGAGCTGTAGTGGAAGGGTTATTTCAGGACCCGAAGCCATAGTCACATGACATTAGAATCTCACAGTTAGGATTGTTTTGGACTTTGGTCTCCATAAAGAGACTACTGATTAGCCAAGTCCTATGAAATTCTTTTTTCAAAACTATGGGTTCCTGGGCATTGTTATCCAGTTTTCATTTTGTAAATATTCTGATCCAACATAGTTCTGTTATAAGAAAGCCAATTTCACTTTGTTCTGTGCTTCTAGACTGCTAATTATAAAGGAGTTCTTCTCAAAAGAAATAAAGGCACTATGACTCAGTTGTAACTCATCCTTTTCTTTTACCTGATTGAAGATTTAATTCCATGCTTGAAATGTTGAAGTATCTGTGAAGATCATGATACCATTGCATAATCTGAGAAAATCAATAGAGCAGGTGAAAGTTAAGTACTGCAGTCAACATGTCATCAAATATTCCTACTGAGCACAGATACCAAAACAATACATAACAATAATGACATCAACAATTAAAGAAGGGGTTTCTTTCAAACAAAATCTAGTTCCTTAAGAAAAGAAGCAACTAAATGTGCTACAACAGTTTGCATTTTTACTGCATTTCATCTCCTCATTTTGACACTGAATTGTTCTTGCATTAGCATCTTTATGGTGTTTCCAGCCTGTGACTCACTAAGCTAGTATTTTCAAATACTGGGGACAAACAATTTTTTTTTTTTAGAATAAACACTGCACTGGGAGAGATGCACAAATCCCATTCAGAAACAACTTACATAATGGGATTTTTGCCTTTGCATATCTCCTGATGCATCATTTTGAAAAGAAGTTTGTACCTTAAATCTTAAGCACCTTATTTTTCCCCATTTCTTTTCCTTGACATTTTGTAACAGCTGACTTTAAACTTTGTACAAGAGAACTAAGAGACATTCTACCTTTACCTCTACCTCCGCTCCCCCCTGCAAGCTTTCTATACAAGATTCATCTTTATCAAATAGATTACAATGGAACTTTAAAGTCTCACACTGTTTTTGTAATAAATGGGTATGATGAAGCCACCTGAAAGACTTGCAAGAAAACTCACTCCAAAGGCAATAGGGAATTTAAGCTTTCACTCAGCATGTAGTCATCTCCAGTTATATATTAGAATAACAAGGCAGGTTTAGTAGGCTGCATTCTTTTATTCTTTATTTATTTCTTACTGCTGACTGAAACTTGCAGTAGAGGCTTTCCAGATGACAGTATTCTGTGGATATAATAAAAGGTATCCATTCCTCTGGAAAAGAGAGGAAGGGTGACTATTATAAGGCTATCTTAGTCCTGGCTGATATATAGCTAAGCTATAGTGACCATGGACTAAAGGATTTTGCACATTTAGATTAGAAACATGGAACTAATACAAATCACTTGCCTTTTTACCTCATGAGCACTTCAGTTCTTTGTTGAAGATGGTAGACTGCATCACTTTTCAATAGCAAATTAGGTTGTTTGTTGGAAAACATTCTGTCTGGGATAAATGGAGGCCAACTTTCTTTGTTCTTATATTTTTATCCTTGGCCTGAAAGAACTCTTAATTTAGTTTACAAACAACAACACAATACAGTTGAAAAGACACAATTCAATAGAAAAAGGGTTGATTGAGAAAATGAAAAAGACTCCAGTTCCTATTCTTACATTTTCATAATAGTTCAGAGAATGGTGAAATGAAATAAAAGCAGTTCAGAGAATGGAGGAAACGAATAAAGGTAAAAAACACAAGACAAGATAGTGTGGTCGTCTTCCCATCATTGTGTCTCTGTTCTTTTGTTAGACCCAAAATATTCTGCGAGAACCACCTCCATTAATGTTTCATTCTGATGGGTCCCTCTCTAAGAAGAAGGGAGACCATCTGTGGCAGAGGTAGTCTCCTTGCCACAATGCCACCTTCTGAGGTAAGAGTCATATTTGGCCCTGCTCATCTCTCCCAGTTCCTAGCTTTGAGCTTTAGTTTAAGGCATCAGGGCAGATAGGAATTCCTGAGGTACAGTGATAGTGCACCTGATCGTCCAAATTCCGATAAGAGGACCAACCCTTTGACTATAGACAATGAAGCCATAGTGCACTCATTTGCTACTATAAGTAGAAAGGGAAGATTCAACTTTCTGGGTTTTACAATAAAACTGGTTGATGAGTTTGAGTGACTAAGATCTCTACACAGAGAGAAGGGACTGATAATTAGAGATTTAAAATATTCTGGTGACAATGAATACTTAAATTCTGCTAAGGAGGCAAGGAGCTGGAATGAACTCAAATTATTGGACAAGAAGCTGAAGCTGGGGGAATCAAAGTGATTCAGATGGAAGGAGACTCAGAATTGTGAGTTTCTGGACCAAAGAATACATATGTAAGATGCTCTGGAATCCAAATCTGTTTTTATTTTTTTACCCTGTAAAATGTGGAAAGCTGTTTACTGAATAAACAATGACTGCTTGCATAGAGAAGAAAGCAAAGAACCAAACTTGGAAAAAGCTTTGATGGTTATTTCATCGCAGAGTAGGGAGATTGGTGGGCTTGGAAAGTAGGATAGAGGAACTTTCTGCTAAGCTTTCAGTAACATAATTCATTAGACTTCATGTATGTGAATGAATTGCAGGAGCACAGGAGTGTTATAGACCCTGTAATAAAACAGAATTCCTTGATCTTCTAGAATATGCTATTTAATGTAAGATCACCTGTTTGTACATGCTTGATGATTCACACAGGGAAAAATATATTTCTAATTTCAGAGTTCATAAATATTTTATTGTTGGGGAAATAGGAATAATCTGTATGATTCAACTGGCTGTCTATTAGCAGAGTTGTCAAGTGGGCATTTTTCTCTCCAGTCCCTACAACTATAAATGATGAAGACAATTACTAAGTTTCTGGGGGGAAAAATGAAGAAAGACTTAGCTGAGTTTGGTACTACTTTGCCCACTATTGCCTATTGAAATGAGAAGAACAGATATTCACACCAGATCACACTGATATATGACATTTATTAACATACTATGAGATAAGCGACAGATTGGGAAAATCAACAGAAAAGCACATGTCCAATATTTCCAGTGATTTTAATATGTGGCTTAAATTGTAGAAGGCTTGTTTATCCACAATAAAAGAGGAGTGGGAGGGATAATTCTAGTAATATAAAAAAAATGAAAATTACTTGAGTAACTGAAAGCACTGTCCAAATGCATATCTTTCCTCTTCTCACCTCACTTCACCCCCCTTTACCATACTCTACCCCAAACAAAAGTCATAACAAAAAAATGACATAAAGTTATACCATGTCAGAGGACTGAAATTTTCATATGCATTTTATCATTTTGTGTATAAAGCATTGTATTGTATACAGAATATATATACATAATGGCAGACGCATTATGGATATTTTCATGCTTACTGATCAAAAGTGCCAAACCTTTTAAGAAGGATTGGCTCTGTTAGCAGCATTCTCTTCTCCATGACCAGCATGGGAGGAAAGATTATGGGTGGTAGAGAACCAGAAGACCTCAGGGTACTAATATAGGAATTTGCACAGCAGCTTGCGAGAATCACTTTGTTTCATAGGTGTGGTTATTGTCCCAGTGGAGCTATTGGCACCTACCCTAGGTGGAGCGCCAGAGCCCCTTCCCTGTCCCCTGGAAGAAAGGTTACCAAATCTCTTTTCGTTTTTTTTTTTTTTTTCAGAGGCAACAGAGGCTTAGTTTCACCAAAAGACAAACAGGACCAAATGCACAGAGATTCAAACTCACATTTTGAGGTACTAAACACTCAAAATTTATCTCTGGATGGATTAACCTGTTCCTTTCATTTTTACCACATCTGCTTTAATCACTCTCTTTCCATCCTGTTTTTGAAGACAGTTTTTGAATTTTACTTTTTTAAAAATGATAAAATAATGAAACAAATTCCTTACCCAGCCTTAAAAGGGACCTTCAACTGGGCTGGAATGTTCAAACTTATCTATATATCTTGTTTTATCTTCCCCAGTTTTCACTTGCAGTCTGCCTGTTATTACTGTGGAATATTGTCCATTATATACTGATAGAAGGGATAGTGTACGTTCCCTCAATACTATATTTAAGGTTTTATTTAATATGTTATTATTAAAAATGGTAATGGTAGTGGTATACTTTCTGCCTGAAGATTTAGCATTGATCTTTTCATCATAGTCTATATGGTCTAAATCCTGAAGGAATTAAAACATTGCTGTGTTACCTGCTGGATTCTCAAGGGAGTGCTACCTTTTGGCAAGTACCTGAAAGTGCTGAACCCTGAGGCAGGACATGCAAATGTGAATGTTAAATGAATGTGATGATTCAGACATTGCACCTTCACATGGAGAAAAATCTGGCCTCTAGTTTAGAAGTCTGTGATTACATTGCCAAGCTCAAATGACTTCTCTGGGTATCACGATCAAATTATACTGCCAAGGGATGGGATTTTATTTCCTAGTCATCTGATTCAATCCACTAATAGAAAAGAAGTGTGGTATCTCCACAACTTGGGGGAAGAGTGAATCCTAGCTCTCATTTATTTGACCTGAACTCATAAGACATTTCTTTGCTTTGGCCTGGAGAGACCTAATGTTGAATGTTATTTCAGAAATAGATTTCTGATTTCTAAAACCCTGGCACCTATTCAAGATTTCAGAGGTTCATAGCATAGCAGGCAAGAATATTTAGGAAGAATATATGCCATTTTTGTCTTTTCCCAACAGATTATTTTAGCAGCTAACATATGCAGAAGTTTCATGAAAATCGCTGGAAAAAAATGACCATAAAAACTGTACAATTATTCTGATCATTTTACTTAATTCCTGATAGAATTCTTTTATGCAATCTTTATTTAGCAGAATATTACAGCAGTACTTAAAAGTGCCAAGCACTTTCAAAAAGTTCAAGGAGTGAATTGCTCAGAAATTAAATGACACAAAACCATTGAAATAAATGTCAGTTTAAAATAAAGGCTCTTGCTCATCTATAGTAGAAAGCTAAAACTTCAGCTCCAGGTTTATTAGAATTTCCAGTTGACATGACTATTGGTTTCGATACTAATATTGTGATTTGCTGGCTGATGGGAAAAATCAAGTTTATTTGATCTCTGCTCTAGAAACAAGTATAAATAACTGATAGATGAGAATATCTGATGGGGAAAGGCTTTTAAATTGGGACAGAGAAAACACATGAAATTGGTTAAAAATGAATTGCTAACAGTCTTTAACATTACTTAGAGATAATGATATAGAAGGTCCTGAAATTTAACATGAAATGAATGTAGTGAAAAAAGTGGCTGTAAAACATGAAAGACAAAGAAAAGATGTCTGTGCAACGTCTTCTACGTCTGTCCAGCCGAGGGATTTAAAGGTAAGAAGTTGAACTAGTACATTCAGTTTGACTTGGAAACAAATTGGCTACCAGTGCTGCTCCATCCATGAGCACTAATCAAAATGCTAAGTCAAACATCTTCTGACCCATTTTAAAGGGCAGCCTAAGACAGAGTACATAGCTGTAGTCTATATGAAAGGTTACCATTGAATGACCAATAGAAGCAAGATTTCAGTACACATGGGAGCCTGTGGTTCTGGCCATTTCTTGCCTCCTTGTACATCAAATAGCAGGAAAGGGACAGAATTTCAGACAGTCTACTTATTATTTCTGGGCAACAGCCAGATTATAGCCTCTATTTGTTGCACTGACATTTCATCTGACTACAAGGCAATATAATCCTCAATATAATCAGCAAGAATATAGGCTTCAGTATATTCTGGTTTGCAAGGAAACAAATTCGGTGTTCAGCATGCCTTCAGGGAAGACTAATATTCAAAAACAGCAGACATTTCATTGTCAACACTTATTTTTTTTATACACATATGCACTGCCAAGGTATAAAATGCTTGGGAGAAGATAAATTACTTTGTCAAGAGTAGAAAATATAACAGTGTGGATTCTGGGTGAGTTCAGTCCACACCAGAGCAGGCTTTCTCTATTGTAGATACCCAGATACATTCTTTAACTGGAACTGCCTGAAGGAGAACTTCCAAAGGTGATCTAAAATGGGAGAAAACATACTTTTAGATATTCTGGCACACAGCCATTCTGGGCTTTAAAATTCAACATCAACAGTTCAAACTGAGTCCTGAAATGGACTGGTAGCTCCTTCTTTTGAACTATCCATGGTTTCTGAATAGTTTTCTAAACTAGCTGTATCCAGAGTGCTTTGAATTTGCCTTGGGGACATGTATAACTGATGCCAAATTAGCCTTCTCAGTCCAGGTTGTTAGACTGGTAAGAATTGAGGGAAAAAAATGTTGATAGATCCCTGAAGCCACCTGTATCTCTAGTATAAAATTAGAATTGTAGAGTTGAGATGCACCACAAGGATCATCTAGTCCAATTCTCTGCAATGTGCATTTAAAGCATCCATAAGTGCATCCATAAATCTAGGTAGCTGTAATTTTCTAATGCTAGTTTCTAGTGGTCATGGAAAATAGTTCATGATCATATCCCCTTCAAAGATGTATCTTAAAAGATGTGTCCAGGTACAGTACTAAGTGAATTATAACTATTAAGAAAAGCTGACCATTGAGTTACAAAGCTATCATTTTTATCTTTTTCTAAGATTTTCAAAACAAATGTTATGTTTTGGTGATTTATAATACAAACCATAATCCAACATTCTTAAGGACTGAGTAATGTCTGCTGGAATAGTTATTTCCATTTTTATGTTAGCATATGGTAAATAAAACTTGTGATATTCATTCATTTCAGAATATATTCTATATAACGATGAACACACATTGGCATCATCCTGGCATGGTGGTAAATCTCTCTCTAGGAACTCAAATATCCACACATCATTTTAGCAGTAGAAGATTCAAGAATAAGGCTCAGATGGATGAGTTGCTTTTATTACAGATGTTAAACAAGATTTTATAACAACCAATATTAGCTTAAAAAAAAATCTAGGAATCTAGCCATCTCTGTATTTCAGCTCCCTGGGTCTCTTTTCCCCACCCTTATGTGGCAACAGACTTTTGCCATCCATGCTGCACAGGATTTTTGTTTTTATTGTCTTGACTTATCTTAGACTCTTTATTTGTCATATTTTTATTACCGCTCATCTCTCCCACTCGGGGGACCCTGGGCAGTTACCCTTTACTTCCAGCTTTGTGGTTCCAGCCCTTAGAGAAGGAAAAGAAAGTTCACACAAGGCTCCACATATTCAACTGAACTTCTAAAATGAGCCTAGATATATGTCCTTATATGCATGCAGGTACTTTTCCATATTAGCAGCCTTGTGTAGGTATATATACATGCTTAAGTCAGCATCAGGGTGTCCACTGTGATATTGTTGTACACAAATTCATTTCTCTTCAGGGAGCAGAATTTTGGGATTGTTAGGATGAAGCATTTTGGTCAGTATTTAACCAGATAAACTGCATTAGAATTGTAACTGAAGAAATAAAATGAAGAAATATTCTCTAGCAGATCCTTGATGCTAGTCTTCTGAGTACTAATCCTTTGAGGGTTTTGTTGACCAAACAAAACAAAAGGAAATAACCACACAAAGTCAGGAGCATTTTTAAATATGACATATTTGAATATATTTGGATGAATTAACCCTAAAATTATATTGAAATATAATTTATTTATTTCTATCTGTAAATAGTGGGTTACGTTCAATATTATGCAAGTGGACATCTCCTAGCTACCTTTCCGTTTATATTTGCATGATTTCACTCCCTATATTTCTTCGTGCTGATCCCAAATCCTCTGAACCAGGTTTGGGACTGATGGTGGTGTGGGAGGAGTGGGAAATCAAAAACGTTTTGCTCATAGAAGCTATTCTCTTAAGAAACATGCACAAATATATGTAACCCATCTTAATGAAAACATTTTTATTATAAACATTTTGGTTTTGTTCTTAAATATTTATATAGAGAGTAAATGGAATTGCATTGTGACCTACTGTCCTAATTCATATTATTTTTGAGTTTTTGAATATGGAAGCCATGTTGATATTGTAAGTATGGCTTGTGTATGTGAAATTAAAAAAAAAATCAAGGGTTGCATCTGTTTAGGCTAATCAGCAAAATGTAATATCTACTCAGCAATCTTGGAGGGGGGGGGAAACAAGGGAGAAGAAATATGAGGTAAGAATTTCCCAGGGAAAAAAATATTAAACAAGGTCTTGATTTTCCTGTCTTGAAAGTAATCTGTCTAATTCAACAACATTCATTCTTCATTACAAAGAAATAATGCTTAGTAGAAGCAATTAAAGAACTTCTAAAACAACCAAAATATTTCATAGATAAATATTTTTCCCACTTTGAATATTTACTCTTGTCAAATTTTCTTGAAAATTAAAATGAAGCCAAAGTTCACAGGCAATGGGTTCCACATAAATGGCTCATAGACACCATGGTTTTCAGAGGAGCTAAATATAGAAAAACTGAACTCTGACTCAGCCTTGTTCTCTCACAGTCTGTCCTTATAGATTAATAGCACTAAGAGTGTAATATTCGCTCAGCCTTCATGTAGGGCCAAATTCAGCCGCTCTTACCCTTGTTGATCTTTTTAAAGGTATTGATTATCTTCTGGCTATAATGGAGGGAAAGTGTATGAAGGGATTTCTGAAGTGTTGGCCTTGAATACGGCTGAGAGGAAAAGTCAATATTTTAGCCTTGAAGTGTCCTGGTGTCAACAGAGAAAGGCATGCTACATTCTAATTCCTGAATGCAAGGATACCTTCATCTTCTTTCTAATTGACTTTGATGCTCTGTGACTCATAATAAAGTCTAAGGGCATATTTTCTTGGTCTGCAATTAGTTTTCTAGTGGACTACTTGAAGAATTGGCTATTGGAATCCAACCCAAGGCCTCAGCCACTACATCTCCGTTTCAGGCCTTCTGGTCAGAAATGTATCCCAACATTTGTCTCCCGCACTATGATATCCTTTGGAGAGCTATATTTGCCCAAAGGCCTTCTCTAAATAAATAATGTTAAGCCAAATGATGCACGTCTATGGCAGGTGATTTTATCTCTTAGGTTTTTCAGATGTTAAACATTGCCAGGGGATTCTGCAGTGCTAGTGAGAGAGTCTAAAACCTTTTTCCTCTGTGCTGACTTTTAAACCCACTTTCTCACTTCCTGTTCAGGAAGAGACGCTCACTAAATAATTTCACCTTGTAGTAATAGATGGTTTTCAAGAGCAAGCAGATGCATTGGCATGTACAGAATCTACCTAGATGGGAGAAAGGACCTTAAGCCCAGCCTGCTGTTCTCTCCATCTTTCTTGAGACAGCCCTTAGCACACTCTCTTCCACCCTTAATTTAGTGCCATGGTTTTTTACTAGCCATGTTGCCAAATGAGGATTTTTCTTCCTCTGGTTAACTGGATTTTGCCTGAAGTTGTTTTTCTTTACCTTTCTCACTTTTTTCACTCTTTGAGGCTGTTTCAGGACTCATGGTAAAGGGTATGCTAAAGGAAACAATGTCTCTACCATGGATGCTTTGGGACTACTAGGGTTACATTTAGTTCATCTCTGTCCCTATTCCAATTGGGTGGCTGACAACTGCTAAGGCAAGGGGGGTAGCAATCTCCCCCCCCCCCGAGAAATATGTAGATCCTCAGATCAGGGATGCTACCTTGAACACCCTCCCTGGCCTAGTGGCCAGGAGGTGATTCACTGTGTGGCATTTATTATAGATGCATGGAGAAAGAGACTTGGGTTCCCCAAGCAATTCCACCATTATGATGACAGGTAACCTTTTATGGCAATCTCAGATAGCCTCCTTTGGAGAACAGCATTACATTGCTTTAATAGGCCCAAGTTTAAGTCTCATGTACACTTCCTTCTCCCACAGTTTTACCAGCATGGCCTTATTTTTCTCACAATGTTTTACATTTTAACTTTGGGATTTTTGGCACTGTAGCCATCAGCATCTTGTCTCTAGGTATAAACTGGCTGGAAATGAAGTTGGCTTTAAGAAATACCTTTCTGGAGTTCAACCCTTCCAGTCCAGTTGGTAGGAGGACTATATACTTTTCTTTCTTTTCTGCAATCTGCATTAAGGGCTTCTTTGGGAGCTCTCTGTTCATGTCATACTGTGTAGGACAGATTCTACAGCAGTTTTGTGAAAAATTGACAAACCTAGCAAGAGTGACAAATCCTGAAAATCTTCTGCAATTACAGATTTCCAAAATTCACAAAATGCACTGAGCTATGCTGATATATCCAGGCAAGTCCTTCAAGGGGCTAATCAGGAAACAAAAAATTCAACTCATAGCCAAGTTACTATGTGCTTTCTGGTGAGACTCCTAATTCAGCTGATCTGGAATTTTGCAGTTCCCACTATTGACTGAAGAATTCATAGAAAGAAAAAGTGACTATGAAAGTTTTGCTAGGAAGAAAGGAACTATAAAATTTATTTCTAGCCAGGAGGATTTGATGGTTTCATTTGATAACTTCTTGATCTGTAGACAGCACTTAGCACAGCCAGGTCTAATATAATACTTTGTCCTTAGGTTCATTCAGAACTTAGCCTGGAGGCAGATCTTTCTCCAGTGGAAAAAAATGTATCCCTGAGGAAAGAAAGCCTCTGAACTGTCTCTGTTTCTGTGGTTAAGGCATGCTGCAAGTTTCCTTTATTTCACTTAACCTGTTTTACTGCCTTACATTTTTTTGCTTTTGTACCTGACTTCATAGTTTTATAACTGATCTGCTAACCTAGCAAAGTGGTTTAGATAGACTTGGCTGAACTGGACCCTTAAAAGGATTTCCTGAGAAAAATCTCAGAATCAGTTTCGGAATAATAGGGTAATTACCCATGTTTTCCTTTTGATATCCCTGATAAAAACAAAACAAAACAAAAACAATCACAACTATTGATTCCCAGCCCTGCTACCCACAGTCCCCCTTTTTGGGGGAGATGGGCAGTGATAGAAATTCGAAAAATAAATAAATAAATAAATACATCATGATCATATGAGTCATTCCTATCTAACCGGTTTTGACAACCACTCTGTTTCTTTAGCTCCGCAGTGTTGGTCACCAGAAACAGAGGTAGCAGTTGCAAGGAAAGAAAGAGCGGCAGCAGCAGCAGATCAATTACTTGATATGAGGAGGGCTGAACGAGGGTTATTTCTTTATAAAATCAGCCTGATGGTTTCTTCCAAGGTCTTTGGTTCTTAAATGATTTCAGATCCAGACTTTTAAACCACTACATTTGGGCATAAGGAAAAAAAGTATTCTCATGTGTGGGGTACAAACACTTTGTTTCACAAATTAAAGATTTTCATTCCCTTCAGGAATTAAATGTTTGCATTTCCTTCAGTTGCAAGTTGATTTGAACTCCGGAAATAGTTAGTTGGACCAAAGGCTGGGCTTTACTTACCAGGAATTATGAACCAAACAGATTTGACCATCCGATCAATCAATTATATGTTTTAGTGGCATCCTTTTACAAATAGATCTTCTGATTCTGAAACCTTTTCCTTTGCCCTAAGTGTGTGCGGGCTTTCTTTCCAGTAAGCTTTAGTCTAGGAAAAAAAAGTTGTTTTTGCACCACTTAAGAATGCCTTAAGCAGGGATCCAAGTGAGGAGACTGGGTCTTTCAAAGCAGGGATAGATGAAAAGATATTGTGTAGCTTTTGCCTCTTTTATCTTCACAACAATTTTTACAGCAACCAATATGGAGAGTGGTTTGTGCAATAAGATTTGCTCAAGGCTATAGATGGCTATCAACTAAATCATACTAATGACATTCTGATTCCAGTCTTAATTGCTTCAAACAATAGTGCCTTCTTACAGGATCACTAAAGTTTTCACATGTGGAGTATTCATAAAATTGCCTAATTTCCTTACTGCCTGGCAAGTAAAGTTACTTTTCTTATCATGTAACCAATACTAATTTCCCAAAGCACTAAAGACTTTAGATGTTAACATGATTTACCTCTGAAGTACTGGATTACCTTTTACCTGTACTTGTTCTGCCCTAGTCCCTCGACTTTCTTTCCTGATTCCATCCTGGATTCCATTCGAGATCTGCCAGATTCCCTCATATTCATCCACATACTGTCCAAGGTCTATTATGGCAAACCTGGCAAACAACCCATCCCATCAACATTTAACATCCAGTGAAGGAGGCTTCAGCCACCCTAGCCCAAGGCCTGGGAGAACAGCCAGAATGCCACCCTTCCTCCCAACTCCACATATCCTTTGAGAAGACCTGAGTTGTCTATAATTAACCGGGAAAAAAGTCTTGGTTATAGGTGATAGCCAAATGACTGCATCAGTATTCTCTCATCATTCTCTCCTCTACTCATGAACATATATTCATTTTTGCTCCTCAACTTCTTATCTCGTTTTTCTATTATTACCTTTATTTTTGTATCTCTTCTCTTGTTCTATCTATCCCAATCGATTCTTTATTTTCTCTTTCCCCTTAGAAGATATAGGGAAGTAATATGGTCCAAATGTTTCTGGGCAAATGTGAAGTCTTAATCTTTGATTAATTTCTGGATAGGGAGCAGCAGCTTAAACTACAGCTCTTTATAAAGTAAAGGTAAAGGTTTCCCTTGACGTAAAGTCCAGTCGAATCCGACTCTAGGGGGCGGTGCTCATCTCCGTTTCTAAGCCTTGGAGCCGGCGTTGTCATAGACACTTCCGGGTCATGTGGCCAGCATGACGACTCGGAACGCCGTTACCTTCCCGCCGAAGCGGTACCTATTGATCTACTCACATTTGCATGTTTTCGAACTGCTAGGTGGGCAGGAGCTGGGACGAGCAACGGGAGCTCACCCCGCTGCGCGGTTTCGAACCGCCGACCTTCCGATCGACAGCTCAGCGGTTTAACCCGCAGCGCCACCGCTCTTTATAGAAGGGTGAAAAACATCTTATTAAACAATGGACAGGATTGTAATTACATTTCAAATGGCATTTTAAAATGAGGATCAGTCTGTTTCAGTCTAAGGCCTTTGAGTAAAATCACAGTACATAAATGTAAATACCACACACCCAAAGTAGACAAGACTAGGAGAAAAAAAAGGGACAGGGGTACTAAATTTGATATAATGATTTTCTTCTTCTGACTCAAACAAATTACAATTGTAGAGGGTCTCTGGAAGGGTTCACCCAAGAATTTGGGGGAGCACATCTAGACATAGGGCTCAAATTATATATTGTCTAGATGAGGAAGAATTATTCCTTGTCTCCTCCATCAAGCATATGTATCACACTGGCATCCACATAATGACAAGAAACTGTCTAAGGAGCAGTTCTATGTGAAATGAAGGAATCAAGACTTTTTCAGCATTAGCAGTAAGGCATATCAATAGATGTAGCATGCAAACATACTGTACTTTTTTGGATATTGAATTAATGTCTGCATTCATTCTGGCACCTTTTTACCTTTTTAGTTTTTATATACAAACCATCAGGGCTTCGGTTAACATAAATTCATCCCCTTCTAAATGATTCTGATTCTGGTTTTAATACTACAGCCTGGCCAAAGGGATAGTGAACTGCTTGAGTTTCAAGAACATTTTTGTCCAAGTTTTCATAAAACCTACATGTTCTCCCTTATTTATATCATAAATTTATAGCATCATGGACTCCAAATAGGTAGTATGAAAAAGTACAACAGTACTTTCCCTTCAGTTCATTTTGAGCCTGAAGTCACAAGATATCCTGTTACTGCAACAATGAACTTCATGTGAGTGCAACCAGTTAGTGTAAACACTTTTAATATAACAATTCTTTTTCCAGTCTGATTTTCTTCGTGTTCTCTCCAGCCAAGCATTTAGAGTAAGAATGTTTTCCAGGCTTTTTCCCATTCTGTTTAAATTACAGATAAGTTTACAACCAGCATGGTCAAAGATATCAAATCTTTGACAGAAACAAGGGAGTCTTGCTTACAGATTTATGCTCCACACAAACTCTTGGGCAAGCCACAATCACTTAGGATGAATCAATTTCTATTTCAGATCTATAAACTTTCACACACTTTCTCTATATTGTTTATTTTTAAAATACAATTATTTTATTATATAAAATAATTTCCACTAATTGGAAAAAAAAATGAGGCATTGGTCTGAACAGCCCTTAATTGCACTATAACTGTACCCTGAATCTGTTATATACTTGATATGTAACAATCTCTTAGACATGTTCTAAAGTAAATTTCTGCATGTTTTTCAATATAAATGCCCATGTTTGTCAATGGATTGTAATAATACAATGCTATTAAAAACTTCATTCTCCATTTGAGAGTAGATACTTTGGTCCTGCAGGCAATGAAAATAGCTGATGATAAAACTGATATTCACACCATAGTTGTTGATGAACATGTGCTAGTGCTGGTAGGCAGAGAGATCAATAAGATGTAAGGGATCTAACAAAGCCTGTCAAATAATTTCTGTCCTGATCTTTTTTCTTTTTTAAGCTCTCATGTACCATTATTTCACATCCAAATTTCCCAAGTCAGCTTAAAAAAGACAAATTACAACAATAAAACAATTCTGGATTTACCATTGTCCTTAATGCACCAAGGAAACATGGCTTTTTATTGTTAGTGAGGTTTTTTTTAATAATCCATATGTACTTATTAAGTATACTGGTCCACTGATGTACAATGTTTGCACATCAATGGAAAACCTTCCTGCAAACAGGCTAATGAACATGATATAACTATTTAAGTGGGTATTTATGACATCTTTATGCTAGTAAGATCATTGGTTTTGTCTATGACTGTCATCATCTTTGATGACAAAAACTTTGGCTCAGAGTTGCTGACTTGTATCTAGCAATATGCTGTTGGACTAGCACCTAGCTCCTGAATTTACTTTCTTTGTGCTTAGGCCCAAGTGGAAAATAAACCCAATAAATACCAACAACTGGATAGGATCCAAACAATCATTTTAATTTCCAGAGCTACCAGATTACAGCAAGCTATGAGTCTCCTGCATCCAGACAAGCCAAGAATCAAGACGCCCAAATTACATTCTAAGCATGCATATACATTAATAGGAGACCCACCATAGAAAGGCTGCAGGATAACTCCAATGGAAATGCAGGTATCATTCATGTTGTGAAGATACATTCTTTGGAATATAACATAGCAGCTTTGATATACGAGAAGTGTCAAGGCTTTAATTGTCATTCTAACAAGCTGACCCTATATTTTATTGCAGGAGGAAGAGAGATAAGGAAGGGCACAATCCTTGAAACTACTGCTTCCTCTCAAGGTGTAAATTCTGTCAGCATTTAATCACCAAGAACAAATTGGCATCATAACAAGAATTCTCCTTAAAGGAGTGACCAGAGAAATACAGCTAAAAACATATATGCAACACTTTATCTGTAAGTAAAGAAATGATTACAAGATAAATAATTAATCCAAGCTAAATTCTTATTCCAACTGTGGAGACAAGACCCACACCTACAAAACAAAAGCAGTTCATAGCCAGGAGTTTTTGTCTTTTAGGTTGTATAATTTCTAATGTTAACCTTAAAGCAGCCCCAAAAAAGCATACAAAGATAGAGCTGAAGTCGATTTACAAATACAACTTGCAAATTATCCAAAGTGGCCTTTTAAAATAAAAGAATCATAATGTTTACATTATGCAGTCTAGCTTTTTGAGAAACTTTGTAGAAACATTAGAAACATTTTAATGTTTAAAAAGCAGTACCCTCTTTAAACCCCTTCCCCAATGTATACACACAGACTCACACACAGATGCACTGAAAATCCATATGTGCCTGTCAGAAAGATATATAAGGCAAAGTAACAACTTCAGTAAATCTGGCTTTCACTGAACTCAGTGGGATATTTGCCTTCAAAAGAAGGAAGACATGGTTCATAAGCTCTTCTCTGAAAGTGGCTTGCTTTTTCAGACTATCCTCATAATGTCTAGGTATCAATACTGTAAACTGTGTCAATGCTTTGGATATCACGATGAAAATCACAGAAGTAGGTACTATTGTATTTGACAGCTCATGGAAAACTAAAAAAACCCAAAGCACATATGTGCACAAGACGTAAAAAAACACCTGGTAAATGGTTTACCAAAAAGATATTAGAAGGGAGAGCACCAAGAATTAAAATCATAAAGCTCCACTATTTATAAAAAGGAAGAGAAAAATGGTGATAAGTATTGACTAGAAAAAGATGGTTAGATGAGGATTTATGCTAATAAATACTAAGCTGGAAGGATCATACAAAAGTTTTTGGTCCATTAACAATGGCTTATTCCTCTCAAGTAAAACTGTGTTACTCACTGCATATTATTGGAGCCATAAGATGAATGTAAATATAATTCATTCCCATTTTAAGCCTTCTGCTTTGTTCTGGCCACATTAAGGGACCTCTAATAGACTAAAGCAAGTATCAAGCTTGCAGTTCATAAGCAGATGTTTGTGCTGGGGAAAAAGAGCCTGGTGCTTAAAAGTGCTTAAATGGCTGACAATGTACTACAACCATTAAAATGATGAATATTTAATGTTTCTTTTTAAGCACAATGCTTGTACAAATAATGGTAATGAAGGTCGAGGACAAGATCTGGCTATAAATCTTGAAGCTAGATAGAAATGAATATCCACCTACAATATGAATAACTCCTTAGGTGGAGGGACAGTTTATTGCCTATTTTATGTGTGTGAAGTCCTGGGGTCAGTCCTTGTCATAGGAACTCATGAAACCACCTTAGGTCATATTAGACTACATGAATGACTAACCTGGGAGTGGGAAAGCTAAGGCTGCATGTCACAATCCTGGAATTCCCTATGCTAAATTTTGTCAAAAGTTGGCATTGCTGTTTCCCATCATTTGAGCTTGGAAACACATGAAAAATAGGAGCCTAATTCCTAGATGAGAGCCAGGTTGGCGTAGGGGTTAAAAGCACTGGATTAGAAGGTGGGAAACTGGGAACTCTAGTCCTGCCTTAGGCATGAAGGCTGCTGGGTGATTATGGATCAATCACTCTCCCTCATCCCAAGGAAGAAAGTATTGGCACAACACTTCTGAAAATGTTGCCAAGAAATCTACACGGACTTGTTCCTGCAGTCAGCAGGAGTCAGAACTAACTTCATGGACATGTCAACAATTCCTAAATAGGTTTAATGCAATTCCTAAAAGTAGGCTTAAAATAGGCTCTGTGTTTGTAATGAAAAAATGCCTCTCTAAACCTGGAAAAATGGAAAATCTAGTCCTATTCATATGTGTGATCTTGCCTACTTTGTATCATTTCTCCAGTTTCTGTGTCACTTGCCTCCACTCAAAATGTTTTGTCTGGTCTTCAGCCACCCAATAGCTGCCCATTTCAGATCTAGCCCAGTATTGTATCCTTTGATTATCACAGGTTTTCCAAATCTCAGGTAAACCTCTTTCTTCTCATTGCCTGCCTGAATTTATTAATTGCAGATGAGAGGCTTTCTCCATTCAAAATGTATGCCCTACCTTTCATATGGTGTGATCCCAATAAATGACAGACTTCTCCCAAAGGAAAGGAGAAGGAGGAGAAGCATTAATGTACAATAAATTTGAGCCCTGAGTAACTGTACCTGTGGTCTACATTGAAAGGAACTACTTTATACATTGTAGCTGTTACTTATTTCTAATACTAATGCTTCCTGTGTAGCAGTACTTGTTATTGTCATCATTTTGGATTTGTATGGTCACATTAGCATTCAACATACTTATTTATTTATTTAAAATATCTTGGTGTTAAAAAAACTGTTGCTGAGCTACTTTCAACTGAACTGAAAGTAATGTGATCAGCAGATGCATTAACAAGTATGTTTGGTCTGCAAGAGACAAAATGTTGAACAGCAAATACTTGTGACATGGCTGTATCAAAAACATGCATCTCATGCAGCATCTTTTTAAACCTGATTATAAAGAAAATAATAGGTAACAGGTTTCAACTTATAGATCCTTGTAAGTAAGCCTGCAAAGCCTATAGTTGGTAGGCAACAAATCTGAAATAGGAATTACAGCAGCTTGGCCTAGCAGACATACAGCAAATGACTAGAGAAATCATAGACTATTCTAGTTTTGGCATTGTCAGTGAGTCAGAGAAGATGTCTTAACTCTTGCTTGAATGGTGCCATACACAGAACACTTGGCTCAACCATTCCTCTAGCTTCTACTAGATATTGTTTGGTCAGCATTTCAAAGTATGATGACATGATCTGCAGTTCCCAGACAAATATGGAAATCAGAATCTAGTGCAATTAGCTGAAAAAATGCATTGAGATAATATTCAAATGCAGATGATTATATGGAACTTTTCAAAAAATAAAAAAGCAGTTTAATGTAAAAATAGAATAGATTTATAAATAAATTCATTTGAAACTGACACAGTATGGAATCCAACTCTAGCTCCCTTTTATGGGAAAATTTTTATGATTTTTAGAAAACACTATCATGGCTTCCATCCAATGTTATTGCACACATACACAACAGCGTGTGCACATATTATAAATAGGCAACTAATGAGCATGTGAAGATACTGTTAGTCCAACAAAATTTCTTGGATACGCTAATATTTTAGCCAACTAAGTTCTACTAATGTGAATGAGACTGAACTCATCCTTTAGTAACCATATAAGGACTATTCCAAGCAATGTTCGAGATGGTAGTCTTGGGTATCTTAAAAATAGTAGTTTAAAACAGTGAAAGTGAGGATTCTAAATGTTCTAAATAAAGAAATAAATGCACTGGGAATACTTTCGGACATTCAAACAACAGGCTGTATTCCTTTAGAAAAAAAAATATGGTGTCCGATATTCTAATCCAAAGTAAAATTGGAACTGGGAACATCCACTCCTTGTCTAATGAATGACTCTGGATTTAGCATTGTTGAAGTATCATCACATCACAAAGAATGATTTGAAGAACCCAAATCAGAACAGATGGAATTGCTGGCCAAAAAGAAAAGGGAACGTACAAATGTGCACCATAAACTGACAAGTGTTTTTTTTTTAAATATTCTGATTAGTTTCCTTCCAGGTCATTTTTGACTTTGTCTTGTTTGTATGGCCAACACAATACCAGGACACTGAGAAATGATTATCAGTTCAAGAGAACGATAGTAACAGGCAGCAGCAGCTGCTTTACTGGCAGGACAGTTTGGAATCTGCATACATGATTTCTGGATGTCTTGCAAGAGAACAAAAGACTTTCATCTTGTTAAGCCGTTGCCAGCCAATAGCTTCTTCTTTCCAAAATATTGTTAGATATTATCACAAAATGTTCAGATATTACATTCCTGACAAACAGGAAATGTATGCTGTACTAATAGGATGTCAATCACCAAGATAACATCAATTTTGCAGTTTCTAAATCATCTCCACCACCTGCTGTCTCTTTGATAATCCCTAACAATTAATCTAAAAGTGACATGATTAAGAAATGCTTCCAATGAAACGTGGAGAAATGGTATTTATTTGTATGCATCTCCCTTGCTCCAGCCGAAGCTTCCAGCAAATCTTTCCTTAGCTTCCAAAAGGGGCAGATTCAAGCCATGGGGGCTGGGGGGGGGGGCGGAATCTAACAACAAAAATCCGGGATAGTTCTGAAATCCTTAAACAATAAAAATAGAAACTCTTGAACTCCAAGTGTTGCAGGTAGGATAGGAGATAGTTATTTGGAAATATTATAATCCAGAACACATAGGCATAATTTAGGAATACACAAAAAGAATTCATTTTCTCATTATTATCCCTCCAGACCACCTATACTGTATTTTTCATTGTGTTTTGATCTACATTTTTTTTATCCATTCAATCATGTCCAATTCTCAGACACTGCCTGGACAAGTCCCTGCAGTTTTCTTGGCACGGTTTTTCAGAAGTGGTTGTCCATGTGATAAGAAAAAAAAATATCAACCATTTCCTTGTTTCAGGTTATTAGGAGATCAACAACCTCCTATTGCTAGCTGGTCCCAGATACAGATACCAGTGGATTGGCAACAGTGACAATGATTTGGACTCACTTAGGAGTAAGGTTCACCAAGGGCATTTGTCTAGACCCTGCCCCTGCAAATAGAATTATCAGAACTATCAGAACTGTTAGACTAGAACAGCCTTCCCTAATCTTGGTACCATCCAAATATGTGAATTTCCAGACATTGGTGAGAATTCTGGGAGTTGAAGTCTACATATCCAAGGTTGGGGAAGTCTGGTCTAAACTATGGTTTATGATAAACTATGATAAACTTTATATTTAAAGGAAACACAATCCATTAAACAAAAGAAGATCAGTTACTGAAATGTATTCCAAGTCTATTGTGTATATTTGTATTAGCTTCTATTCCATGGAGATTTCGCTCGTGTACATAGGCCTGTACCCATAGGCTTCTGGATATTCTCTTTGTAAGGGATGAGGAAGTAAAATTCAGCAAATGCAGCCAGTGAGAAGCCAGTCAGTAGTGCTAGACTAACTTTCTAAACAGACCTTGCTTTGTTTAAATAAGCATGAGATTAATATCAGTTTATGCAAGATCAGCTGAGTATTTCACTCCCTGAATTATTTTGCACTAGTAGGCATTTGAGAACTCATGTATATACATATATATCTTGAGCCAATGAGTTCAGTGTTGTTTTTCACTCAGGTGCTTGCTTATCTGCAGCTGGTGAAAACATACTAAGGTGTTTTGTATTGCTGATGAGCTGAAGTGCTTATCCATAATTTTAGAGATGGATGTTTTAAAAGCTGCATTAAGTGTTCTTCCATAGTGATGGGACTCACCATGTTGAGCTGGCAGTCTTTTGAATATGCAGATTGTATTTGTCACATGGATTAGTTGCTAGTGGTAGTTAGATCTGTGAAAATATTTCAAAAGATGAGAAATAGAGATCAGTTATTTTTCAGTTTTTTGTTTAGAAAAATAGATGTAAGTTGCACAATTCTAGACTGAAAGAAGAAAAAAAAAGTGTAAGGAGCTGTTCAGCAATACTAACAATAAAGATTACTTGCTTAAGTCCTTCCCCAGAATTAATGGAATCTAAAATATTTATTGTATATTTGGTTCAGTTTCATGGTTTTAGTCTCTTTAAGTAAAAACAAAGAAGAGCAGAAGGACTGCTGGTACTGGCAACCATATAAACAGTTGGATAGAATATGAGATATTTTTGAATAACCACAAATAGGTTGGACTAAGGAAAGTTGCCTGGTGGCAAATGGGAAGTTTGGACATTCACAATCATCACGGGGTGATCATCATGGAGTTTGGTTTGACTCTGAGTAAGTCAAGTTTGGAATAAAAAAAATAATGTTTCCTGACCCAATTATAAGCCTAATGAAGATGACTATAAAATGATTGCTCCATTACTTAGGAAAATTCAAGAGAATTTCTCCTCGGGGACTTCTATCTGTCTCCAAAATTCTGATATTTTGATCAAGGTAACATGCTTGTGGCATTATTATTCTTGGAACTGATGCCAGAGTATAATTGGATTCCTAATACAGTGTTTCTTTCTTATAAAGATATTTCCCACAGAGTATCTAGACTAGAATTTGAAAATTGTGGGTGATCTAGAAAGTAGCAAATCCATATGTTTCAATTCTGGATTCTACACTCAGCTTATGCTCATCTTGAAGAAGAATCTGTTTTTCAGATTTTCTTGCTTTTGTATAACTTGAAGTCTTCTGTTGTAGGGATATTTGGGGCAAATTATTCTTCAATAATTTTCTCTAGCATCTAAATTCTATGAAACAGCATGTATTCTATGAAAAATATTTTCCCATTAGATAATTGCAGGGGACATTTAGCCTGAGGAACAATAACAGTGTCAGTTGATAGTTCTCAGATCATATTCGATCTTGGTTAATCATCATCACAATTTTGCATTTTTTTTTAACTTGGTGATTTTTAACTTGGTGATTTTTTTTCCAAAACTTGGATTCCCAATATGGTGTCTACTGGCATATTGGCCATGGACACTTTTCATGGAATCTGCCAGGGTTCCTGCCCTAAATTTTTATTTGTATTAACTTTTAAAAGTTCTTTTAATAGATCCATTTGAGGGGATAAACTGGGTGTCTAACAATTTTATTACTTTGGTTCAACTCCTTTCTGAAGAAGCTGTTTTTAAAACTACTGCAAAATTAAAAAACAAACAAGTTTGATTTAGCTTGGAGTGCTTCTTAACAGTTTATTTTTCTCAAACATTTGTAATTAAATCTATTTTGTATAGATGCTGTTGTTATTTCTAAAGTTCAATAGTGGTTGGAGATTATTGAGGAATTAAGCATTGCTCCTAAGCCAGCAACTCCTTTTTACATGAAGCTGAAGAAAGTTGAGAAAATTGATATTAGTTATTTATATGACCTCTGCAATAACAACCTTGAATTTCCTATCTTGGTAAAGCAATGGAAAATTGTTTAAATAATGTGCAATTAGTGTCCTATCACTTATTTATTTATTTATTTATTTTTCAAATTTCTATCACCGCCCATCTCTCCCAAAAAGGGGACTCTGGGCAGTTGTTTAAACAATATTAATATTAAACTGAGACCAAATGTTGCCATGTGTGTATATGTGTGTGTATGTGTGTGTATATATATGAATGATATTTCAGAGAATATTTAATAATTGTTGGTTGCAATTGCCTTTCCATTGGAAATTCAACTTGGGATTTGGCACATTCACTACACGGTCTGGACTTACCTTACTATAGTCACATTTTTAAATCAATATAAATGATAATATATTACCATCAATCAATAACTATATGTTAAGGATGCCTAAGTTCTTTTTGTCTATAACCCTGATATTTGGAGTCTATAAAGACAACAAGTTTTCTGAATTTATCATACAACACTGGAAGATTTTCACCTGATTTGCAGCAAAAGATTTTTGATATATATTGTCAATATTTGTTCTGTTCTGTTCTATTCTATTCTTCTATTTATTTTTATTTTTGACAAAGGAAAGAAGGACAAAACAAGGAAGATTTCTAAACAATATGTCTTCCTTCCTTCCTTCCTTCCTTCCTTCCTTCCTTCCTTCCTTCCTTCCTTCCTTCCTTCCTTCCTTCCTTCCTTCCTTCTTTCTACAATAGTTTCCCAGACAATTTTCTTTTTATTTTAAAAATTATTACAATAATTATACATTTTGAGGTCAGAGTGTATTGCTAATATGATCATATATATACTTTCTTTTCTGTTAATTAATATGTTACAATATTTTTTTAAATGTTAAAAATGGAAAATGGCATATTGCCAAGAATAACACCAGTCTCCAACTTCATTTATATTTCCAAGAATGTCCTTTGATTCCAGATAGGTCACATGGATGTTCTTAAGGCTATTAGAGAGTCCTTGTCTTCCAATAAAAGTAGGCATGTGCACCCTGATAGCCATTTTTTGAATTGGTAAATTCCCCATGTCATTTTGCAAAAAGGTGTGCATCTTATTCTCAAAATTCCACACATTCCTATTCCCCAATAGGTGAATACTTGTATTCTAAAGAAATACTTTGGAAGTTTGTTTTTAATCTATTTTCTGTCATGCAATATAGCAAATATTCTGTCTTACAAAAATCAGATGTTTTCAGTCCTATTCTGAATTTGAGGAATTCATAGCCAAGAATTCAAGTGGAATTGATCCCAGATCTAGTAAGATGTAAAAGAGAATGAAGACATTTACTGGTTATAACCAGAGTAGAAGCCCCATAAGTTCTCACAAATGCCCAAAGTGTACTGTCTTTTTATCTAAATTATGAGGAAGTAATGAAATTAATCACAAGGAGACCATCAGTAAGAACTGTAAATTCCCCTCCCCCTCATTTTTAAGCAGTTTCAACCACTATTGTACTTTCTGTGTGATAACCAGAATCAAACAGAAGAGCAGATGGACACACACAGGAACTGAAATAGTTTGACTTTATTATCTGGTAGACCTCTGTGTGAGTCTGAAGGCCTTGTCAGAAACCACAACACTTTACAAACTGGCAACTGTGGGTTTGTCTGTTCACCATTGAATCTATTTCTAGAAGGAAAAAAGAAACAAAGAAAAACGTTAAACCAACGTGTGAAGCATGTGACCTGGCTGTACTTAACAAGTATCACTGACACATAGAGACCTTTAATATCCCCATCATCATTGTACCCATAAATTCTTTTCTGTTTTTTTCCATAATCATTTATTTTCATCTGTTTTGAACTGAAACCAGCAAGTGCAAAACAACATGAAAAAAGGTTTCAGCTACATAACATTAACACCTCAGTTATGAAGTTGCAAACTACAAGTTAATTACAAGGTTTATGAATTTTGAACCACGTACAGTGAGAACATATTTTTGCTTGAGACAAGCCATGGATTATGTAAAAGATACGTGAGTGTCCCTGTCTTTTTAAAGTTTTGCTGCAACTATGGGGAATCCAAATAAGCTTGAAGAATTAGCATAGGAAAGGTAGTACTTAACATTTTTCTGTTAAATAGTTTAAGGAAAACAGGGAAAATATCCCCCACCCCCACTTCTGTCTCCACACAAAAGAAAAGATATCAAGAGTAAATAACTTTTCTCTGCATGAGTAAAAAAGTTACCTGTAGCAATGTAGATGGAATAACAAACCTAAGGAAAAGTGGTATGTCCTTTCTTGTTACACTCTGGAGTTCCTTACAGCAGCAATAAAAGGTTTTGTTTGTTTCATCCAGAAATGCTGCACATTTCTCTCCTATTTAATTTTTGAACTCTGTCCATTTTCTGTTCTCTGTCTATAAATGTTTTTGCCACACACATCGATGAAAAAGCTCTAATACAAGGATGGGGGTAATATCTTCACGCATGGGATCCTGGTGCAATCACTGATCATGGTACAGGTGCCAAAAACTAATACTAAAACATTATATTATGTTTATTACAATTCATTTTAATTTAATTTTGAGGCTCTGCAGAACTTATCTAGAGGCATCATAGGCTCTCTGGCATCCATGGGCATCACACAGCTAACTCATATTTTAGCAAATCAAATATAAGCCTGTTGCAGCTCACTTTTTGCATGCTCAGTTAAATTGTAAGTCTTCCCACAACTTTTCTTTGGTGTCAATTGCGCAAATGCTAATGCAAATGCTAAAGATTAAAGTTTCAATGCTTTCTGGAACTTTACTTCTTCAGCACTAATTCATGGAACCACAGTTGCACATTTTCACATGCACATCCCAATGTTTTTAGTCCTACCTCAGAAGACCCTCTATTTTCCTGCAGTTCAGAAAAGCATAATAATCTGTACAGAGTTTTTCTTGATTGTCCCCAGTTTTTGAGTCATTCTTTCATCCATTCTTCTATGTTTCTGCAATCAAGAAGAATGCTTGAGATTTTCATTGTGGCCCTCTAAATGTAACACTAAGCCCCAGAGAAGGGACAAAAAAAATAAATATAGACCAGTGAAGAACATACATCTTTGCCCAATGGTATTCTTTATTAATTCTAGGCTAGATAGATTGCAAAATATCCCCCTTCATTCAGCAAGCACAAGGTTAACTCCAGCATTGTTTTTTTCCCCTTTCTTTCTTAGAAGAAAGTCCTGCTTTGTGTTTTGATTTCAGCTATCACTTCTGTTCACAGCTCAAGTTTACAGTATTTGTATTTTGTTGCAATAGACTCATGCTAATCTGCTTACTGGAACTCGAGATGAATTTTTCATTCCAGGGCTCAGTCCATGAGTATATTTTTTTGTTCAGCCCTCTCAATTCACTAGTTACAATAAATAGAGCCCAGAGAGTGCTAAAAGATATGAGCTGGTTCCTACAGTCCACACTTGAAGCTCTCCAACAGCCTGACTTAACTAAAATGCACTCCAAACACTTTTGCCTTCTTCCTCTTTTCCTCTCTCAGGAAGAAATCTTATGTTTTTCACTTTGGCTTTCTCCAAATAGAACTTTCAGCATTAAAATATTTGAATCCTTGAGTGTTGTGTACCTTTCCTCTCCTTTCTCCCATGCTTAAACTTAAATTAAACTTAACTTGAACGTAGTTAAATTAAAACTAATTCTCCCTGAAATTCCTAAAGGGAGTAAATTGTGTATTTTTCTCCTAACCAATCAATTGAGGATGGACACTAGTGGGAATGAATCCAGTTAGCTTTCCATTCCTTCTCTGTAAATGATCCATAGTGTGGGCAGATGTGGGTGGCATTTACCACTTTAGCTTTCTGAGGTAGCCAAGAATATGGTCTATCTCCTTTAATGTTAAAAAAAATAAAAAATTAGTAGCATCAGGGTCTATAAAGAGTACAGACTATTTTTGTGCTTCCCAGAATAGCCAACAGGCAACATCATGAAGGTGCATGGGCCCTCCAGGAGTATGTTCACTGCCTTGAGTTATTTATAAAAATAATAAAGGCGGGATAGAAAATAAATAAATAAATAAATAAATAAATAAATAAATAAATAAATACAGAAAGAAAGAAAGAAAGAAAGAAAGAAAGAAAGAAAGAAAGGGCCATAATAGAAACTTCTACTTTTCAGAGTATTGGCACTTTTTGCAAGCAAAATATGACTTTCAAATGTTAAAAACAAAGAGAGAATCCTTGATCATCTCATATACTCTAAAAAAGGAAGGAAAGCCTCATCCATTCCCAAATCAACCTAAGTTTTAAGGTTTTAAACTAAAATATCAGATTGAAAATGTGGTACATTGGACATTCATCCCTAACATCAGACTGTTAAATGGACTTTTTTTGGTCTGCTAATCTCTGTACACACCTCCTGCAGTAGCAGCAGAACCTAAAATGAAAGTGATCATTTAGTGGCCAAGAATTCCATGTGTATGTCCTTGTATGTGTATACTATGATATGCAGTTTGCACATACTGTATTTTGCATGTTTCTGATCTTTCTGTTTTTTAGGAAGAATTTTTTAAAAATTACCTCATGAGGTTGTCTTTCAGATGTATTGCCATTACAGCTGTCAGTCAACAGAAGGATATACATATGTCTCAAGAGTACTTTTAATCTTTTTGCATTTTTTATCAAGGGAAAATATGTTACACATTTTTCCTGGCGTTCTCCTTTTTTTTTTTTTCAAAATAAGTCTATTTTAGTTTGTCAAATATAAATACAACACGCAAAGTTTGGTTCAACTTTCAGATTTTTAAAAAAAATATTTATAATAATGCAAAGCTTTATGTTTGACACAAAATGGAACTATCTATGACTAAGGCTAGAGACCAAGAGCTAACCATTCTGAAACTATTTTCATCCCTTGGTCCAGAGAGGCCAACTGACTTGGAGAAGGTGTACTGGATTAGGCCTCACCAGCACCTGGCAACATCTAAGGTCCTGGATTAAATCTTTATACATAAATTCTAACAGATGGTTAATACAGTGAGTTTGACAGAGACAGGTTTGACAGTGCCAATCACTAGTTTAGGAGGCTGAAAAATCTGAATTCAGCCTTTCCTTTCCATATTCCTTTGAAAAAGTTTATTGTCCCTGAAAAGAAAGAAAGAAATCAGTATCACAGGTTTAGTAGAAGAATGGAACACTTTCAGCAACCTGAATCTTGAAACTTCTTCTATTTTTGTATGTAGACCAATTCTAGTTTACTTTTGCTTTTATAATATACTAGACAACCCTGCAACTTGTTGGATCATCCTTTGAGAGAAAGGTAGTGAAGTCTGATGTAACCAGAATGAACATAAAATTTTAGGCTGCCCATATTTTGTTTACCCCAATGCTAGATGGTCCCATGATCATCTAAGAAGAGTATATACCATAAAGAGAAAAATAATTGTAGTGGCAAATGAACTTCAATAATAAGTCAATATTTACTTACCTAAACAGATAAACAGAATGACCATGGCCAGGCAAAACAGCAGGGGGAGTGGGAGCGACCTCCAACTTCCTGCTGGTTTCCCCATTGACTTTGCTTGTAGGAAGCTGGTCCCATGACTGTGGGGATTCTGCAACTGCCACAACTTTAAATAAGACTCGTCTGAACATTGTGGATTTAAATTCCAGAGGAGTAATGGGTCCCGGATCTTTTATTCATTCTTTAAGTTAGCAGATTTTAGCTACCTTGGTTTAAAAATTGTTGTGGTATAATGCACCATTTGGCCTAACTTGAGGGTACAAACAGACAAACAGACAAACACAATTAGAGTTTTAGAAGTATATATATAAAAATCATGTGTATTGCATATTTATTGGGAAGAAGGAACACTCAGGTTTGCATGGCTTACAAGATACAACAATAACAACAAACAATAAAAACAGAATTTATAATCCACAGAGAAAATCTAAAGAAACCAACCATCAACTAAACAACCAAAACATCCCCCAAAGAGTCTACCACCCATTCTTACTTAGGGCCTGTGATCAGAGCCAGATTTTAAGGGCATGCTAAAGCAGAGCCATAGTGGAGCTGTATAAAACTCAAGTGGAATGCTGTTCCAGAAGGCAAGTGCTGTGACATAGAATGCCCACTTCCTAGTTCCACCAGGTGATATGGTTTAATTGATGGGACTCAGAGAATGCTGACTCTTTGAAACTGAATGGGATGGGCAAAAACAAGAGGAGATAGGAAACATATTAATGTGTAAATTGGGACTCAGTTATTGGCTTTCACATTTTCCATTTATTGTGATACACATTTTGGAAAAAAAAAGTCTCAAAAGTCCATTTAAAATGTGTATTTCAAGAAATAAATGCAATTATAAATACATATTTCCCTATAAATTATATAATATCATAATGCAGATAATGTGCAGGGATTGTTTTTAAATCCAAATATTATTACAGAAATGGGAAAGAAAAAGGTTAATGCTTCAAAAGTAACATAGTCAGAGATGGATTGAGTTGCCAAACTTTAGCTTAATCTACCACACTGAGTTTTTGTGAAGAAGTAGTATGTTGGAGAACAATATATTTTATTCTGAATTTCTTGAAGGAGAGAATATAGAATATAAGTGTATAAATAAACAAATAATCAGGAAGCAGATGGAAATGCAAATTTGAAAATTCACTACTTTGTGGGAAAAAATCTACAAATATGAAAACTAGGCCAATAAACTGGAGCCTATCAATGTAAGTTTACTAAGTTTCACTAAGAAGTACAAGATATAAAATATTGCCAAATCCTATTTCTGATGGTAGTGAAACCCTTAATCCAAGCAGAGTTAATATGAAGCAAACATTTATCTATACTTTGTACTTCACGGCAAAGCCAAGTGCCTTCCAGTGTAATATACAACCAGATTTGTTTCACCTAAGTTTCATTTCATGGGTCTATAACTGCTGAAGAAAAAAAGAAAAGAAAAAAAAAATTCTTGGAATAGATCCCAGACTTTACTCTTCATCTCCCAGTGGTTTGGCAAGGAATAGCAGCAGGAATACCTCCTTTTTCATTCTGGCTGCACAAATGGAAGAGAAGATCAATCCATTCCTGTCTCCTGTCTGTTGGAAGGATGCTATAGTCTGGAAGGAGGAAGGACAATCATATTTCAGTTTTTAAAAATGCAAAGACACTTCCTAAATAAGTATATAAATGCAAAGGAAATGTAGGGCTACTGCTAACTATTTCATGTTTTACCAATCAATCCAGTAAAACTACAGAAAGAACATTGCGAACTGAAAAACTATTAAATGTCCATTTCTGAAGGCACCAATCATGGCCCAGGAGCATCCAACCTGCCTGTATCTGACATGCCAGTTTTTGCACTTAATACATTTTTAGATCAAAAGGCAGACACACTGGATACAGCAGCAATTGTACAGTTGAATGTGTGCAAAACATTTGGCAATTGTGCAATATCAGCATGAGTCAAAATAAAGAGCAACTTGAGGAAGTGAGGAAATCTCACTCTGATTTGGAGATAGACTAGATGCTTGCATAAGCAAAAGGATACTTGAAACTCAAAGTCCACTTTCACAGTATGATGACTTGGCTTTTATCAACTTGTTTTATGAATATCTATTGTTCCAGTGGACTACTGATGCAAATTCACTTCAATTTTATTGGAAAACTAAAAACTTCAGTTAGCTCATAATCTGTTGTGTTGATAGGACTGAGGGGGCTCTGGGCAATAAGCTTTCTTAGGGAACCCTGCACAAGTTTCTCCTTTATTTTCCAAGATCAGGGCAGGAACTTGTGTGCTTACCCTGTACTGCTGATTGGCAAAACAGGAAAAGGGAATTCTGGAAGTTTGTCATATATGAAAGTTACAAGGCTGAGATGGCTGCTGTAAACAGTCTGTCTGTACTTTAGAGGTGATGACTGTTTGCATCCTTTTTGTGTATTGTTCCAAAGGGCACTAAAAATAGATCTTCTTCTTTCAGGTACAGGGAATCATATATTATGAAAAGTTCCCCTCATTTCAGCTTAGCTGTAGCATGGAGTGGCTGAATTTCAGAGGCAGCACCAAGAAAATGGAAATTCCTTATCGTATTAATGTATTCGCTGCCCTACAATTGTTTGAATTCAATAGAGACTTGTTTCAAATCAATAATGCCACTTCTGTTCTTACCATGCTTCTTAGCCTGACTTATTCTTTCTGCTCACCCTCATAATCCTTCTGCATCCCAGCCATTTTCTTCCAATCACTGGCCAGGTTTAATTTCTTCAGGCCAGTTACAAACTTGTAATATGGATAGTTGAATAAATAAAATCACCTTTGCCTGATAAATCCTGTCAACTGCTGTGGGAACATTTGCAGGAGGCTATCACATAGAGAGACACATCTCTGTAGCTCTCAGAGTGTCTTCTTTTCTTCCCAAGTTCTATCACCCACTGCTGGAGGTGTCAACAGGAGCTAAGGAATTCTTGCAAGAGCCTATCACCCAGTCAGCACATCTCCACAATTTTCCAGATAAAATTTCCTGTTCGAGCAGTATCTTTGTTTCTCTCTTTGGGAGAAACTAGTAAGTCACTGTTCAGAACTGTGCTTGTTTTATTTTTTACACTACTTTTCCAGTAGTGGTACTGTATATATACAACTTCTATATAATACATATTTTTTCAAGTGCAAGGGGTCATATGGTTGCACAAACTGGTCTGTGCCCCCATACAAGTCCAGATGACAACAGTGCCCCTGCCAATAGTGCCTCTGTATATTAGATGAGGCTGTGAGTGTATTAACATAGAGAACCTATGTCAGTTTCCTCCGATCAAAAGGTTCACAGAACCGCTTATTGGAGCATCTTCCATTACTTCCTTATCAATGGGTCAGACTCTCTGTTGCCAGATGGGAGGGGGTGTTGGGTTCGAGTGTGAATTGCATTATTATGGCTAGAGATTTATGGTGGTTCACATCAAGGCCAGTCAGTAGAGATACACCAGTAACACCACCTGGATGGGAAGGGGGGTGATGTACTTTCATGGGAAAGGAAGGCAATTAAGGGAATGTACTTTTAGAGGGAATTCTACATTCACAGCTCTACCTCTGTCCTAGTCATTTCACTTCATTAAACAGTTAAAGGATCCTGGTCTCCTGACTGTCATTGTGTGAATGCTTGAATGGTCTAGTGCTGACAACCTACAAGTAGGAGATGCTGAGCTCAGAAATGGACTTGTGAGTCCTTCCCAAAATTGGCCTGAACTCATGTCTAAAGAGCTTGCAAACACCTCAGATGCATACCGTAAATACAAGAAAAAAGTGCAGCACATTGAAGTGGTCATTTTATATAAATTAATTAAGCATAGTAGGGAAGAGGCATGCTAATACCTGTACTCATCAGCCTAAAGACTCCCCTGAAACTTCAAGAAATGAGTATGAAAACAAAATTTCTAAGTAACCATGTCCCTGCCCTAATAAATACAGTTTGTGCATTTGTATCTGTGCAGCACAGATATTTTCTGCAGGGTGCCAATAAGCTTAGATTCATCTGATTGTGATGTGGGTGGAGCTGCAGAGGATGGAATAAATGTCAGTACAGATACAACTGGAGATGTGAAGGACAGAATCTTATTCATTCATTCATTCATTCATTCATACATTCAATTTGCATTGTTTCCCATCTCAACAAGTGACTCTGGGTGGCTAGAAAAAATAAATAAATAAAATTTGAATAGAAAATTTGAATAAACTTGACCTAATATGAAATTACTGTAAGCATATTTGTTGTTCTTTGATCTTCCTCCATTAATTACATTACTGAATGTGAAACATTTATTGATGTGTATCTCCCCAGCATTCCCCACTAGTTATATAGACCAGTGTTTCTTAAAGTGTGGTTCCAGGACCCCTATGGGTCCCCTAAGGCCCTCTCAGGGGTCTGCAAAATCAGAATTATTTGCCAGCCTATGTTGAAAAATAATACAATATTAAAATCCCATCAAAGACTTGTGAGAAGCAGTAGTGGCAGTGAATGCATCAATTTTAATTTTTAATATGGTAAATATTGATCAATATAACCTATACAAACAAAAGCACTTTTGGGGTCCTCCATAATTTTTAAAAGTGGGAAGGGGTCCTGAGAGAAAAAAAGTTTTAGAAACACTGATATAGATTTAGAAGCAAGTATCACAATATGAAAATAGGTGACTCTGTATCTTCAGAAAAGCACAGAAACTGAAATATAAAACACAATGTAGGTACTTAATTTTACCAGATGAATCTCATTGAATATCTCATTGTGTAAGATCTGAACCATAGATGTATTGAGATGATAGCTAATTAGTTGCATTGTTTTCATGTGTCACTAAAGTATATTTAAACCACTCAAGTGAGCACCCACAAATGGCACTCTGAAACCTGCTGTAGAATCCACTAGAAGCATTTCCAGAGTGGAACCATAAAAGGGAAGACAAGTCTTCTTTCTTTCACTACCTTTCTCCAGCATCTAGTAACAGCATCGGAGGCAAACGTCAATAGGTGTTTTCCCTATCATCTTGATACTAGGAAAAACTGGACATATTTAATTTCTGCTTTTTACCCACACATTAAGAGCTAGAGCAGTTCTGTCTTGTATATGCAACACACACACACACACAAACACACACGAGCCAGCATGGCTTAACTTTCCATAATATATGATTCCACATTAAGGTGCTGGACTAGGAATGGGGAAACCCAGTTTCTATCCTTCTTTAGGCATGGAAGCCAGCTTGGTGACTTTGGTCTGGTCATTCTCTTAGCTCTAGACTGTCATCTACCAACCTGCACTGGATTAGAATGGTAGATTTTGTTCCTTAACCTTCAACAAAGAAGCCTTCATTCTATAGGTAGAAATGATGATGATGATGATGATGATGATGATGATGATAAAAATTTAATACGTTCTCTCTCTCTGTCTCTGACACACACAGAGACACACAGACACACATTTATATACCCACATATATCTTAAATTAATGGGAGCGAGATTTCTATGTATTCCCCCATTAACATTAATATGTTATCAACAGAGGAGTTTGACAGTGTGGGTCTACTCTGCTGGATGCAAAGTTATTCAAAATATACAATGAAAACATTTAACACCAGTCAGTGGCTTCCTTTACATCCTGCTAGTTCCTCCCCTACCATCCTGGCTCCCATTTAAGCAAAGGCTTAGAATTCAATTCCTTTACATTGAGGAGGGAGTTAGTGTTCATGAACCCTGCACTACTCTCCCACACTGCTGCCAAGTGTCTTTAGAATCCTGTTAGGTCATCCTTGAGAACAAGGTATGAAGTGCTCTTGAGACCCCTCATTCTATCAGTCTCTGCATCTTCCAGGAGAGTTGCTGTTGTGCAGAATAGCAATGCTAGGCTAGATAAAAGGGACAAAATAATAAAAATTAAAATAAAATAGGCCTAGCTTTGCATATTCTAGCTGAGCTCCATTTCTAACTTTTGTATAACTTTTGCTCTTTCTTTTCTCAAAAAATGATATTCTTTTTCCTACATTAAGAGCACAACACTGTGCAGATGTAATCCTTAAGTGATTGTTCCAGAATGGGAAGTTCATTTCTCACTGATGCAGGAGCAATATCCTACTTCCAGGGATTTCTGGGGGAAGAGTGCTGGTAAAAAAAGAAAAACAAAAGCAAACATTAAGATAGAGGTCACAACTGCATGATCAAAGCCCTGCTCCTTTTTTACATGCACTGCACGCATGATACACATAAAAAGGGATGGACCTTCAATCGCATGGCTGCAAAAACATCCTCTCTCCCCTTCCAGATGCCCCTGCTTACTTGCATGTGTGATCACTAGCCTTGATTTTCCACAAAGAACTTAATATGGAACTCAGAGAAGAAGCGGTCACACAAAGGATTGTAGGAATTTGGGAAGCTACTGTATACTTTGTGAATAACTTCAGCAACTGTGCAGCCATTAAGCTAAAATGAGACAGTTGGACATCCAACCCTGCATTAACTGTCCATTTAAAAAAATATCAATAGATCTCTCTTCCTTAAAATCTCTTTTCATTTGTTCAGCACAGACTTTATCTTAACTCCTTAGTCCTCCTGTTCCATCATATGATGCCTGAATATTCATGCAATGAACCAGCATGTGCCTCATGTCCCTCCTGGCAAGGAAGAACCAAAGCTGAAAAGAACTATGGAACAGCATCTAGTGAAAGAACCACACTTTCTTCAGCTTCCAAGTCTGCACTCAAGCAAGAGATTCTTCATTGTCTCCCTGCAAGTTGGAAAATGTGAATGGAAGTGATTCATTTATAAAGAGTTAGCCTTTCCCAACTATACATCCAAGTTCATTACGTTAAAGGTTTAAAATGAAAAGAAATAGGAAAAAGGAGGGCGACATAACTAAGCAGCTCCATTTCTAACTGGTTGTTTCTATTTAGTCCCTCCTTCTACTGTTGCCTTTTTATTTCAGTCACATGCAATTTAGGTTAATCCTTGTAATGCTGCAGGTACTCTGAAACATTGTGTATGCTGATTGTAAATCAGTACTGATAAAGTGCATAATATAGCAAATATTTGCATATTGTTAATTAGGTTTTACTTTGACAGTTTGCTCTTAGCGTCACATGTTAAAATGGGCTCTCACTATTCTTTTATTCTCTCCTAATAGAAACACACTGAGCATGAAATCCTTCCAATTTTTAGAATGGAACAGAAATAATAATATTCTGCTAATCTGGATAAGAGGAGGTAAGGAGGGGGATTCGGTCAATTTTATTTTTACTGAATTTCCGACTTCACCCACAGCAAATTTTGTTTAAACCTGTTCTTTTCAAATTCCGAAAATTTTCATCCACATATGCTGGTATGTGCACCCTTCTCTAAGCATTTTTCCTCTTATTTATTCACCCATTTATTTGTTTCAAATCATTTATACCTGCTTTTCTGCTTCAAACATTCCCTGAGCAATATACAAAATATATATTTAAAAAATCCCTGCCCCAAACCAAACAGTTAAAAAATACATGATGGAAGGAAATGTGTGTAATTTGGGTGTATTTTTTCTAACACATATAAGTATATTTAGAATATGCTGATCTAAAATACACATATTTTTGTGTATATTTTTTAATTTGAGAATTGTGTTACAATATTCTGAAAACTGAAGATTCTGGCACTGCTATACATCCTCCAAACACCCAGTATGTCTGAAAAATGTATATTTAATGTGTGTGTATGTGTGTGTATACACACACACACACACAGACATGCACACAAACACACACAATATGTATATGTATATGTATTCAATATAATTTATTGAATCAGCAAGCAAGCTGACATTTTGCCATTGCCCATCCTGGCTGGGATGATGGGAACTAAAATGCAAATAATCTAAAGGGCAACCAATCAGCCAGCCATGTATTTGAGAAACTATTTTCTCTGTTTACTCTGTGTGAAGGCAATATGTTTTTCTGATAAATTAGCATCCTGCATATGGTTGAAGGATGGAGATTCCATCATACCCAGCAAGGTATGGTTTTAAGCCATAACTATTCTGGCAATAAGCTTGTCTCAATGGAATTTAGTTCTGGATAAAAAGATAAAGAATCCTTGGGTTCAGCTGAAACCCTGATGTCTATACAGACATATCTATTTTGTTGGCATGGAAATTGTTTACAATTGCATTCTTCCAGCACGATTTTTTTTCAAACTCTCCAATTTAACTTACATCCCTCAAGTTGTCCAATGGTTTCCTATCCAATTAACATGCTCCCAGATCAAACGTTCCCAGAACATTTGATTGGACTCACATGCATGGCTTAGTTGACACGTGTATCACGCTTGCAAGTCATAGGCACGGGAGGGGGGAACATTGTTGGAGTGTGAAATCATCTTGTTTGAACTATCTTACAATGCCAAGGTCGTTTGCAAGGAGCCCTTGAAGACAGCTGCAGGTTCTTAGAGTAACTGGCACGAGAGGGAGGGGTGCATACCTGAGATGGGGAATGGGGGGGAATTCGAATTCACTAAAGAAGTTTAATGGGGGAAAAGTGTGGGATTTTTCATTCTCATCTTTTTCTTTGTACTGAATGCTACACACCATTAAAGAGAATTCTAAGTAAATACTTATGAGTCAGATTTAATGGGAAGTTGAGTATTCCAGTCATCATACCAATACTAATCAGGTTTCATCCCTTCAGCTTTTCAAAATCAGCCAATAGACATGCATAATATTGTGCTCTTAAATTTGTCTGAGCTGATTTAGATCATATCAATGTCATATTTCAATGGCAAAGTTTGCTTACTGTAGTATCTAAGTACTAAGTACTTAGCTCAGGTCTGTTTTATCTTGAAGATTTGGCCCAAACTTTATAATAAATTAAAATACCCCATCAAAGGCAGGATTATCTAAATGACTTATCCAAGTAGGTATCAAAGTCTTGGGCTTTCTGAGAAACAAGACAGTGACATTCTAGAACATAAATATTTATATACAGTATCTTTAAAAATTTATTCTCATATTCTCTCTCTCTGTTTCTATGTGGCAAGAAGCTAAAAAGCTTAGAACTGAATTAAAAAGAAAAAATAAAATAAAATTGTGCCTCCAGTTAAACAAATAAAGACAGATTTTGGTACATCTCTCACATTTCTTCCCCGCCACACTTTCATGTGCAGAGTGGTTGTTTTACTTCATAGATATTACTGAAAGATAGGAAGTAGGAAGCAGGCAAAGCAAAGTATTTTATTGAACAAACTAGCTGTTTAAAAATGGCAACAGATTCAATTGTCCTTTTCAGGCATTTACCCCCCAATCAACCAAGAGCATATCCATATAACACATTTCTCTCTTCTGATGTTCCCACTGAAATGTGGATGGGAAGCAAAAACTATAAAAATTGGGGATGGATGATTGAGTTGTTGGTGCCCTTTACAGTGACACTTGATCATGTGGGTGAATGTTTGAATAGATTTATCATGTTGTTCTTCAGAATAAATCTACTGCTCTCAGAGTGTGCAATTTGAGAGCAGACTGAGCATTACACTAGTGAACACAGCTGCAATGAAATATGTTCCTGAGGAGGCTGTTGGCATGGAGGGCCTAACGGTGTTCCAGCAGGATAGGAGTTACGCTCTTAGTAGTACAACTCAAGGTGGTGGTGTATGCATTTATATCAATAACAGTTGGTGTAACAACTCAAAGGTGATTTCAACTTATTGCTCACCTGATGGGGAGTTTTTGACTATCAAATGTAGACCTTTTTATCTGCCCAGGGAATTTACCATTATTATTATTACAGCTGTGTATATACCCCCCTCTGCAAATATGAAGGAGGCCTTGAAGGTCCTTTATTGCACCATCAGTGACTTGCAAACCATCCACCTGGATGGCATTTTTATTGTAGTTGGAGACTTTAATCAGGCTAACTTGAAAACAGTCCTCCCTCATTTCAATATGTAGATTTTGCAACCAGGAGTAGGAACACATTGGACCTAGCCTATTCTAACATCAAGAATGCATTTAAGGCTTTTCCCTGTCCCAGTCTTGGTTTCTCAGACCATCTTAACTGTAATGCTAATCCCAGCATACAGGCCTTTTTAACTAGAGAGAAACCAGTTGTGAAGCAGGTGAGAGTTTGGCCAGAGGGAGCAATGGAAGCATTACCAGGCTGTTTTGAGTGCACAGACTGGGACATGTTTAGAGAAGCCGCAATGAACAATCAACATACAAATGTGGAGGAATACGTTTCATCTGTAACTGCATATATCCAGAAGTGGATGGAGGATGTCACTGTTACTAAGAACATCATCATACGGGCGAATCAGAAATCTTGGATGACTCATGAAGTACAGGTGAAGCTGAAAGCGAGGAAAGCTGCTTTTAAATCTGGTGATGGGGGGCGGGGGGGCACTCAGAACAGCTAGAGTTGATCTGAACCGGGCTATAAGAATAGCAAAGCAGGCTTGTAGTCAGAAAGGTTAGAAGTTTATTTACGATCCTACAAATACCAGGTGCATGTGGCAGGGTATTCAGACTATTACAGATTATAAGGCTACTCCGACATCATGTGAGGAGAATATAGATTTTCTTAACAAACTTAATAGTTTTTTTTGGTAGGTTTGAAGCACTTAACAATACTCCTGTGAGGAAGGTTATATCCCATCCTGACAAGCCGGCACCTACCCTTGATATAGTCGGTGTTCGGAGGACCCTGAGAAAAATTAATATTCGGAAAGCAGCGGGCCCAGATAATATCCCAGGGCAGGTACTGAGGGACTGTGCTGAACAGTTGGCCAGTGTCTTCACAGACATATTTGATATTTCTTTGCATCAGGCTGTGGTCCTGGTACGCTTTAAGACTGACACCATTATTGTTGTTTATTCGTTTAGTCGCTTCCGACTCTTCGTGACTTCATGGACCAGCCCACGCCAGAGCTTCCTGTCGGTCGTCAACACCCTCAGCTCCCCCAGGGATGAGTCCGTCACCTCTAGAATATCATCCATCCATCTTGCCCTTGGTCGGCCCCTCTTCCTTTTGCCCTCCACTCTCCCTAGCATCAGCGTCTTCTCCAGGGTGTCCTGTCTTCTCATTATGTGGCCAAAGTATTTCAGTTTTGCCTTTAATATCATTCCCTCAAGTGAACAGTCTGGCTTTATTTCTTGGAGGATGGACTGGTTTGATCTTCTTGCAGTCCAAGGCACTCAGAATTTTCCTCCAACACCACAGTTCAAAAGCATCTATCTTCCTTCTCTCAGCCTTCCTTATGGTCCAGCTCTCGCAGCCATATGTTACTACGGGGAACACCATTGCTTTAACTATGCGGACCTTTGTTGCCAGTCTGATGTCTCTGCTCTTAACTATTTTATCGAGATTTGTCATTGCTCTTCTCCCAAGGATTAAGCATCTTCTGATTTCCTGACTGCAGTCAGCATCTGCAGTAACCTTCGCACCTAGAAATACAAAGTCTTTCACTGCCTCTACATTTTCTCCCTCTATTTGCCAGTTATCAATCAAGCTGGTTGCCATAATCTTGGTTTTTTTGAGGTTTAGCTGCAAGCCAGCTTTTGCACTTTCTTCTTTCACCTTCATCATAAGGCTCCTCAGTTCCTCTTCGCTTTCAGCCATCAAAGTGGTATCATCTGCATATCTGAGATTGTGAATGTTTCTTCCAATGTTTTTAACCCCAGCCGTGGATTCTTCAAGCCCAGCACATCGCATGATGTGTTCTGCGTACAAGTTGAATAGGTAGGGTGAGAGTATAGAGCCCTGCCGTACTCCTTTCCCAATCTTAAACCAGTCCATTGTTCTGTGGTCTGTTCTTACTGTTGCTACTTGGTCATTATACAGATTCCTCAGGAGGCAGACAAGATGACTTGGTATCCCCATACCGCTAAGAACTTGCCACAATTTGTTATGGTCCACACAGTCAAAGGCTTTAGAATAGTCAATAAAACAGAAATAGATGTTTTTCTGAAACATTATACCTGTACCTAAAAAATCTATGATCACATGTCTCAATGACTATCATCCAATGGCACTCACTCCCATTGTGATGAAATGTTTTGAGAGACTGATAAAGAACTATATTGTTTCTAGACTCCCTCCATCGTTTGATCCGCTTCAGTTCGCTTATCGGCGGAACCGCTCTGTAGAAGATGCAATCTCCTCTGTTCTTCATTCGAGTTTGGTACATCTAGAGAAGAAGAACAGTTATCTGCGATTGCTGTTTGTTGATTTCAGCTCAGCATTCAATACAATTGTTCCCCAGCATTTGGTGGACAAACTGGGTTCTTTGGGCTTCAGTACTCCTTTGTGTAATTGGGTACTTGACTTCCTTACTGAGAGGTCTCAGTCAGTGAGAGTTGGAAATAATATCTCTAGCTCTATTTCTCTGAGCATCAGCTCCCCACAGGGCTGTGTCCTGATCCCATTGTTGCTTACCCTGATGACCCATGACTGTTGTGCCAGGTTTACCACCAGTTCTGTTGTGAAATATGTGGATGATACAAGGGTGGCGGGTCTTACCAGGGATGATAATGAGTGGGCTTATAGAGAGGAGGTGAAGGGTTTGGTGGAGCAGTGTAATATAAACAGCTTGGTTCTAAATGTGGAAAAAAAACAAGGAAATGATTATTGACTTTAGGAAGAACCAGCTTAGCCACACTCCACTCTTTATAAATGACATAGCTATGGAGTCAGTTAGTAGCATTAGATTCCTGGAGGTGCAGATAATGAATAGTCCTACTTGGTCTCTTAACACTGAATTTTTGGTAAAACAAGCACAGCAATGTCAGCATTTTCTGCATCGGATGAGGAAAGTGCATCTTCCACCTCCCATTCTCCTTACTTTCTATAGAGACACTATAGAAAGTGTATTGACCAATTGTATTTCCATCTGGTTTGGAGGCTGTAGTGCCTTGGATAGGAAGTCTGTGCAGAGGGTGGTAAGGGCAGCAGAGAAGATAATTGGGATCTCACTGCCTCTCATCCATGATATAGCATATACAGTACATGCTGTCTGTCCAGAGCTCAAAATATCGTCAGGGACTCCTCCCATCCTCATCATGGCCTGTTTTCTTTGTTACCCTCTGGGAAAAGGTTCTGCTGCATCCGATGTAGAACAGCCAGACTGGGTAATAGCTTTGTCCCCCAGGCTATTAGACTCCTGAATACTCAATAAGTTTTTTTAAAGTGGAATGTGGAATGTGTAACGAATGTATATTTTATAGTAATTATGCTAATTTTATTTTAGTGTCTGATTGTGTTTGTGAGCCAACTGCAACAAAATTTCATTTTATTATGCACTTGCTGTATAGTGTATAGTAGAATGACAATAATTTTGTCGTAAGCTGCCCAGAGTCCCCCTTTTGGGAGAGATGGGTGGTAATAGAAATTTGATAAACAAACAAACAAATAAATAAATAATCTGTTCTGTTCTGTTCTGTTCTGTTCTGTTCTGTTCTGTTCTGTTCTATATTATGGCCTTTTTCAGGTACAGCATGCTTTTCAGCTCCTGCCAACCTACCAGTTCAAAAACATGCAAACGTAAGTAGATTAATAGGCACCGCTTCAGCGGGCAGGTAACGGCGTTCCGTTTAGTCATGCCGGCCACATGACCACTGAAGTGTCTGCGGACAAATGCCAGCTCTTCGGCTTTGACACGGAGATGAGCACCGCCCCCTAGAGTCGGACACGACTGGACTTAATGTCCTTTACCTTTACCTTATGCTTTTCAGACTTGGAAAGGAACAGTAGGCCTCACCTCCCATCTAAATAGATATAGTGGACTGTGAAAATAAACCCTGTGTGTTAGAAAACTGTAGTTATTGGGGGTCAGCTCTATCTGAAATCCACTTCTGTCTCTCCACTCAGCCTGGATATTTTTCCTGAAAAAAAGCTATTATTGTACTTTTTTATTTTTGTAAGACAAATGTGTTTACAGATCACAGTATATGGAATTTAGAGACATACATTTTTGAGCTTTATTAATATAACATGCTAACATCTTGGTCTAATGGTGCCAATGAACTTGCAGAAATACTGGGATATAAATGGAGCAATCCCTAAGAGGACAGGGCAACCTTTGTTCATGCAACATTTTGTGTGTACACTAGAAACACCACAGAAGTGTAGGCTATGACTAGAAGAGTCCTATACAAACAGATCCAGGTACATAGCTCAGTGATCTTCTCTGGCCAATGAGTTGGTATTTTTCTGCCTGCAGACATATAGATGTCTTTGTAATTATTCACCCTTTATACTCATAATAAAAATGGATTTTCCAACTTTCATGGTGAACAAATCCAAAAGAATAAAACTGATAACTTTAACAGGAAATCAGCTGTATCCTCTTCTCATATTTTCTGGTTCAGCAAAAAGAAATAAAAATAAAAATGATTTGATGTATCAGGATTTCTCATAACTCTCTGAGATATAGCCAAGATGAATAAAACTTGCAGAGCAGCAATAGGCATAAATTGTTCCTCATATGTGAATCTCTAATTCATTTCGATGATGAAAGCTACTCCCTATTGGCCATCAATAGTGATCATGAAGGTCTATGACAGCATAAACAACATGGGGCCATCCAGATGGTTTGGACTGTTGTTAACTCTGTTTGACTGTGCCTGATGGCAGTTGAAGTCCAAAACATATAGAGAATTCCATGCAGCCTAGATCAGTTATAACAGCCAAAAAAAATATTAAAATCCCAAGAGATTGCTGAAAAGTATGAGGTATAGCAACTTTATTGAAATTAAACCAGTCTGGACGGGAGTTTATCTGGGAATCCTGTGCATATTATCTTGTCATTCATCACAGAAGGAGGATGGATGTACTAAAATAAGTATACAGTAAATCAAGATTACATTCCATTATCTATCTCAAGATAATTCTCATATCAAAGTATTAGAGCATTTGTAACTCCATACGCTTAATCAATTTTCTTTACATCAAGACTCAGTAGAAGTACAGATTTCCTGACAATAATAGTAGACAAGAAACAGAATGATGTAAATAGCAGATTCCTAGGGCTAGCAAATCTCAGACAAGGAGATATGCAACCCACTTCACTGAAGAGAAAAACAGCTGCTGATTTTCAGCAGGGACAGGTGGTCAAAACAAATCCAAAACCTTTTCTCAAAACAGTGTTTTGAAGTAATGGTGACTGATATGTTGTTTAATGTGATGTCTGCTAGACCACAATGGGAGCATATATTTATATACTCCATCTTAGGTGATCTGAGAGCTGCATCACTTAAAATCTGAATACCTACTTTCTATGTATCCAAAACTAATGCTGAGGCAATCCCCAAAGCTCTGTGACTGAAGAACCCTGGTAAAAATCATTGATGAGTAGTCCTATAGCTAGCAATGGAGGTTTAACACACTTAGAGGACACAATGTTGCTGACAGTGGGTTTAGTGACTCATATTCCCACTGTGACTTGCCTTTGTAAAAACTAGAATGAATTGTGTCATTTATGCTGGTACAGTGTTGCTGAATTCAGTAATACTAATTTTATAGCTTCAGCAAAGGATCGTTACCTTGTCGTGGTGCTGGAGCTTGAGCACCTCAATGATGCAATGAGCTAAACCATGAAGGGCCACCCAAGACAGGAAGGTCATGACAGAGAGGTCAGACTAAATGCGATCCCTGGGGAAGGTAATGGCAACCCACCCCAGTATTCTTGCCGTGAAAACTAAATGGATCAGTACAACCAGAGATATGTCGGTATACCATCGGAAGATGAGACCCCCAGGTTGGAAGATGGTCAAAATGCTATTGGGGAGGAACAGAGGATGAGCTCAACTAGCCCCAGACGTGATGACGCAGCTAGCTCAAAGCCGAAAGGACGGCTAGCAGCCGACGGTGCTGATGGTGAATGGCGAATCCAATGTTCTGAGGATCAACACACCATTGGAACCTGGACTGTAAGATCTATGAGCCAGGGCAAATTGGATGTGTTTATTGGTGAGAGGTCAAGATTAAAGATAGACATTTTGGGCGTCAGTGAAGTGAAATGGACTGGAATGGGCCACTTCACATCAAATGACCACCAGATCTACTACTGTGGACAAGAGGACCACAGAAGAAATGGAGTAGCCTTCATAATTAATAGTCAAGTGGCTAAAGCAGTGCTTGGATACAATCCAAAAAATGATAGAATGATCTCAATTCGAATTCAGGGCAAGCCATCTAACATCACAGAGATCCAAATATACGCCCCAACCACAGATGCTGGAGAAGCTGAAGTAGAGCAGTTCTATGAGGATCTGCAGCACCTACTGGACAACACGCCTAAAAGAGATGTTATTTTCATCATGGGAGACTGGAATGCTACGGTGGGCAGTCAAATGACACCTAGAATTACAGGTAAGCATGGCCTGGGAGAACAAAACGAAGCAGGACATAGGCTGATAGAATTTTGCCAGTTTGTTCACTCTGCATAACAAACACTCTCTTCCAACAACCTAAGAGACACCTTTATACATGGACTTCACCAGATGGACAACGCTGAAATCAGACTGACTACATCCTTTGCAGCCAAAGGTGGCGGACATCTATACAGTCGGTAAAAACAAGAGCTGGAGCTGACTGTAGTTCAGATCATGAACTTCTTATTGCACAATTTAGGATCAGACAAAAGAGATTAGGGAAGACCCACAGATCAGCTAGATATGAGCTCACTAATATTTCTAAGGAACATGCAGTGGAGGTGAAGAATAGATTTAAGGGACTGGAATTAGTAGATAGGGTCCCAGAAGAACTATGGACAGAAGTTCACAACATTGTTCAGGAGGCGGCAACAAAATACATCCCAAAGAAAGAAAAAACCAAGAAGGCAAAATGGCTGTCTGCTGAGACACTAGAAGTAGCCCAAGAAAGAAGGAAAGCAAAAGGCAACAGCGATAGGGGGAGATATGCCCAATTAAATGCAAAATTGCAGAGGTTAGCCAGAAGAGATAAGGAATTATTTTTAAACAAGCAATGCTTGGAAGTGGAAGAAGGCAATAGAATAGGAAGGACAAGAGACCTCTTCCAGAAAATTAGAACCATCGGAGGTAAATTCCAGGCAAAAATGGGTATGATCAAAAACAAAGATGGCAAGGACCTAACAGAAGAAGAGATCAAGAAAAGGTGGCAAGAATATACGGAAGACTTGTATAGGAAGGATAACAATATCGGGGATAACTTTGAAGGTGTGGTCAGTGAGCTAGAGCCAGACATCCTGAAGAGTGAAATTGAATGGGCCTTAAGAAGCATCACTAATAACAAGGCAGCAGGAGACAATGGTATCCCAGCTGAATTCTTCAAAATCTTGCGAGATGATGCTGTCAAGGTAATGCATGCTATATGCCAGCAAATTTGGAAAACACAAGAATGGCCATCAGACTGGAAAAAATCAACTTATATCCCCATACCAAAAAAGGGAAACACTAAAGAATGTTCAAACTATCGAACAGTGGCACTCATTTCACATGCCAGTAAGGTAATGCTCAAGATCCTGCAAGGTAGATTTCAGCAATTCATGGAGCAAGAATTGCCAGATGTACAAGCTGGGTTTAGAAAAGGCAGAGGAACTCAGGAGCAAATTGCCAATATCTGCTGGATAATGGAAAAAGCCAGGGAGTTTCAGAAAAACATCTATTTCTGTTTTATTGACTATTCTAAAGCCTTTGACTGTGTGGACCATAACAAATTGTGGCAAGTTCTTAGTGGTATGGGGATACCAAGTCATCTTGTCTGCCTCCTGAGGAATCTGTATAATGACCCAGTAGCAACAGTAAGAACAGACCACGAAACAACAGACTGGTTTAAGATTGGGAAAGGAGTACGGCGGGGCTGTATACTCTCACCCTACCTATTCAACTTGTACGCAGAACACATCATGCAACGTGCTGGGCTTGAGGAATCCATGGCTGGAGTTAAAATTGCTGGAAGAAACATTAACAATGTCAGATATGCAGATGATACCACTTTGATGGCTGAAAGCGAAGAGAAACTGATGAAGGTGAAAGAAGAAAGTGCAAAAGCTGGCTTGCAGCTAAACCTGAAAAAAACCAAGATTATGGCAACCAGCTTGATTGATAACTGGCAAATAGAGGGAGAAAATGTAGAGGCAGTGAAAGACTTTGTATTTCTAGGTACAAAGATGACTGCAGATGCTGACTGCAGTCAGGAAATCAGAAGACGCTTAATCCTTGGGAGAAGAGCAATGACGAATCTCGATAAAATAGTTAAGAGCAGAGACATCAGACTGGCAACAAAGGTCCGCATAGTTAAAGCAATGGTGTTCCCCGTAGTAACATATGGCTGCGAGAGCTGGACCATAAGGAAGGCTGAGAGAAGGAAGATCAATGCTTTTGAACTGTGGTGTTGTAGGAAAATTCTGAGAGTGCCTTGGACTGCCAGAAGATCAAACCAGTCCATCCTCCAGGAAATAAAGCCAGACTGCTCACTTGAGGGATTGATATTAAAGGCAAAACTGAAATACTTTGGCCACATAATGAGAAGACAGGACACCCTGGAGAAGACGCTGATGCTAGGGAGAGTGGAAGGCAAAAGGAAGAGGGGCCGACCAAGGGCAAGGTGGATGGATGATATTCTAGAGGTGACGGACTCGTCCCTGGGGGTGCTGGGGGTGTTGACGACCGACAGGAAGCTCTGGCATTGGCTGGTCCATGAAGTCACGAAGAGTTGGAAGCGACTGAACGAATAAACAACAACAATTTTATAGATTTTATCTGTGCTCAGGCGGTTCAGAATTTAGAAACTGCTCTGTGATACAAAAGCCTACTGAATGCAAAGCAAGTTATTTTAAAAGCGAGACAAATACCACCCTATCAAATACGGTATATCTTAACATTTCTATACATCTGCCATTTTGTCTGCAAGGAACCATTATTCCCATTTTTCATTAAACACTGGAATTAAGGGGTCTGAATGCTTGAATGGTCCTAATTTACAAAAACGTTACAAAACAATTCTAACTGAAAAAGGAGTTTAAAGTAGAGATACTTACCCAGGGAGATGGTAGACCTCTGTTGCTGAATATGCTTAAACAGGGGCAGTAGTGCCATCTATCAGAATATTTTAATTTGTCAACCTGGATGGAGTAGGTTAGATAAATTACCTAAATCCGTGGGCAACTTGAAGCACCAGGACCTCCAGCCGTCTCTCTCTCTCTCTCTGTTTCTGTGTGTGTTCCTGCGCCCAGGTCTCCTTTCCACCACAATGACAAAAACTGACAGGATGATTTTATGCTACTATATGCTTGAAAATATGTAAGAATTATAGTGTAAATACTAAGATAGGTTTACTAGTCTGAACTCTGTCCCAAACCCAGAAACTGAACATTTTGTCCCATCCAAAGTACTATATGACACATCTCCACCACTTTGGATTATTTGTCTCATTCATTGTAGTCTTCAGTTTTCCAGAAATGGTGAAGTGTGGCCTCAACAACAAAAGGTTGCCGGTCCTTTTTTACATGAAAAACTCCTGAAGTGGCTTTCATAAGATCAACAACAAAGCAAACCCTGCTCTCAGACTAACAGTCTAAAGTACCCCTTGACAAAGTAACCCATGACATTCTGATAATAAGCTACTTCAGTGTGGCGTGGATGGCATGACAATTAGGTAGATACAGAGATGGCTCTAAAGTTGTATTCAAAGTGTGCTCATCAACAGTTCCCCATCAAGCTGCAGGGAGATGTTAAGGTTCTGTCCTGAGTAAAATTCTGTTCAACATTTGTATTAATGATGAGGTTGAGGGATCGCTTACAAATACTTTGGGAGGAAAGTTAATACTTTAGAAGTCAGGAACAAAGTTCAGACTGCTCTTGATGAATTGGAGTAATGAACTGAAAATAACAGAAAGCAACTTAAAAGAGAAAAATGCAAAAATATCAAATGCGCAGATATAAAACAAATGCACTGCCTTCCCAATAACATGCATGAAAAGGATTTTGTGGAATTGTAGTTGATTATAAATCAGATATGAGTCCCTAGTGCAACATGGCTACAAAAGGAATTTTAGGCTGCATAGATTCAGTGTGGAATCTGTAGTAAGTATAGATTCAAAATCATGAGAAAAACAGTCCCATTCCATTCCATTCCATTCCATTCCATTCCATTCCATTCTATTCTATTCTATTCTATTCTATTCTATTCTATTCTGGGTCAGTCAGTAATGCAGTGGGTTCTTTGTTCAGTTCTGGGCACCAGACCTTAAGAAGTATTCAGACAAAGTGGAATTGGTGAAGAGAAGGGAATGTCAGCAATCAGGGAACCAGAAACTAATTCCAAAGAGGGCTGATTAAAGGAAATATTTTCAGTTTAATACAGAGAAGAGAAGACTGGCACTCTTCAAATACCCAAATGTATGTCACACAAAATAAGACTGTGAGCTGTTTTTTATTGTTTCATTGCTGAAGATATGGAGCAATGAACAATTTAAAAGGGAGCCAAATTCCAGCTGTATCTTAGGAAAAGGTTCCTTGTGGTAAGGACAATTTGAGGGGACTAATTACCTGAATATATCATGGACTTCTTTTCAGGCATTGGGTTCAAGCAGAGGCTGGACAGTAATCTCTCATGAATGTTTGAATCTGAATTTCTATACTGAGCAGAGGATTGGACTTAGTGGCTAAAATGGCTGCTTCCAACACTAAAAGCCTGGAAAAAGTAACTGGGGGTATGATGACTGAATAATAGAACTCTCACTCAAAGCATGTTAATACACTTGATTTATATCCTGAAGGGAGAAGGAACTGAGGAGACAAGAATTTGGGAGGAATGGGTAGAACAACAGTTCTGAGCGAAATTCAGAGTCCTAGCCATATGAAAACCTCCATCTGTCAAGGTGACATGCTTATCAGTACATATTTAGTGCTGGAGAAATCAAGGATTGACAGCCTTTACATATGTTGTAAGATTAAGGGAACCTATTTGTAACCCATTAAGTGTTTTAATAAAAGTTAGTTCAGTTCTTTGTTTAAATGTTAACAAAGTGACTGTCATTCTATATTTCCCCACATTTCACCAAGTCATGTTCTTGTATTCATTCATCCATTCATTCATTCTGGCTACCCAAATCATAATGGCAGCTCTGAGTGGACTTGTATGGATTGGGGGTATGAACAATCTGGTGGTGTGGAATGTTGCAGCTTGGAACAGGTAGAACAGTTAAGACTGTAATGCTTCAGCAATTTTTCAAGGAGTGAAGTATATTAGCTATGTTAAGACAGAGATGATATTACCCCTGTGTGCTTGATCCTTAGCAAGGATGTTTATTTTTTCAAGAGGAATATGTAGCTTTGCAGTGTGTTTGTGCTCTCAGATAATATTTTTACTAGATTTTTTGCATCTGGCTCAAATAGTGGCTGTGGGCCATAAGCATAGGCATTTGGCACATACTCCTGTTAGGAAGAGGAGGTGGTGAAAGGAGAGGTTTTTTTCTGAGGGTAGTGGGTGGATTAGGTTGACTAATGGGATGCCAGACCAGCGTATGTGTAATGGTGCATTTTATTTCTTTGTTGATTTGTATGATCGTAGTTCTACAGGTGGGAACCATTTTACCTATAAGTGTTTGAATATTACTAAGAGTGGAGGTACAACTATTTGGGAATGATTCGTTTGCAACTGTTTGAAGTACAACTGTTTGGGGGGGATGTTGGGTGATGACTGTTTTTTTTCACTGAGTATCCTGTTACTATGTTACTATGTAGGGACGGTAATGTGGTAAGTACTAATTTTAAAAAATTGTTAAATATGCCTACGTTTATGATAACTTTTGTCAGGATTGGTAAAGTTTGAGAGTTGAAAAATTAAAATGTTTTTGCTGAGTCATTGTTATTTATTCTTTCTGTGATTTTTATAAACCCCCCCGTGGGGTGGGGTGGGGGCTTAGGGGGTTATTTCTGTGAGCTTTAAATAGCCTTATATGGAGTTGTTTATTAAGACCAACAGTTTGCCCATGTCAGCCCCACAATGTAGACGAGACCAAGAAACAAACTCCAAGGAAATCTAAAACTACTTTTATTAAGATGGACTATTGTAACAGAACCTTGCAAATCTGACTGTGTTTCACTTTCCCCCACCCCCACCCTCCTCTCTTATCCTCCTGTGAAACTCAGGAGATGTCTGAGTCATTTCCTCCTTCCTTCACATTGCTTTTCATCTCCTCATTCTGGGAATAGATCTGGCTTATCTCTAACGAGGTCATTTCTTTACTCTCTACATTGCCCCTCCCCCAACTTGCTGTGTGGTTTGAGCATGGGCAGCTTGGTGGGTAGAGTTTGTGTGGACATAGAGCTGGCAGAGGTACTGGACAATGGTAGGTATTATGTCCTTCAGTGTACAGAAGGATCATACACCACAGATCTAGCTGTGGGGTGGGCAGTGAATCTGGCTTAGAAGCTGAAGAGGGACCTTGTGGGCCTGATGCTACAGAGCCAGGGCTAAATCTGATGGGGTTAGTGTCTTTAGGGATAAGTTTCTTTAAGGTTTAGTGCCTTTGTATTTTTGAATGACAGATAGTTGGGGCTGTGACTTAAACTTTTATAGGAGTAATTATAATCATAGTGTGGCTGCCTGGATTCTGCAGTGTATAGAGATCCACAATAAAATTTGCCTTTGTTCTCAGTGGAAGAATCAAATTCTAAACCCTTCATGGAAGGGTCACAATTGTGGTCACTAGGCAAGGACTTGTGCCACTAGGCAAGGAAGAAGGACTATTCCTTCTTCCATGTATGAGGGAAGAGACTGGAAATTTATGATGCTGGTTTCCACTGAACCATAGTTAAGTGGCAATTTAGAATGTAATACATACAACATGAGAAAAAAAAAAGTGGAAACAGAAGTACATATGCTTGATGCTTATGCCTACTCTTGTGTCTGAGTGCACCTAATGTGTCTAACACAGGATTCTAAGGATTTTCTATGACTTACATTTCACAGAAAACTGGCCACATCCACTTCCCAAATTAATGTGCAGACTGGAATACATCTATAAGATTATCGTTGTCTCTGCCAGTTGCTGGTCAAATATGGTACATGCAAATATCCTATGTTTTGAAATTCATATACTGAGGAAAATGTATTTAGAAATGTGTATTGCATATGGCGCAAGTCCAAACAGCATTTCGTTCTGTTATACATAGGGTCGCCATGAGTTGTAAACAACTCGACGGCAACTAACAACAGCAACATTGTATGAAAAAATAATTGTATTACATATTTTTAAAAATCTACACTAAAACCATTTAAAATTTTTATGTGCTGATTCATGCGATGACAGTATGCCATGATTTTAGGAAAGAATGGACTTCTAAGGACAAGAAAGTGATTAATCTGTTCCTAGTCAGTGGCAGAGGAGGGAAATCCACACAGGTTAAGTTCTATGTCCACTGGATCAAGAACGACTCTTGAACATTTGTTACTCATCATTTTACTTCCTGGGGAGAGCCTGTTTGGTCTAGTGGTTAAGGTTCTGGGCTAGAAACCAGGAGTCTGTGAGTTCTAGTCCCACTTTAGGCATGAAAGCCGGCTGGATGACCTTGGGCCAGTCACTCTCTCTCAGCCCAACTCAATGCAATGTAGACTAGCCTCCTCGTGGTGCACCCCGGGCAACATGACTTGTCATGGTTAAATAGTCTACACATCTGGCTGCTGGACCTCACAAGGATTTCCCAGCAAGAAAAAGCAGCATAAACACCAAACTTCTATGCCATACAATTAAAAACAAATTACTTCCTGAGAGTAACAAAACTATAGTACAATTCAGAGGTCAGTATGAAGAACTGAACATCACAGCTAGACAACTGACTGACTCAGGATGCATCAACTGCTATAGATATTCTGCAAGACATGTTGTCCAGACAAACTCTCCAGAGACACATCTATCAAAATATGAATAGAGTAAAAGAATCTAATCTAGACAATATGGCAATGAGGAACTGATATGTAGGGAAAATATTTATAAAGATTCAAATGTCCAGTGAACAGTGAACATTTATTACATAATGAATGCACCTTATTTCAGAATGCTATATTACTTTCTTTCACGTAGTTTAGCAATCATAGTTTAAAGAACTATAGTTTTAAGCTGATGTGATATAAGGAGAAGCAACTTCAAGTTAGTGACTTATGATAAAAAAGCTTGGGAAAAATGTGATATATCAGTAATGGAAAACATTATATAGGGCCAGCTACCAGTAAGGCAGTTGAGATGGAGCCTCTTATTCTAAGAGCCCAAATCAATAGTGCAGACAAGATTGAAGACTTTCATGGTTCATCTACAGAAGCAATTCCCAGAGTATCTCACTTACATGAATGAACCAGCTAGGAGATCCATCCTTCCACAGTTAACATCACCTGAGTAGAAAAGTAGAGCTACATTACTTGCTAGATACACCCTGGCATCTGTATGCCAGAGAAGAGTGTAGGGTAGTTTTCTTCATAATTGAGAAGCTGGTATGATTTAGATGATATGAGGAATGTATGCACAAAGGAGCTAAAGCTATTGTCTCCACATTTCAGATCTTGTTCTTCAATCTATAAAGGGCATCAAGGCCAGGCAACCAGTTGCAGAGAGCAGGAATAAGATTAGACAGCTATTTATTTATTTATTTATTTGTTTGTTTGTTTATCAATCAATCAATCAATCAATCATATCTCTATGGCTGTCCATCTCACACAAAGCGACTCTGGGTGGCGTACAACAATATCCCATCCTTACCCCATACAAAAGCCCATACAAAAAAAATCATACAATGATTTTTGTAATTAGTTGGATATAAATACTATTCTAGTCTTAAGCAGCTACATTCACTACTGTTTCATGGAATACCTAGAGTGCCTGATGACCAAATGATTAAGTATAATCATGGGGTTTCTGGCTATGTTTGGAGGACATGAGAAGTAGGGCTGTGAACCACCATAATGGGAAGGAAACTTATCAGCATAATGTAATGATACCTTGACAAAGCAAACCTGGAAGCTGAATTTTGAAGGAATGTAACACTGGTGACACTCTTCAGTTGAAAACTCTCTACTAATCCTGATAAAGGAAATACCTTTCTTTAATAGTGGAAATCATGCAATGAAGGAAGCAGGAACTTGAAGAGACCAGAATTCCATTTAGTAAGCAAAGGCAGCAAGATTTAATACACAGCAATTCCCTCTATTTTCAGTGCTCAAAATGGCCAAAATAGTACCACCCATTTACAAGCAAAAGAGATATTAACAGGTTTGGCAGAAGCTTAAAGTTGGCAGAAACACAAAATACCTTCAAAGGGGGGGGGGGAAGACCTAATGGGAGATCTCTGCTCCATAGCACAGTGGGGGCAGAGCATGTTCAGAAACCACAACTTGTTGACTAATTCAAGAGAGGGGGGTTATGGAACAGGGGATGGGAGGGGAATGGAATACAGTATTCTCAAGAAGGGAATTGGAGACTAATTTAAAACAGAATATGAGGAGTCACAACTTCAACATTTTGCTTATTGCATTCTAATGCGCATTATGTACTCTAATATGCCGGTGGAAAGGTAGGGACAATTCTACTATGTGTAAAGGGATGACTTATGTCATGAGCCATTATAATAGGAAGTTTAATTACAGTCACAGCTGCAGGGTAACATCACACTAGTAATTTCATCTGTGAATTCCCCATTACAGAGAATGGTTTCCAGGGAACATGAACCCCTTTCTATGTTGTTCTTCACTTGCACAACAACCCCAGTGGGGGTGTTTTTGTGTGTGTTTAACTGTACAAAATTACTCAATCACATCTCAGAAAACACTTGCATGGAGAAGTGTAAACTTTCACCTAATGCTCACCTGTATGGCTTCCCCCAATTCTGAAGCAAATGCCACTTAGATTTTAAAGTCCAGACCAAACCTGAAGCAGGCAAAGTTTTTGCTAATGCAGAGAAGCCTCCTTGAGCCTATCATTCATATATTATGGTATATTAGTTAGAGAAGAAAATGAAGAAAAAAGATAGATTGTACACTGCTATCTAGGTGGATGTAACGTTCTCATTACTGATCAACAGAAAAAGAGATAATTAAAATATCAGTTGTAATATACTATACATTTAATAAGATTATCTTAATTCTGATTCAGGACTGGCTTTATCCGAACACACAGTGGTTTATGCTAAGGCTGACAAAACAAAATCTCTCTGTTGAAAGGGATACTCCCCTTTATTTTGTGACTCACTGCAAAACTAATCAGGCAGTAAGACTGCTTTCATTTGATCTACTATTAACTAGTCTGTAACCATGTGACCATTTGGGTAGGTAATATTTGCATATTATCATTTTGTTCTGTGATTCCTGATGAGTTGGGATCCCTTGGAAGTATCAAGAGAGAGTAGAAACTCTTCCAACGAATGGCCCTTGCCTCCTCCCCACCCCGGTATTTCTGTTATTGGGAATCACTACTGAACACATGATCAGCAAATATTTTCCACAGCCCTGGTTTATCTTACCTGGGATGAGTCAGACCCATATTATGTCTCACTAATGACACAAGGACTCATCCATCATTCCACTTGCCTATAAAACTCCTGCTATTTCAGTGGAAGTATAAACCAAGGTGGTTTGTCATTTGTAATTTTAAAAGGTCCCATAAGGAGCTGCTGCTGCTGGTAAAGCAGCCTCCATAAAGCATCAGTGATGCCACTTCCACCCACACAACACACCTGTGCCTTATGGGGAAAGGGGAAGACTGGCACAGCAGTAGCAAGGATTGGTCCTCAGACCTTGTGTCAGGAGATACATTTTTTTCTTCATGCTGAAGCAGACTCATACATCAAATTCTAACTGTTCAGTTTCATTGGATGAACTTCCAGGACCAGGCCGTCAGAAGAAACAAACCTTTCAGCAAAGCTAAACTCTGGGAACAGAGAAATTATTAGAGGAGGCACCTTGTTATCTCCTTATGGTACAGATTGCAATGGTAGAAACTGTACCGTAGAGGGATTCTGCACACCATATATATTCTTGTACTACAGTATAATCCACTATTAACTTGCCTTTAATATGTTGACAAATGCAACTGAGGCTTCATCTACTTGAATAGCTGCTAGTTTGTGAATGTGGATCTAGTTATTTAGTCCCCTGGCTTCCCAACTGATACTAATCTGATATATCCTGAAATAAAGAGTGAGCATAATTCACAGACTGAGATATACCATAGCTGGGTCTGCTAATGTCCTATTTCTATCCTTTCTAAAAATAATGACAGTAATCCAAGTAAAGATGATGCCGGGGGAGGGAAGGTAAATAGCTGAACAAGAGAATGAATAATTAATCCCATTGTAATTTGCCTTTTTTGGGGGGGGGGACTTTCACCATCTTTCATCTCTTGGGCCTTTCACTTTTTCCTCATTTTGCTAAACAGGTGAAAGTGGGGTTATATGCGTAAATGTCAAGGCAAGAGAAAGACAATTGTTTGCATAAGATTTTTAAAGTCACAAATCTGAGACATCAGGGCACAGGACCAAAACCAAAGAGCTGTACGGCGGTGGCGGCGTCTTCTTTTTCTTCTTCTCCATTTCCTTTTTTTTTAACAGCTAAAACAATCAGATCAAGTAACAGATATATAAAAAGATCTGAGCTATGCCTGTAATTATTATTAAGTTCTTTTTTGTTCTCTAATGACTCCATAAAAGGAAAATATGGTGAAAAAGCATCATTGGCAAGAAGTTACTGGAAGAGCTGGCACTTCCAGGAATGAGTCCATTGCAAATGAATTTGTGCATACTGCTGCATTTCCCGCTACAGCAGCAGACTCTCTTAGAAATGTGCTGCAGGGGATTAGGACTTTATTGACCTGCTCAGAACCCCTAATAGTGCAGCAGGATTGCTAGAAATGGGCCTTTCAAAGCTATGGTGCAGCCTGAAGTTTTTCTGTACTGAAAAGATAGAGCTCTTTGCATTTCTAAAGGCAAATTTGCTCAAAGATTTAAGGAGTGCAATATAATGTGGTCCTTAATGACCGAAAGACCAATGATAACCTAAAAGTAGCATGGCTCACAAACAATCAAAGTTTCATCTCAGGGTTTTCTTGTTTGGTGCTAAAACAAGTTTTAGGATTGCTCATACTGTTGTTTGTTTGAAATGTTCAGGTTTTGGCTTCTATAATTTCTTTGTGGATTTACAGTAATTTGACCATGTATTTCAGTTTTATAAAGTGGGTAGACTGTGGTCCATGGGAAAGATTGCAAGCACTATACACTCTTTTAAACATGCTAATTGGTGGGGTTGGGGGATAAAGGAATTATTAGTACCATTATAGTTGTGGATATTGTCATTTTTCATGGCAAATTAACATGGTGATGTTTAAAATCTAAATACTAATTCTAGAAAGCCCTGCTGCCAGCTCTTTAAAAATTTATACTTAGTGGCTTAACAGTAAACTGCATATTTAAATAATATGAAGTTGCATCTTCAAGCAATATTATCAGTATTATCAATGCAATAAAAGCCAATACAGTATAGTACCATTATTTTTTTTTTAAAAAAATGATGACTTGGTCAGCTTGATCCTAGAAAATAATTTAAAAAGCAGCAATGTAAGCAATGACATCTACAGTTTGACCCCAATCTTAGCAAGCAGGCCAGAGAATTGCCACGTGCCAGGAAAACACTTCTTGGGATTATGTAACTTCACAATGCAAGTTGAGGGAGTATGTGTTTGATTTTACTAATTAAAAGAAACTGTCTGCAGCTAGAAAGCTAGTATATCTGGCAGGTTTATGTTCTTCATTAAAAAGTGGTGTTCTGTTCCAGATTTTTGTCCTAGAGAAGTATTCAAATGTGCAATCTTCTGCCTGCTTTAAAAACACAGGAAATGGCTTATACTAAGTGCCTATCCCAAATCACCTATCTAGAGATGATGGAGTCATTCCTTAGGGACTTTTGCATGTAAATCACATGTTCTATCATTTATTTCTAGTCCCTAAATTACTTAGACCTGAACTACATACTTTCTAAATATTTGGATATTCTTAATTATTCTACACCTGAAGAATTGGGAATCATTGGCTACTAAGAGTTGAAAAGCTCACAGGATTCCATCTCGTGAGTCTGATTAGCAATACTAATAATAGATTTGTTTAACATTCCCTTTTCCCAGTTAACTCTAAGAACCATGCATGTCTCCTTTTGTTTCACAACAGCTCTGAAAAATAGGACAGGTTAAGATAATGATGGACTAAATCATTCCACATGTATCTAACTGGGTGGAGACAGAAATATCTCATCCAATTCAGCACAACACTGGAAAGGTCTCCAAACCTCGACGCATGTATGCATATACTGTACATATACACATACATAAAGTATTATTATTATTATTATTATTATTATTATTATTATTATCCCAAATCAATCCGCTGCAGAAGCCCTCTTCACTGAAGGCTATGGATCACAATCTACCAGGCTGATCCAGTGCAAGTTGGTAGATGGGTTTGGGTTTCCCAGTCTACAGCTGAGAAAGAGTGACTGGTCCAAAGTCACCCATTCAGCTTCTGTGACTAAGGAAAGACTAGAACCTGAGTCTCCCCACTCTTAGTCCAGCACTTTGACCACTGTACCATATTTTTTCTCTATGCATATGTAAGATAGGTAGTGAGACAGAGAGATAGATATAACAGACTCCAGGCCAAGAGAATAAAGGATATACACTCTGCCTCTCTTTTGCTATTTACTGTGCCCTGTTTTGTACTGAACCCCGCACTAGCAAAAAGGTTGATTTTCTACCATAGGCCAGTGTCACCAACTTCCTCTGTAGTCTCTAAACTGCTGCTGAAGTGCTTGAGTTCTTCCATCTAAAACAGCCATGATCTGCCAAGATAGCATTGAATCCTGTCTGATCCTGTTTGTTCCTGAATACTTTATACAATCCAGCTTCTATTTAAGAAAGTTGAACCTTCTTTTTAGATATAACTATAAAACAAAGTAAAAGAGTTGCAGTTAAAAAGATACTCAGGCCAAGTCGCATTCAGCTGAAATGTAGGTGAGGGGGTATATGACACAGGTCAGATTCAGACTGATTCATATTACATGCATTGACCAAACATGTTCATTAAACATAAAATTTAGAAACATGCTTTTTGTAGAGTTGTAAAATAAAATCTGGAGAATCTCCCTGAATTTGTAATAGGTAAATTCAAGATTAAAGAGTTCAGCACAACTTTTGAAGATCACAGATATGAGCTATACTTTATTATTTATAAATCCACAATTGGTTGCTAATCATTCTAAAATTCCTCATTTTCCAAATCAGTAGAATTGGAATGGGTAGCATGTGAGGAAGATGATAGTGAAGTGGAAATACTGACAATGTTGATTTTAGCCAAATTATCATAATAAGTAAAATAATATTATAGCCATCAGCTTGATTTAATGGGATAAATGTGGATCCCAGAGTGCAAGATTCACTGTACCAGTCAATAGACTGGTGCACTTGATATGAGCAAAGAACATTAATTTTAGCTCTTTTATTTAGAGCTAAATAAAAGTCTCCATGTACAATAGGGAAACATGATATTTGCAACATTCTAAGAGACATCCTATGATTAATGTTATCCTAATGTATTATTATTGCTTCCTAAATTACATCACACCAGGAAACAATTCCTTCTCTAAATATTTATGACTGGGTGATCAGAAAGTTATCATTACAGGATACTGATAAAAGTATTGGATGTACTGATTTTTGTTCTTAGACTAAGCTTTGGGTCTCATCTGGAGTAGATAACTTGATGTCTCCAAATTTTTAACCACTACTCACAATCCAGTGCACTGTGTGGAGGCATCTCCTCTCCATTCTTAATTTTTATACCCCTAAATAAAAATTCTTACACAAACTCCATATGGGAAATAGGAAGAGAGGAGGGTAATACGTAAGTCCCTCTTCCTGCTAAGAAGTTTATATTATCTGGATGGATCTACAATATCAATAGGAATTATATTGAAATCTGCCTTTCAATGTCATTTAAGTTTTCTTCCCTGTGAAAGAAGCTTATATTATTATTTGTACCTTATTCTCAATATAGTAAGGATATCTTGGTGATGTTTTTGAAATTAATTGCTAGAGATTGGAGAGGGTGCTTCTGTTGATATTATTTTCTGTTACCTCATTTTCCATCAGTCTCCAATGTCCCTCACTCTTTGATCTGAAAAAGTCCCCTAAGAGGAATGCCCTCATTGTCTTCTTTTTGGGATTTAACAGAAGGATGCCAAGCCAGGGAGGCCATAGAATCCTGGAAGTTCATTGTACAATGAAAGTCTGGATGTTGACTTATATCTCTTGGCCAGCTTGCCACTAAAGAAGTACAGGAAAATCACATTCCACCCTGAGAATTTCACTATGATTTGCTTTCCTTTGAAAACAAATGATTTTAATTTATTGAATGCGAACTGATATGGGAAAAAGGATCTTTTTCATATATAGCACTAATATCAATAGGGCAGAGGGGAAAAAATGAAAAGAGATGAAAATAAATTGAATAGTTCAGGCTGGTATTTCAAGATTCATTTGAGAAAAAATCTAATTTAATCAGAAACCAAGCATAGGATGTAGAGCAGAGTACAAGAGGAATAATAAAGAATCAAAATGTGGGAAAGAATTAGTCATCTATAAACATATATACACACACACACAAGTCAACCAACTCCTCAGCTGGCCCCCTCTGACACATTGTTGGGCTATGACATTTGTTCCACAATAGACAGGAAACTGAAATTTGTTATACACATCTAAGCTGCCCTGCTTATTCGTAAAAAACAAATCATGAGATTGTTTAAAAAGGGCTATTTGTGAAATGTGTCTTTTTCTTAACAGTGGCCAACACTAGAGCCAACCAGACCATTCACACAGAGATAGTAGAGTGGAAAGACATAGAATCTGCTTCATTCACATGAAATGGCCTTTGTTGAGGAATGGGGCAAGTGTAACAGCACTTGCTCAGGAGCAGATATCTATGCTTATAGACTTTGTTTTCTAGTTGGTCATATATGATTGCTCCAGGATGTTCTTGAAATCAAGTATTTGGTCTTAAACTGCTCTGCATATTAGTTCTTTCATAACTAAGGTATAGCCCACACTGACTGCACATCTAGCCTTTTCCCATAGCAGTGGTGGTGTGAGTCAGTCCAAGACCATAGACGGTAAACCCTTATTTAATGACCAACTCCAGACATAAAATGTATGCTTTGCTGTCTGCTTGTGGTTGCTGTTCTAGTTAGTGAATAAATGGCTCTATCTTCAAAAGATCTGGCTGGCCTGCTGATCTGAAACTGCCTCCCAACAGCAGTTAACACTAGACCCCCAACAGAGATCAAATGAGGATTCTGAGTTGGAAAAAAAAGAGGGGGAGGGCTTTAAAAGGGAAAAAGAAGTGGCATCTTGAATGTGGATGTAAATCTTTCCATAGTCTGTGTATTTGGCAATGGACTGTCAAGGCCCAAGCCACTGCTACCTTATATCCCACCTTGTGAAATAGAAATTTGCTTTGGTTAGGGCAGATCTGCACTTTCTGTTTGGCCTATCAACAATCCAGACCACTTGCTGTTTCCTGACTGCACGAATAAATGATGTCATGCTCCTCCCACCTCCAGCACATTGCAAATGCACCCTGTGGCCATGTTTTTCAGCTTCAATTCAAAATTGCTGTTTTCCAACCAGAGCCGTTTTAAGACCTTCAGAGCAGATGACCTCCGGCACTTCATTCCATTCTAGAAGAACCCCAGGCTCTGACTGGTTGCAGTTACTGGCACACCTTGTCCCTCCAGCAGTTGATGGATGCCTGGAGCAACCATCCAGATTCATTGGGAGTCAGGCGACATTATTATTATTATTATTATTATTATTATTTACTCAAAAACATGAAATCATAGCTGCCAATTCTTCTGTTGGTGTTGGTCTTCATTCACATTGAGTTCCACCCAAGAACCTAGGATGCCATAATGTATTGGCGTAGTATATGTGTGGATCCAAGCAGTATGGCCTTTTGTAATTGACAGATGGAAATGTTGTCAATGCACAGATTTTCTAAGGCTGTCCAAGGCTTTTTGGTATGGCACCCTGTGTGCCGATAACCACTGGGACCACCACTGCTGGTTTATGCCATAATCTTTCAACTTCAGTTTTCAGATCTTAATACTTTGTGATCTTCTACAATTCTTTGTCTTCTATTCTACTATCCCCTGGTATTGCCACATCAATTATCCACACTTTCTTCTTTTTAACCACAGTTAAATCTGGTGTGTTATGCGCCAAGAATATCAGTTTGTATTTGGAAATCCCACAATATTTTAACCTGCTCAGTTTCAACTACTTTTTCAACTATATGTTCCCACCAACTTTTCAATTACTGGCACATGATAATTTTTACAGAGGTTTCAGTGAATCATTTTGATCACTGTGTTATGTTGTTGTTTATAAGCAGTTTGTGCGATCTTCTTGCATGAGCTGAGCATATGATCTACTGTTTCTTCTGCTTCTTTGCACAATCTGCACTTTAAATCATTTGATGATTTTTCAGTTCTGGCCCTGATTGCATTAGTTTGAATAGCTTGCTCTTAAGCAGCCAAAATCAAGCCTTCAGTTTCTTTTTTTAATGTTCCAGTTGTAAGCCACTGCCAAGTTTTATCTTTATAAACTTTACTCTCAATCTTTTGTAGAAATTGACCATGTAATGCTTTGCCTTGCCAGCATTCTGTTCGTGTTTTTATTACATTATTTCGCTGTTCATGTTTTGTTTCCTGTACATTCAGTAAGTTCCAATTTTTAACTTGCATCAATGCTTGTTGTTGTTGTTGTTGTTGTTGTTGTTGTTGTTGTTTCATCCTGGGCAGCCAGACTGTTATGTTTTCTGCTGGTCAGCAGTTGCTGTTATGTTTTGTTTTTAAAACAATTTTGCAATTGATCCAACAATGGCCTGTTAAGTCAGTGAACTATTTTTAATGCTAGAAGCTCCATTCAGCCCTTATATCTCCTAGCCGGGACGCTTTCACTTTCTGCACAGGGTAGGTGAAACATGCTCCCCTTGCTTTCCCACTTCTTGCCCACAGTACTGCAAAATGCTCCTTCTTTTTTATTTACATTTTTAACATCTTTAATTTGCAAGTTTAGTGTAGTGGTTAAAGCATCAGGCTAGAAACCGGGTGATCGAGAGTTCTAGTCCCACTTTAGGCACAAAGCCAGTGGGCGACCTTCGGCCAGTCATTCTCTCAGCCCTAGGAAGGAGGCCATGGCAAGCCATTCTGAAAAACCTTGCTAAGAAAACTGCAGGGACTAATCCAGGCAGTTGCCAGGAGTCAACACTGACTCAAAGGCACCAAAAACAAACAAACAAACAATAAAAAAATAAAATACATAAAAAAATAAAAAAAATGCAAGTAGGAACCTTGTTGCTTTGTTTCTATGAAACTGAATTATCAGTTCTTCCTTGCTACAACATTTCCATGGACCTACAGAGGAATGAAAGAACAGCCCTAGTGCTTTGACTATTAGAGCACTGGAGAAGGGAAGGGAAGGATTAGTGTCAAAGGAGATAACATGGAAGGGTGGAAGTGGTAAAGGCATCCACGTGTACAAACATCTGGGAAAGGAACAGAAAGTCATGGGGATTAGTATGAAAAGAACAATTGGTAAAAGTCCTTGCAGGAGGAAGCCAGAAAGTGGGAAGAGCAAGAAGCAAGAGAATGGCCATTCAGGTCTGCAATAGCTGTAGTCTGGATTGAGCACAAGCCTGGCTTCATTGACAACCCACTGCAATCTGGATTGGAATGTCTGAAGTTGTCTTAAGAAACAGCCAGAAGTGGCATAGGAGACAAGCAGTACAGAATTGTCCTCTGAATTTGCAAGACATTGAAGTACTTTGCAGCCACTTGATTAGCCATACGGAACCGTAGCTGCACCAGTGGGGTGATTGGATCAAAGTATTATCCAACTGAAGCACTTCTTCAAAACTTTGCAGAGCTCTCTTCTTCTGCTAGGAAATTGGAAATAAAAAAGAAAAGTGAAAAGGCTTAGTCTGCAGTGTGGAATTGCCCTTAGACATAAAACTGAAATAAACAAAATAAAAATAATATAGGAAATAAATTGAAGCAATACAGAATTATCCAGTGGGATCCTATGCCTGAGATCCAGAGAAGGATTTTGGGCAATGTGACAAAAGTCCAGACACTGGGATATTTGGCCTCAGTAAAAGCAGCCAAACTAGTCCTGGATTGGAGTGGTACAACCAGAAATAACCCAGTGTTGGGTTTCTTTATCATGGCTAAGAGATCCAGGAGTAGGATGTTGGGTCATACTTTTCCTTAGCTTAGTCCCAAATTCTGTTCCATTCCCTCCTCAAGTAACCCCCCTTTCTCTTACTGTAACTGCAAGTGAGCACAACATCTGTGCCAAAGTTAACTGATTAGTTGAGACCAGCCAGAGTTTCCTTTTAATGGGGATTTTGAGCCAGCTTCAAATCCTTGTTTGAAGTCTTAATTAAGAAGACTGCCATACTTTGCATACACAACACATATGCACACACCCCACCCCACATTTTTGTCAGTATATATTTCGGAATGTGGGAAAGTAACCAGGTGAAGAACTCAGCTGACACAACTTGGTGGGACTTGAGGATTGGATGGTCACAGGTCCTACTTTAAAGCTCTTGCATTAAAAAGCTATCAAAGAACAGTCACTAAAATCAGCCTTTAAAAAGGCTGTTCCATTCAAGTCTATTTTAAAGATAAAAAGTGATGAGATGGTAGGACCTTGAAAGTGCCCATGAACAGTGAGCACCTGGATAGCTTATTGAACAGCCACATGCACAATATTACCCAGCCTGTCTTCTCCTGTCTGGTTAGATTTTTATTCAACCATATGGATGTGATAAAAAACAAAAATAGAAACAGTATTCTACTTCATTACAGCATTTCATCTATACTGAAGCTGACTGTTATATGGTCTGCATAGTATAAAGAACCAGCATTTTCTCCTGGGTTTTTTTTTCTGCCCTCTCCATTCCCTTTTCATTTTGTACCATCTTTCTGGACTGTGAGCTGGAAGACAGAGATGTATAAGATGCTGATGAATAGGATATTAATGCTTCTAATAAGCTAAGTCGTATTTCAGCTAAAACAATAGGAAGTATTTCTAAATTTGTATTTCTACATATAAATCAGTATAAACCAATTTTATGCAAAAACATGATCTCTATTATCTTCTTCACTGCATTTCTTTTCTTTCTTTTCTTCTTTCTTTTCTTTTTTTTTGGGGGGGGTGACATATAAATCTCATCTATTTGCAAATCCAGGGAGTTCTGCAAGACAAGCTCTAGAGCAATGCATTTAGGCAAGAAAAAAGAAAATCATACAGGGGACGAATGGCAGAGAGCAGTCACAGCTAAGAGGACTAGATCAAGGCATAAAATGGATGAAATTACTTGGGTCCCCAGAGAAGAGTAATTTCAAAGAAAGAAGACATTGTTGAGATAACAGGGCTGCGGTCCAGCTTCTGGAAATCTTGTACTTGAAGTTTCCCATAGCTGGTGGCCTAACTCTTCCTGCCTTTTCGTTTTGCATGGGCAAGGATTATTATTTTCCAGAAAAACTGTGGGACTACCACTATGAGACCCAGAGGAATGAGGACTCTCTTCCTTCAAACAATTGCCTCATAACAGATGTTACACTGTCCTGAAAACAGAGGAGAACTTCAAGAACATTTTATGATCTGATTCTGGGGAATGGGAAGAGAGGAAGAGAAGGGGAAAGAGGCAGGAATTCTGCTAAGTGCATGCAAGTATTTGGGAGAGCTTTCTGGGTGCTTTTAGATTTTTGCCCTCCCTCTCCAATTTGGAATCTATAATCTCTTCCTTTCTCACACACAAACAGAATAAATATCCTGCATTTTTTCTCAAAGTTATTATCGTGTTCCCTGAAAGAGTTTCAGTAAAAGGAAGTCTCACTGGTGGAGTGGGGTCTCCTTTTTCTTGTTTAGTGTGGGCAAACTGCTTCTCTTTTATTGAACCATGTTTTCCCTATGGAGTGGCAGCTGGCCTGGGCTCTCATGCTTCCCTGAAATCCTAGTGGAAGGTGGCCTGAGGAAACAACTTTTCCATGGAGCCTTTTCACTGCTAAGAGGGAGTCCTCTATGGAGAATTGTTGGAGAATGAATCCTTCCCTGGAAATAGTTGGAGAAGTTACCCACCCAATTTTTCTGCCCATAGATTTGATGGAGAGTTTCAGAGGGTTATTTGTGCCTCGTCTATCTGTCCTCTGCCTAACTTTATTTAAGAAGTGTGCTGATTGCTGTTCATGGCAGGGATGCTGAAATAGTTACTCCTGTCTTTGGGATGACAATATAGACTGTTGTTTGTGTAAATAGCAATTGTGTGATTGTTGTTGTTTTTTAACAACACAATTGGGTGGCATCAGGATAGGATCATGGCAAGAGGTGCCCAGTTGATAGTATCAAAACATCGGCAAAATAGGTACAGTACTACTAAAAATAAACACCTCTTCCTATTACTGAAGAATAATGGAAAAACTGTTCCAGTTTCTCTTGGTCATGCTCTCTTTCACTCCCATTTTCAAAGACCAGTGGATAGAAAATTTAGTTTATTTTGTCTCTTTTTTTTAACTTCTTGCTTTTTTGCTTTTTTTTTTTTTTCATGCTTGCAAGTTTCTTTATACCTCTGGATACAAGGGGAATCAACAGTAGAACTATCCCAGATGATAGTATAAGTTTATCCCAGATAAACAGTATAAATTAATACTACGTCTCATGTAATATATGCACATATTCTCTTTAAGACATTCAATTCTATTCCTGGATTCACAAAATTCTCAGTATACCTGGGATTTATTAACAGGTCCAAAAATATACTATGGAGAATAAAGTAAAATGGAACTTTGCCTTTACTTCTATATTTCTTATATTTCTATTTCTATATCACTTTTTATATTCCAAAAGAACCCCCCCTCACTTGATTTATTGGCTATTTCCCCGTGGAACTGATAAGTCTCACAGATCTATTATTCTGGTGCCACATTGTCAGATAAATTGGATCAGGTTCAGGTTCAGAAGATAGCAGTGAAGATGGCCAGCAGTGCCGAAAAGAATCCTGGTTTGAGGATCTCAGTGTGCTCGATCCATAGAAAACAAGATAAAATTAGGAGAGAACTTAATAATAGTTTTCAAATCCTTAAGGAAGAGAACACATGGTCTTAAATTAAAATGATGATTAGGAGAAGCTTGTAATAAGGACAGTTCAACAGTACAGGAAATCCTTATTACCAATTGTCTTGTTATATGCCATTTTGCATATCTACAGTTGATAATTAGAGACTAGATCTCAGTACATATGCAAAGGGTTTTTGTATCCACAGTTTTGCTAGCCTTCTGCCTGCCTGTCCTACATAGTGGCTATTACAGTCCTTAGGCTGTATGTTGTAGATCACTTCTGTTTTTTTTTCTTCTTGGGCTATTAAATCTTTTGGTTTGCTTAAGACGTTTTGGATGGCTTTAGTTGGTTTGTGTGCTACAGTGATGCCATTAGATTGCAAAAGTCTGTTACTTGTTTCTGAGATGTTTCTGATGAATGGTAGTGTTATCCTTTTCATAGCTTGCGCTGGTTGTGCTGTAGTGAGTTGAGCGGTCAGCCACTTTTTGATAAAGTTGCATGGGTATCCATTTTGTTGAAAGATATTGTACAGGTGGCCTGTTTCCTTTTTCTGGTATTTTGGGTTGCTTATTACCTTATGCATGTGCTTATTGCCTCATACATTGCTTATTGCCTTATATATGTGCAAAAAGGCAGATGGGTTTTTTCCCAAGCCATACAGTGTGTTTTCTATGAATTAGGTTGTCTGTCCAATATACCAAAATTCCCCCCGCCTCCTTCTCCTCCAGTTGAGATGGATCTTGTTGAGTCAGTCCATTGAGAGGCTCCATGTGGCTTCCTCAAACAGCTGACCTTCTCTTTCAAAGCAATTCACTTTGTCAGTGATGGTGGGAGTTGCTCCACTCACATCACATGGCCCACCGCATGTGGTGTGTTCTCTTACCATCCATCACCAGCAAAGTGAGTTGCTCCAAAGAAGCAGGTCAGCTGCTACAAGGAAGCCATGTGGAGCCTCACAACTGAGTTGACCCATCAATATCTATTACAACTGACTAAAAAGATGGAAAGGAACCCTCATGAATTAACAAGGGCCATCTATACAACAAATTAACTAGAAGTACAGTAGTCCTCTTCATGCAGGGGGTCCCCAACCATCTGTTTGGAATGCTCTCTGTCTGAATTGCTTGCAATGGGTAGGGGACTGAATATGACAAGGCTGTCTCCAGTAGTATGATTCTATAATTCTAAAAAGCAATCATGTAGAAGAGAGAAAGAAGCTCATCTCTGTTATGGCCTTTGGATGTTAAGTTATAAAGAAGTATGTTCATTTTCTAGGGCGGTGGGCAGATTTGGTATTTTGTCGTGAACAGTTTCACAAAATAGCAGTTTTGGTGAGCAGTCAATCAAAAATGCTGCTATTTCAGAATGCTCCCACTTTTCTCTCCTCTCCCCCTGCCCCTATGGCAGTCCCTACCATCCTGTAGTTTACTTTTCTTTTCTAGAAATTTGGGCACTTTTCCAAACAGAATACTCTACCATAGCCATTACTTTTTTACTGTTTAAGAATGCCTATGGGGTCCAGTTCATTTGGAAATAAAAATAAAGCTAGAGATTCCACTTTGTGTTATAGCATGCTGGCCTCTCATTTAATATTTTTTAAATTAAAAGACTTTGGTTTTTTGTTTCTTCCAAAAAAAGAAAAAAGAAAAGAAAATCAGATGGGCAGAGACCTAACAGGCACCAAGAAAGAAGTCTTGGTGCCTGTTAGGTTGAGGAATCCAGCTCTAGACAGGGCGGAGGAGCAGTTAGACTAGTGTTTTTCAACTTTGGCAACATTATCATTTGTGGACTTCAACTCCCAGAAGCTGGCTGGGGAATTCTGGGAGTTGAAGTCCACCATCTTAAAGTTGCCAAGTTGAAAAACACTGGGTTAGACAATAGCTCTATCCTGCCATTTTAAACGTGCACAGCAGAAACAAGCATAGGAGCCCCATCCCTCTACTGTCATCTCTGCCAGTGCTTACCTGAAGAGGGTAAATGTAAGAGACTATTTGTGAAGAGTCTTTGTACAAGTTCTGAATCTTGATTTCCCAGGATTCTAAATCCTGATTCTTCTCAGGATGCCTGCAATTATCTGGAATTCAGCACATTCCCAGGAAATCAAGGACTTCCTTTACGATACTCATTACAATCAAAATGAGACAAAGAGACCCTGCTGTCAAGGTAAGAATTCAGTTACATATAGGACGAATGTAGGAGTAAATCCTGTATGTCTTCCTCCTGCCCTTACATTGCAAAGGACTAGTAACTGCCCTTTTCTCAGGCTTATCTATTCTAGCCACCTGCATAGTACTTTCTTAGCAGACTTCTCTATTCCCAGCCTCTCCTCTTCCTACCCTGCTAATCCTGAAAAATTTCCAGGAATTTAAATTTCTTCACTGTACCCAATACAAGCGAAATAAGAGTGGTGATGGATAGTGGACAGAACTAGCGTGCTTGTCTCTGCTCCATCTTATCAAATGTACAGACGATATACATTTAGAATGCCTGCATCAGGATTATATATGTTGTTGTTACAATAAAAGAGGAAGAGCATCTTCTGTCCAGAATCTCAGAGTGAAATGAAGCTCACAAAAGTGATTGGAGTAGAATTAGAGTGACATCAAAGAACTGAAGATGGATCAGCAATAACATTTTTTTGAACAAAGTTTTTGTCTCTAATGAAGCATATTGAAACACACTTGACTCAATAAGCATTTTAATCCATTATTTAAAATGTAAGGTAAGAAATTTATTGCAATCTTGTCATTTCCTGCTATATCTTCTGTAGTTTTGATGTTCTATTTAATCAGTATACTCAGACTGTCTGCAAGCCAGTATAATGAAATGATAGGCTTTATAGCATAGGCATTATGAAAACTCTTTCTCCAACTCAAGAGTGGGGTAACCCCCAATGTCCCATAGTTGATAATATCCTCTTTCAAGCATTCCTGCATACAACACCGACATTCATATTCACAGGATGGGTGTAATGATTGCCTACCCTAACAAAACCAGACTCACAAGTAGAGGCTTAATGATATCTGATTTATTAAAGAATAGTATGCAAATATAGAGAAAGCTGAGAATGAGCAAAAGTGCGCCAAATACAAACTAAAAACCCTCAGTGCGAACGTAATCCCTCCCCTTGCCCAAACCGTTTCAAATTCCCCACCACAGGTGCTGGTCACAATTTCTGCTGATGTCCTGGGAAGAAAACCTTGAACACACGAAATAACCCAAACACAGTCCAGTCCAGCTGAATACAGATAACATCCCAGGAGACAAAATCCTCCTCCCCTCCCAACCTAAACACGCATCAGCAAAATGACATGCGAAACATTACGATGTACGTTTAACATTGAAACGATGAACATGACATACCGCCCCCCTCAAAATAAGCGAAACATCAGGGAGCAGGTTTCAGAGGATAAGCGACATGAAAGCATCTAACTAACACAGGAGAATTAACATCACGGGCAGACACCAACTCAGGGTGGGGGAAGTGCTTCCACCGAATCAGGTATTGCAGGGTGCCACGAATCCTGTGAGAATCAAGGACCTCCTTCACCTCAAAATGCTGCTGCCCATCAATCATGATCAGATCAGGAGGTGGAGGCTGTGGATGCCAATGGGACGAGCAGCTGACAGGCTTAAGCAAGCTGCAATGAAAAACAGGATGCAAACGTTTCAGATTGTGAGGCAAATCCAATTTAAATGTGACAGGGTTCACAACTCCCACAATGGGAAAAGGACCCACAAACTTAGGAGCCAATTTTCGGGAAGGCTGTGGGGACTTCATGAACTTGGTGGAAAGGTAGACCTGATCACCAACCTTAAAATCCGGTTGAAGGGCTCTCCGTTTATCTGCATGTAGTTTATAAGCAGACTGGGCATCAGCCAATGCCTGCTGAATCACCGGCCATGAGTCAGCCAGCTGAGCAGCCCAATCAGAAGCAGAACAGGGCTGCGTAGAAGGTTGTGGCAACTCAGGAATTGGAACAAAATCTCGCCCAGAAACCACCCCAAAAGGGGTGTGCCCCGTGCTCTGATGGATAGCATTGTTGTAAGCCACCTCAGTAAAAGGTAGCAGATCCACCCAATTATCTTGCTGATAGTTGACAAATGACCTTAAAAATTGTTCAAGGGTCGAATTTAAAACCTCTGTAGATCCGTCAGTCTCCGGATGCAAAGCAGTAGACAATGCCTGCTTGGTGCCAACCAGTTTCAAAAATGACTTCCAAAAGTGGGAAGTGAACTGTGTCCCTTGGTCCGTGACCAAGCAGGAGGCACTACCGTGAATCCAGTAGATGTGTATTAGGAAAAGGCGTGCCAATTGTGGGGTGGAAGGAATAGAAGCACATGGAATGAAATGGGCTTGTTTGGAAAAATAATCCTTGACAACCCAAATCACAGTCTTTTTCTGACTAGGAGGTAGGTCTACAATAAAATCCATAGAAACCTCCTCCCATGGATGGGATGGGCTTGCAACTGGCTGTAAAAGCCCCTGCAGCTTACGCCCCTTCCATTTCGACATGGCACAGACAGGGCAAGAAGCAACATAATTTTTTACATCACGTCTCAGGGTAGGCCACCAAAACTGGCGCCATACCAGGTGCAACGTTTTTACAAACCCAAAATGACCAGCTACTTTATCATCATGAGACCTGGTTAAAATTTCCCTTCGCAAGTTGTCAGGCACATAGAGGCGGTTTTGCTTCCAAGCTAACCCATTGTCAAAAGTAACATTGTCTCTATTTCCCTGCAACCAAGTATCGGATTTCAGTTCCTGGAGAAACTGTTGTTGCAATTGAGAGGGAACTGGCGTCCTCCTCCCAGCCGGTGAAACCGAAGCTGGAGGCAGTTGCGCATGGGTTTGCCTGCGTGTTACAGCCTGCAACCCCAGTTGGGGCTCCGTCCACACTGTGCCTACGATGTCAGGGGCTTGGACTGAATCTTGGGGCAGGTGAGAAAGCGCATCAGCTAGGAAGTTCTTCTTTCCTGGGACAAACTTCAATTGAAAATCAAAGCAACTAAAAAACTGAGCCCAGCGAATCTGCTTAGGACTGAGTCTGCAGGGTGTTCAGAGCGCTTCTAAATTCTTATGGTCAGTCCAAACTTCAAAAGGGCATTTAGCCCCTTCCAGGAGGTGCCGCCACACTTCCAAAGCAGCCTTGACTGCAAAAGCCTCCTTTTCCCAGACATGCTACCTCCGCTCAGTTTCGGAAAACTTCCGAGACAAATAAGCACAAGGCTTCAAGTGACTGTCAGCATCTGCTTGCAATAAAAGCACCCCAATTGAAAAATCAGAAGCGTCTACCTGAACTACAAACGTTCTAGTGGGATCAGGGTGCTGCAAAATTGGTTCAGCAGTGAACAGGCTTTTGAGTTTGTCGAAAGCCACCTGGCAGTCAGTTGTCCAATTCAGCAGTGCCTCCGGGTTCTTTACTTTGTCCCCCAACCCCTTGGTACGTAACAAGTCAGTTAAGGGCAATGCAATCTCAGAGAACCCCTGGATGAACTGGCGATAATAATTGCTAAATCCAAGGAAACTTTGGAGTTGTCTCCAGGTGTGTGGGTGCTCCCACCCCAAAATAGCCTGAATTTTCCCAGGGTCCATCTCAATGCCCCTGTCAGAGATCCTATAACCCAGGTAGTCAAGTTGAGTCTTATGAAACTCACACTTGGAAAGTTTGGCAAACAGTTCAGTGTTTCTCAATTTGCTAAGCACCTGTCTCACCAGGCATTCATGCTCCTCTTCAGTTTCAGTATAAATCAACACAACATCCAAATACACCAGTACACCTTTAAACAAATGTTCATGTAACACTTCATTGATTAATTGCATAAACACCCTGGTGCCCCCGCCAACCCAAAAGGTAAGACCTTATATTGGAAAGAACCCAGTGGACAATTGAAAGCAGTTTTCCATTCATCCCTCTCCCATATGTGGATGCGGAAATAGGCTTCCCGCAAATCTAGCTTAGAGAAGATTTTCCCCTTTGCCAGATGTGCCATGTCTTTTATTAATGGCAGAGGATACTTGTTTGATATGGAGACCACATTTAATCTACGGTAATCGGTACAGAGTCTCAGTGTCCCATCCTTCTTACCCCAGAACAGCACGGGGGCGCCCACTGGTGAATTTGCTGGTTCGATAAATCCCCTGGCCAAGTTTTTATCCACAAACTCCCTCAATGCCGCAAGCTCCTTCTGAGTCATGGCGTAAATCTTCGGCTTGGGCAGTTGAGCGTTGGGGACCAACTCTATCGCACAGTTAGTTTTTCGATGGGGTGGGAGTTGGTCCGCTTCCATCTCACCAAACACATCCACAAAGTCCTGGTATTTCTCCAGCAAGCCCTCCAGTGGTGTCACATCGAAATGCGGGGTTGCTGCCATGGCCCTCCCCACCACAGCAGACGGAACTTGTTCCACTACAGGAGCTTGGTAAAAGCCATCTGAAAAAGTCAAAGTCCTGTGTTCCCAATTTATGTAAGGGTTTTGCTGGACCAGCCAGGGAATCCCCAAGATGATGAGGGGATGACCCACAGGTGCTACCACAAATTGTAACCCCTCACGGTGGCTGCCCAATTGCAATGCCACCGTTCCCATGAAATGAGTCACTGGTTTCCCTCCTGCCGTTGAACCATCCAGCTGGGTGAAAATCATGGGCCGCTGCAATGGGAAGCTGGGTAAATCCAAAGCAGCCACCATGTCAGGGTGCATTAAACATGGCGAGCACCCCGAGTCGATTAACACCCAAACCTCAACGGTCTTAGTGCGGGAGCCTAACTTCACTTTCACATTCAGTGTGGGACAATTTGCACTCACCAAAACATCTTCGCACCTGTCATCCACCACCTGCCCACAGGCACTTTTCAGAGCAGGTGGCTGGCGTTTCCTGCCGGCTCTTTTAGATCGTTTTCCTCCTCTCCCCCAAAGTAAGGAACCTCCTCCACTTCGGTTTCCGCCTTGGCTGCCTTCATTTTCCTGGGCAGTGAGGGCAATTTGCCCACTGCTTTTCCGGACCGATCGTCTGGCCTGGGTTTTGGGCAAGCAGCTGCCCTGTGGCCCTCCTTCCCGCACCGAAGGCACTGCCCTTTGGCATAACGGCACTCCCTCTCCTCCTCCCAGGCACGTTGCCCGGGTTTCCCAGTCGTGGCAGTGGGTCGGGATCCCTTGCTGAGTGCCGCGTGTCTCAACACCTTGTTACTGTGTGCGAAAGTCTTGTGGGCATGTTCAGCCTTCCCTGCCAACTGTATCCATTCATACAATGTATCTGGGTCATCCCTGCCCAATGACCACCACAGGACCTCCATGTTCAGGCTGTCCTTAAATAGCTCTATTAAAGTAGCCTGGGACCAGTCCTCACCCTTTCCAGCCAAAGCCTTAAATTTCAAAGCATAGTCGGCTATGGATCTTTGCCCCTGGCTGAGTCCTTTTAGAGCACTCTTTGCCCTTTCTTTGGCTAATGGGTCTACAAAGTGCAGCTTTAATGCCCACAGGAATTCTTCGAAATCCTCCAGCTCAGGAGCGTCCACCTCATTTAACTGGACAAACCAGTCAGCAGCCCACCCCTTTAGCTTGGTGGCAATGGCATTTATCTTGGCCCTTTCGGAATGGAAATACGGTCCGAATTCATCCATATAACTACTTGCATTGGTAAGAAAGAATGACAGCTTAGTTGGATCCCCGTCAAATTTGACTGTAAAGTCTTCAACCCCCTCTCCAGGTGGGCCCCTTGCCACATTGGGGTGGTCAGTCTTTCTTTTGGATACTGGCGATCTCCGCTCTCGAAGAGGGGACCTTGAAATTCTCACTCTGTGAGATTTTAGCTCAGCCCTGTGCCACCTCCTTCCTCTTTCCACGGATCGAGGAGGGGAAGAAGGGGATGAATACCTGGTGCTGTGAGGTTGTGGCTCAGCCCTGTGCCTTCTCCTGCCTCTTTCCACCGAGTGAGGAGGAGGAGAAGGGGATGAATACCTGGTGCTTGATTCTCCTCTCCCCCTCTCCCAGGGCCCCCAGTCCATTGACAGTTTCTTTAGCATATATTCCATCGACTCAAATTTGGCCTCCGATAGTCTTATCCTTTCAGGGGTTTGAGAATCCTCTTTCCCTCCCCCATCCTGCCTCACAACAATTGGGGACATCGGGTACCGCTGCTTCCAAGACGTCTTGGATGTCCCTGGTAGGGGTCCCCGTGCTTCATCCCAAGTGATCAGCTCGCCGGGAGACTCTTTGGTAGGCTCAGGGGCTCCTTTTCCTCCAACCTCCTCTTCCTCTGGACAGGAACTTGAAATCTCCTGTACCTCAGATAGTTCCTGAGTAGAGACCCTCTCCGTTCTCCTCACCATGAATCGGGTTCCCCATCGCTCATGTCCTCACTTTCCCCGGATGTCATGAGTAAGGATGGCGAGCAGGGGGCTCCCACCCAGACTGTCAAGCGCATGCATAGCACTGAGGAACTGTTCAGCCATTCAAAGAGGCACAGATCGGGACCGCCTTAACCCTTGGGGTTTATATGGCTGGGTTTTTCCCACGCTTCCTCAGTTTGTTAGGATTCTTGTTAAGTACTACTAATAAATATTAGAGACCAAGTCATTGTCTCAGTGTGTTTCCTGGTAATCAGGACACCGGTTTGGGGTTTTGGTTCAGTCATCGCTAGCACTACTCCCTCACAAGATAAATTTGGAAAGGGGCTAATGGTAACTTTTAAGAATTCTCAGCTTTATGTAATGACTGCCTACCCTAACAAAACCAGACTCACAAGTAGAGACTTAATGATATCTGATTTATTAAAGAATAGTATGCAAATACAGAGAAAGCTGAGAATGAGCAAAAGCACACCAAATACAAACTAAAAACCCTCGGTGCGAACGTAATCCCTCCCCTTGCCCAAACCGTTTCAAATTCCCCACTGCAGGTGCTGGTGACAATTTTTGCTGATGTCCTGGGAAGAAAACCTTGAACACACGAAATAACCCAAACACATTCCAGTCCAGCTGAATACAGATAACATCCCAGGAGACAAAATCCTCCTCCCCTCCCAACCTAAACACGCATCAGCAAAATGACATGGGAAACGTTATGATGTACGTTTAACATTGAAACCATGAACATGACAATGAGGTTATGAATCAAATTTGTCGTGAGATTAAGGACCTCAACTGAACATATATTGTGGTAGCAAAATGTTGAGACTCCATACCAGATAGTTCTGGACTAAATATCTGAATAGCTTCTCCATACTACTACTGCCATGAAATTTTGATTTGCTCATATAAATTGACCCTTTTCTGCCATAGGATACTTAATGCTGCAAGCATTCTCAGCCTCCCACCTGTGTATTATTTTTATGGTTTATAACAATTATAGCTGAACACAACATTGCAGCATTTGATTGGAGGCATCCTGGCAACCTTGTTTCTGCTGGCATGCTAAATATCATCAGGGGAATTCTCTTCCCATCATGTACAGGGAAAAGATGCTGGGAATGTACCTCATGTAAACAAGGGCAGAACATTCACTTCTTTACTTCTTAATTTTTTCTCCTGTACATTTTCAGGGTATCAGGAATATTTTTGGGCATCTACTGAGGCCCACATCTCTCCAGGGTACTCACTCCATTGTCAAGAGCTTCCAAGTCTGCTTGTTCTTCTAGCTTTTCATCTGCCATCTCTAGATATATAATAGAAAGAATGAGGAAATATAATAGCACTTTTCTAGTGCTGTGTGTAGGGGATAAAAAGCAAGCAACTAGTCAGTAGTACTTTGCAGAGAAGCTGGCTCACAATAAGGGAACCCCCAAAGTAGACAACTGATCCATATATAAAGTCTCAAGGAAGACTCTTCCAGATGTGCCTTTCTGTCAACTGCTCAGGCTGGCTACTGGCTGTTCCTAGGCAGAAAATAATAGGATTTCCCTTTGCAGCTGAGCTTAAGGAAAAGGTTTGTCTGAGTTCAAACTTGTCTTGCAATTCTGTCTTTGCTGTCATCCTGACTTCTTATTTATTTTCATTTCTGCCTCATGGTTTGCCTTCTAATCCTGACTGCTGTTTAGTCTGAATTCACTGAAGAATATTCCAGAACTCTGGGTGCTTGCTTCTCTTACAGACATAGTTGTAGATAGTGGTCCTTTACAAGGCCAAAGGTTTTGTCTTTTTAAGGACTAGAACCAAATTTGGAGTTCTGTGTCTGGAGTTCTAGTGGCCTTTAATAAGGCCTGAGATTCAGTGCCTGGGGTTTTGGTGGCCTTTAATAAGTAGACTATTAAATTAAATGGCAGAGCTTTCAGCACAGCTTGTATGGCCCCATAGTGATATCCTTTGATTGCTCCATATGGCAAAAGATATGAGGATCAAGTCCCGGGTGCCACTGCTTTTATCTATCTGAGATAGTGTCTTGCTCTGAAATTTTAATGCTGAGGTTGACACATATTCTGGATGAATGTTTCCCAGCTGGGTGCTCTAGCTCATAAAAAATCCTGCTTGGAGTCGTATAGCAAAGAAGTGGTAATCTTGTACTAGCTTCAACTTCTGCCCCAAATCTGTTGTGTTTGATAAATACTTTAAATCCAGCTTGTTGCAGTTAGTCCTGGATGTGATCAGAGAACTCTTTCCCCCAAAATACCCTACCTAAATTTCTGTGACACTCTGACCTCTAGGGCTACTTTTCTGGTAACATGATAATCTTTTCAGAATCTATACCTTGGTCCCCTTCCTTTTTCCATGTTTATATTTGTTTCTCAGAATACCACACAACGCCTCAGATGTCTGTCTCCTTCTGATTCTCCTCCATTATAATACCGAGAAGTCACAGGCCTATGGTAGGTAGACTGCATATGTTCTGATACACAGATTGGATTTTCAGTCTAGGTCATATGTGATTACATGACCCTATGAATGCACACCCAGCTTCTCCCATTTTAGAAAAGGCAGGTTGTATTGGAGGTACAAAATAGAAGGAGGCCCATGATATGCTAGAGGTGGCAGATGTTTTTAAGCCTGAACAAAATTTATGTCCTCTATTACATATAGCATATAACAAGTGGAAGCTGACAGTTGGTCTCTGTTCCAACTACAGACCAAATAATTGTGAATAGTTTCAAAGTGGGGATGGTGCAGTAAGGGGCAAATTTCAAAAGAACATGTGTATAGAAATGCAGTGGGAGTAGCAGTAAGCACAGTAAACATATCAGATAGCGCAGTCCTCTTCCAATAGCAGTTTTGTGCTTCAGAATACTTGGCAGCAGCTGGCTTTAGGAAAGAGGGGTAACCATGATGCAGCAAGAATAAAAGTGAAGTAATCCTCTACCACCCTTTGCATGGCTTTGCTACATGATTCATTCACTATGAGATCTATTCACAGTGGGGTATATGAGTCTGAGTATTGAACTCTGATTTGAATCTGTGTGTATAGTAGTCAAGTATGCTGAGGAAGGGGCAGACGAGAAAAAAATTATTTGGTATATTTTCTAAGTACGACCTTAAAATTCTCAATTTACTTAATACAGTGGAAATAAATTTTCAGAATGAAAGTAAACCTGATAACTATGGTCTACTTTGATTTTTAATTGACAATAGTTGTGGATTTTTTTCCTGCTATTCTTATCCTTGCAGAGAAGAGGATAGAACAGCACATTCATGTGCATAAAACAGCCAGTTTGGTGTAGTGGTTAAGGAACCAGGCTAGAGAGTGGGAGACTGTGTGTTCTAGTCCTGCCTTAGGCACAAAGCCAGCTGGGTGACCTTGGGCCAGTCACTCACTCTCAGCTCTAGGAAACAGGCAACGGCAAACCACTTCCAAAAAACCTTGCCAAGAAAACTGCAGGGACTTATTTAGGCAGTCACCAGGAGTCAACATGGACCTGAAAGCACATACACTTCTGAATAACTGGACCACTATGTGATTATATCAGAATTTTTTATTGTGTATTCTCAACTTACTTATTTCGGGCAGAACAAAGAAACAAGCCAAACTGAGTAAATTGGGGCAAGATAGTCTAGCCAAAGCACTCAGAGAATTTGTGATGGGGATGGATGGAGGGAATCAAAATCAGTTTGGTTATGATAATTTAAACCTAATCTATACAAAATAAGTCAGGATGAGGTACATTGGGATTATGACATACCAAGTCAAGATAAGGCAATTCACACTGGTGTTGTCATGGAAATTTCTGATAAGCCTCAGTCAGACCCCTGCATAATTCTGCATTTTTATTTTTTTTTTTGGTAGCCAAGTCATATAAAGCTGTTGTCTCAGCAGAGGACTTAAATTCTCTGAAATATCAAAAATGCCAAGTTTATCCTTTAAGGAGCTGTATCACCTTGGAATTTTAAAGGACTAGTAGCAGATTCTATAGATTCATGCTCTTCTATGAGTGTGGAGCTGAAGAGGCCAACCAACAAGTCTGAATATCAGTGAGAACCACATCCTGAGATAGTGAGTGTGGGTGTATAAGAAGTTCCAGTGGAGTGGAATGCTAATCCAAATGTAATCTTCCTCAAGGCACTGCTGGGTCTGAACTGAGAAGACATGACAATGTGCATATGAATCCTGTTTAAAATAGTGCAAATAGACATATTCCATACTTGAATGGAATTATGGATTGCCCATATTCCCAGTGGCAGAGAAGTAAGTTTGAGTGTGGAAGCCTTCTACATTCAGTTTTCTTTCTCTCGATCAGGATATTTCTGCATAATGAACAGCATAGCCTTCTCCAATGTGTGATCATGGCAGAATGAAATACAACTCCAAACATTTTAATAACAAAAGTTAGGGATGAAAGCAGACTCCCCATGTTTAGTCTCTGTTATAGAACAAATACTTATAATTAAACAGAAACCAAAATCAAAACATAGTCTGAGGGAAAGAGCCAAAACTGCATACTATAATCTCTTCTCGCCTGCTCCCCCCCTTGCCCTTTGCTGTTTCCTGGGAGGTAATGTTGTCATCTCCTAACACTGGATGCCCCTCTTAAGCCAAAACTCCATTTTGATTCTGGCCAGCTGACAGCCATCTGGAAGCATTTAATGACTTCAATATTCAAAAGTGCCAAAAATTATGTAGGCCCTTGTTCTTTAAAACATATTTCACTCTCCCATCTTTTAATTTTGAAAAGGCTGCTCCTCTTTTGTGTTCCTTGGATCTTTCTCTCTCTCTCTCTCTCTCTCCAAGGAGATTTTTTAATATTTGAACCAGGACAGAGTTTCTGTCTTTCTGACTACTTCAGGGACCAGAAGGAAACGGAAATAAATTGGCTGCTGTTTGGAATTTTTTACTACTCTTCTACCATTTGCATTTTAAAATACATTTAAGGCTGTTAAGTAGAAATTAGCCTTATTCTTTCTAGTTGCTTTTCTATATTTAGAAATTTGACATAAATGCACCAGGGGCTTCTATAATGTGATGGCAATTCAAGGCAAATTTTCTGAGGTCTAGAAAGAGGACTTTCACTTCCTTTATTTCTTATTTAAATTAATTAAGAATGCAAATTATACACATCTATTCAAAATTAAATCAAGTGGGCTTTATCCCCAGGTAAGTTGATATATGTACATTAAGTTTAAAAGAACCATATATCCAGAATATAATAATTATTATCTACAGCAATATATTTTTGGCTCATTTTCCTTTTACAATAGACTACTCAGCTTCTGCAACAAATAGATAAATATGATGACTTGTATCATATCTCTAGTACTCCACTTTTTCACCCTACAGAAAAAAGTATGAGTTGGAAAACAATACAAGCTCAGGAAGAGGTTAGGCTCATTCACATCTACTAAATATTAATATGGTATCAATTTGAACACTGCCAATTTAAGAAAGCCACGCTAGCTGGATACTTGTAATAGCATCATTGTCTCACATTGAGGATTATTGCCCAACAGGGCAGATTCTGTTCAGTGAGCTAATATGTGAAGAAATCCTGAGATGACCCTTCCCTTGTGGTTGTTGTGAAGCCAACCTGCATTCACAGTTAACAAGCTTAGCTAGAAATATTGTTTAAGATTACTTTTATTTTGACTGTGTGCATGTTTAGAATTAGACTAAACATGCACACAGTCAAAATAAAAGTAATCTGCCATTTATTATCTCTGTGCAGGCTCAATAATTATGTCTTTTTATGCAGGTTAGACCCTATTTGCCACAAAGCTGCATTTTAATAGGAGCAGACCAGCATCATCTTGTGGTCTGCCACAGCTTTATATTTTCCTTTATACTTTTCTATTGGAGATTTCTTTAAGTTACTATCCGAGATTTGAACAACTCTGTATTTTTGTCTCCTCTGCCACTGAATATTTTGCTTATGAATTTTTGCTTAAAAACCCCAAAAAGGGATTTTTACATTTTCTCTTTTCCTATTTTTTAAAATAAAGCTGATTTTATTTATCTCTTGTGAGATTGCTTCCCACAAAGCAGGGGAGGGGGGAACAGATAGGCTGATTTCCCTAGCTACACATCTCAAGGCCAGGAAGAGGCACTATGGAATTCCTTTTTATGTCATGTTTTTCCTTTTTATTTTCCAGAAATTAATATAGGGCACAGAAGTTCTAGTTTTCTCACACACCAGGGTCAGCAGTGAAAACACCAGGTGAGACATTTCCTAGAAGACAAATGGTAGCAGTGAGAACTACTGCAGAGAGTAAAGAGAATGGCCTTAATGGACAGAGAGAAAACCTGTTATCAAGGCAATCAGCAGATGAACATTGCAGAAGCCCAGATGAGGGGAAAGAGGTCTGAAAGTGTCTGAGAATGACACCCCTTGAATTTACATGAAGATAAAAGAGTGGAGAAAAAACACATTCAGACTTGCAAAGTTCGATTACTATAGCCAATCTTAACCAAAGTAGTTTTAGATACATCTGGCATGTTTCTTGGTCTAGTCTACCAAGCTATATACATGACAGAAGCAGAGCTAAGACTATACAAGAAAAACACTTCTGGGAAAGGAAGGACGAGACTTCCAAGTTGCCCTATGGGCTCAGTCCTGTCACTATATGGGTGTTTTATTTATTTATTTAACCAATCAATCAATTTATGTGTCATCTCAATAGCCATAGCAACTTTAGGTGGCATACAACAACATAATAGAAACTGTTATAAACAACTACAAAAGAAAAACAGTTCAACCACAGCAGTGGAAATATTAACAGTTTCTGTCAGGGAAAGCAGAACTGTAGAAAAGATATCACAAGAGGGGTCATAGTTCACCAGAAGAGTACCTGAATGGTATTGTCTGTTCAACCCAGGGTCAAGATATACCATAGTATATCACATACATTTTGATATACCTGCCAGCAGATGACAGCAATGGCCTCCTGTAGATGTTAAATAGGAACAGAGAAAGCATCAAGTCCTGAGTAACTTAAAAAACATGGGCCTCAGACTTAATCTTTTCTTACCTACCAATCCTGCTTGGAAGCAACCTGAGTGGAAGGAGGAGAACCATTGTAAAATATTTTCCCACACTCCCACCTCTGAGACAGTCTAGAAGGATACCATAATCAATGGTACCAAAGGCCACTGAGAGATCAGATAGAACCAAGAGGCTTGCCATGATCATCCATAAGTATAATCAATGCTGTCTCAGTACTGTTTGCAGGTCTGAAACTTGACAGAAAACAGTAGAGATAATTCACTTCCTCCAGGAGTTGCAGAACCACCACCTTCTTCAGAAGGAAGAAAAAAGTCCTGTCAATTTTTTTCTAGTACTTTTCAGTTGAGACAGGGTTTCTTGAGGAGGAGACATATCACCACCTCCTTCAAGTCTACTTCCTTGTTCAAGGTTGAATTACTGTAACCTCCTGGGTGATCTTAACCAACCACACAGTCTAACATGCAAGTAGTAGTACTAACAGTCCTGAGAACTCTATTTCCTAAAGACTCATAGGTCCAAATTTTTCCCTGATAAGAAAGTCAGATCCTGCCCATTATAGATCCTGCCTCAGCCAACTCAGTAGGACCTGTTCAGCCAGAGTCTAACTCAGAATAGATCTGAGCACTGTCATCCATCAGGTGCCTAGAATAATTGCACGGTGGCCCTTCAAATGTTCTTCATCTCCTCCTCCCCTTAAAGGGTCTGATCCACCTGAAAATGGTCTGCAAGTCAGCATTCTGCTAATGTAACAAGGGCAGAAAAATAATTACATTTTACCATCCTTACTGCCACAATGTAAGCCCTGATATGGACTTGTACACATGTTTGGTTGGACTTACTCTTTGTCTTTCTCCAGCCATACTCTAGGTATCTCTTCAATGCTTCATCCCCCAGACCCTCCTGAGATCATTGTTCAGAGAGCACTGTGTATAGAGTAGAGTGGACACAGACCATCAGGAGCAGTCCAATCCAAGACCATCAGCCCTACCCACTTATTCCAGGAGGTGATTAAGGCCTCAATCAAACTGTCAAAAGATCCTCAGGAAACTCCACAAGCATCATTAGAAACAAAGCAGGTTTTTAGATCAGGAAGTATGAATAGCAGGAAAACTGCAGTGGGATGGATGGATGGGCAGACAGATAGAAAGATAGGTAGATGAAAACAGCAATCACCATACTATCTCCTTGAAACAACTGAGTAATCTCAAAAGTATCCCATCCCCAAGATAAAGTATGCAGAGAATTATATAGAAAAATAAAAGCTTCTTTTGCAAGAAAAGAAAACTTTCAGAAAGCTGGAGGACAGATTTCAGCACAATATTAGCAATATATCACAAAAAGACAGCTCACACACAATGTTATGTTCAGCGAATAGTAAAAGAACCGGCCCTCAGTTGTCATGATATGTTGGCACATTTTCTTAAACAATGTTATAATTAGCACTTCTTTAGCCTGAGAAGTTAGGAAGATGTCCTAGATTTAGAGAGTGTTTTGCTTCTAACGCCAATATCCTTAAGCTGCAATCATCACTAGAGCTCACTCATTTACTTTACAAAACTCCTGTTAAAGGCAGAAGGCTAGCTCCAAAGAAAAAGTAAAGGCAAGAGTCCCTATGACATTTCATTCTTTGCAGTTACTCTCACCTTAAAAGGGCTGATTTTGTTGCCGTGGGTCAGCTACCAATGCTTACTTCAATTTTCAGTAATTACAGTTTGTTCAGTGAGGTGGCTCCTAATTGCACACATGGCCAAAAGAACAATTCCGTTTTTGCAGCATCATTCACAGCTACATCTCATATACACATTTTTGCAAGAAAGAACTGATTGGAAACTGAATGGAAATCGTATTTTAACTGCATCTCATAAGATTTACAAAGATTTATGTCCACAGAAATTCAATCTTTGTCCTTTATTTTGTGTAAGCCCTGCATAAACAGAAATTAAACCAATTGATTTATTCCAAGGAGAAATGAAAAGAAATCTAAACCAATGGTTTGGTGACTCCAATTTCAATATTATTTAATATTATTTTCATATTGTTAAGCTAATAAAAATGTATAGCTTCTATTCCCTCAAGGTCCTTCTCTTTTAGACCTTATAGGAATTAAAACAAATTTAATTCAACACTGAGGCAAGATTTCTCAGAAGATATTTTCCTCTAAATGATCAGATAATTTCATCTCTCTCCCTCCCTGAAATTTTCTAACCTGCAAGGAGTATGGAGAATTTTGGAAAACTATTGTTTCCTCAGCCCTCAAAGTAGATGTGGACTGCAACCTTTGAACAACATTGTACTGAATATGACAAGAATCTCTGAGATGTTTCTTTATTAAAAGACCTTTAGGAAGCCTGACTATTGTGAAATTGTCAAGATACTAGACTAGGACTAGGATAACTCATGTTTAATGATTTCTCAGCCATGGGATCTCACTGGCTGACATTATACTAGTTGCTATCTCTTAGGTCAACCTATCTGGCAGGGTTTTTATGGGTAATGCTGAAGTCCACTCATCTTAAAGTTGCTGAGGTTGAGCAACACTGCTCTAATGGCTTTGAGTGGGGGAAACTTTCAGTTTGAAGTATCTCAAATCTTTTCAAACTCCTCTCATTTTTTTGACACAAACAAAATTCGGAGAAACTATTAATCTAGTGTCAATATATTTTCTGTTCTTGGCCACAATTAAAGGAAAAGAATCATCTTTGTTTTAATGGTGTCAAGAACATAACATTTACCCTGCTGGTTTATTACTAGCAAAGCACTTGGCCTCCATCAGATGCTCTGATTAAGAAGGAAGAATTCAATTTCTCTTTCATATACAGGTAAGACAGAATTTCAGAGAAGTTACTTGTTCATCCCATAATTTTCAGCACAGGCATACATTAATTGTTCAGCGATCAGATCAAAATGGAAAAATAAATAAATAAAATGTGTTCCACATCCAGAACAGTTTAGTAATAATCATTTCAGAGACTAAGCTGTAAACACATAAGAAATCAGCTTGTATCTGTGCAAGAGTGGAAATGGAAGATCAAGTTAAATCTGAAGAAGGACTGGCATGTAAGGGGCAATTTTCTCAATCACAGAAGACAGTTATGTGCTTAAATCCACATTAAACTCAGTGGGAATAAGTGCCTGTTAGCTAGATTTAAAAAAAAATCTGCCCCTTCTTTTCCTAAAACACTCCTTTTCAATTAATTTGTTGATCCCCTTTCAAGGTCTTATCATTATTTTCTCTGGATAAAATTGTCTTTTCTTCTGGAAGATGCATCTTGTTTTAAATTGCTGCCAGCTCTAATCAAAACCACCTACGCAACACTACTCAGTTTTTTTCCTCCCTTCTCCATCTTCCCCAGGTCTTAGATTTTCTTTCAGAATTACTGAAAATTGCATACTGGCAATTTCAGAAAATAGGATGAACCAATTTAAAACAAAGTCAGAATCTATGCATTAATATTTTTGTATGCCAGTGACTTTTTCAGGAACATCTAAATGAAAAGACGATATTTTGACTGAAGTCCCCATAAACGGTCTGCATATTATTTTATCTGCTTGGAAGAACACATCCAAATGATATGTATAATCTTATTTTATCTGTAACATAACTGTGCGTACCTTTCAATTTACTACATCAGTGAGAAACACTTCCAACAATATGTGTAATCTGGTAGATATTTTTTATTTAGGTTTTCAAATGGTTTTAATGAACTTCCTGATCAAAGAAGTCTGAGCAAACCTAGCATTCAAGGAAAAAGAGGAAAGATCCTCATATAGAAAATAAGCAGAAAATCAGAATGAATGGTTAATTCTTACAATGGAACAAGGCAAACAATAGAATCTTCCTATAATATATTGCAATTTAAGGATGAGCTGAGCAGTGAAATAATGAAGATTTCTGGTGACACCAAATCATTCTAGACAATTAAAACCAAAAAGGAATGATAAAGAGCATCAAAATAGTTGCTTGATATAGGAAAAATGGTATTTAAAATTGCAAAGGCAGTTCAATGTAAGCAAGTGTAAAATATGGATTCTGGGTCATAAAATTGTGATTGGTTAATTAATTAATTGTTCTGTTTCTAGTCTGCCTTTTTTACAAGAATATAAATTATGTATGCTGATATATATGCAGCTCCTTCTCTCGTGTTGTTAAATGTAGCAACCTATGCAAAACATCACCACTGACCACAAAAAGATATATAAGAGCAAGCTCTTATGCCAAGGATAAATATTTGGGCAACGTCTAGATATTCAACTTCTCTATTTCAAATATTCTTGATGACAACGAAGTATCAATATCAGTTCTACCAACAATTTGATACAAAAATTAAATAGCAGTAGAAGGACTTTAATCCTGGGATAGAATATGTGTCAAAGACCAACTAGAATAAAAGCAACTCAGCATATATCAGCAGAACAGACACACAAGAACACAATGTCAGAGAAGCAAAGATTTCTGAATTCAGAACACACCATTCATTAAGAGCTCATATGTCATGGTTAGGCAATTTGGCTCCATCCAGATATTCTAAGTTCCGCTTTCAGTCAGAAAGGGATTTTGAGAGCTGCCAAATATTTATTTATTTATTTAAATTGAGGCACTGCCTGATTCCAAACTGACTCTTGGAATCTCACAATATAATGAACCATAAAAACACAAAACAAAACAAGATGGGATCTGTTCACTCTATTCAAAATATCAACAAAAACATATCCAACAAGGAGCTCCATCCATCTCAACCCATGGCCTAGGAGAAGAACCAGGTCTTCAATGCCTTAAGGAACACAAATAGGGTGGGAACAAGACATATTTCAGGGGGATCTTGTTTCAGAAGGCAGGCACCATGACCGAGAAGACATGCTTCCTGGGTCCCAATAGAAGGCACAATTTGAAGCTTCTGAATGGTTTTCAAGGCAGCCTCATGTAGAGTGCATTGCACTTGTTGAGCCTTGAGGTAACTAGGACATGAGCAACTATCTGAAGGGCATCCTGATCCAGGAAGGGGCACTTCAGATGGAGTTGTGCAAAGCTCCTTGGCCACGGCTGCCACCTGCTCTTCAAGGGCACCAGGTTATAAGACCATGGTATATGATCTTGTATGAGTCCTTTTCTGTACTATTATATTCTTCATGCATGTTACATTATTCATAAACATTCAACTGGTATTTCTTAGCTGTATGCAGATATATGTAAGCATTTAAATACAACACCTGAAAAACATCATGTGATATTCTTCTAACTCTCATTCTGCTTCTCATCCATCTGTTTCCTGTGCTACTTACACTACTACTTGCATTTAACTTAGTGTTTTGAATTTAGGATTGTCTTGTCAAAACAAAAGCCTCGTTGAAACTAGGCAAAACTAAATGCATTAATCTTTTGCAAACAAAACTGAGGGAATTATAATATCCATTTCACAGATGGGTAGAACTAAGATTCACTAAGATTCACCTAGTCGCAAATGCCTCAGAAAGCCCCAATCTGATGTCCATGTTCTAGCAGTTAGATCAAGTTATATCATCCTGCCAAAAGAACAGAGTGGAGAATGATAAAACTGCTTGTAGGCTGGCTGCCAAAGTTTCTGTGTTAATTTTTATAAATGATCCTTTTGTTTGCAAAGTTGAGCAAGTGCTGTCCCTTCTGGTGCTTTGTCTGTGCTACCGTGCTTTATTAGCGATCAAATGAGTGAAGAGAGCAGTATGCAAAATAAAGCAATCTGATAAGTGATGTCAAACAGACAAAAGAACCGATGGAATAATATGAGGGATTCAAATTCTTTTCTGTCCTGTAACCTTTCAGCATCAACTCTGTGATTATGCTTATCCCCAAGAGTTCTGTGGCACTTTGCAGCCCTTTTTTTCCTGCATGTCAAAAACGTCCCAGCATAGAGACTCTCTTCCTTGGTGTATTCTTATGGTCAGCTGACATTGTGGGTGTATTATTATGAGCTTACAGGAAGCAGGAAGGAAAGGCAATAAAATTAAAAGGTATGAAAAGATTTTTCTTTTTTGTACAAAGCATTATCTTTTACAAGAAAGGCCAACTGCCAGCAAAAGAATTTCCTATGCTAGCAGACCAGCTCTCAAACTAGCAATAATCTTATTTCCATCTTTCATGCTACAATTCTTTTGAATGTGAGGTGATCGAAAAGCATTAATTTCTCTTCACACTGCAGGGTCCACACCTTATGAAGCCAGATCTCAGCAGTTGCGCATTCCTTGTTCACAGAGATTCTTTATATGTGAATCAGATGACCAAATCTTTGCTTTGTAGAAAAACCTAACAGTAAGTGACTTTTGGGAGATCAATATGCTCTCGCTAGCGATCATAGGGAAAATTAAAGGCATGCTTTTTGTGAAGCAAAAAAGAGAGAAATATTTCCAAAACAGTGTCTTTTCCTTTTAATTCTAGCTGGAAAGAGAAAAACAGTATTTTCTATTTATGTGAGAAAACTAGGCAGAAAGCCCTAGTTGGCTTGGTTGCCAATACATCTCTATGCACAGACCAAACTGAAGATAATATATATAATTTGGATAGCAAAGCATGCATGTTTGCATCCTTGCTTATGATATGCATTGTGTACTTCGCTGGCTTGCAAAGGATGCATTCATGCTTTAAAATGAAAAAAAAAGAGGTTCTTTCAGTACATGAACACAATCCCAAGCCCATTAAGGCACAGAGGACATGTTTTACTCCTGTTTGGAAGCTACACCACAAATTATGTCTTGTCCACTTGTAAGCAACTTGCTTCTTCAGCTTAATGCTGCCTCAATTTTTATATCAGAAGAACATTGTTGCACAAGAGATAAAACTTTTCAACTAACTTAGAAAGTTTCATTTTAGTTCATTTCATGTACTATTGTGATCAAATAATACTGATGTTCAGTGCTAACTGTTTGAATCCCGATCTACAGAGAAAACCTGATACAACTGACCCTATTTCTGTGAAGTTTCAGTCTGCTTCTGACTCCAAAAATGAAACTTATTGGGATTCAGAGGAGGAAACTGAAACTGATTGGGAGAGGCTTGAAAAAGCAGAACCAGGAAGTGACTCAGCTGAGTGGGAGAAATGGCAAATGGGAATTGGACAAGCTCTGGTGGGGGATTTGAACTCTCCAATCAGTGGGCGAGTCAGGAGAGCTGAGAAGCTTGCGAACCAGAAAGCAGCCCAATTGGCTGCTGGAGAGAAAAGGTACGGAAGGGATCAGCATAAGAGGCAGATGCACAAAGAGCAAGCAGCTGGAAACAACCGATCCTTCGACTCACAGCATTTGCAGAAGCGTCCTTATCTGCATCGGAAGCCTCACCTGTAGCCAGAGTGGAACCAGCACCAGCATCTCCTACCTCCGCAGAATAGCCTTCTGCACAAGCTGTTCCAGTTGAACCTCTCCTTGCCATTCCTGCTGAGCACAGCCTCGTGTCTAGCTCTGGACCTTGTCACCATGTTTTAAAGCAATCCAGGTGTGTACCTAGCCTCGCTCTCAGCCATGCCTAGGATCTCCAGTCCAGTCCAGTCTTGCTCCAAGCCCACAGCCTTGCCTAGAATCTCCAGTCCTGTCCAGTCATGCTTCAAGCTCTCAGCCTTGCCCAGGATCTCCAGTCCAGTCCAGTCTTGCTCCAAGCCCACAGCCTTGCCTAGAATCTCCAGTCCTGTCCAGTCATGCTTCAAGCCCACAGCCTTGCCTGGAATCTCCAGTCCAGTCCAGTCTTGTTCCCAGCTCTCAGCCTTGCCTGGGATCTCCAGTCCAGTCTAGTCATGCTTCAAGCTCTCAGTCTCGCCTAGGATTTCCAGTCCAGTTCAGCCTCGCTTCCAGTTCTCATCCTAGCCTAGAATATCCAGTCCAGCCCAGCCTAGCCTCCAGAGCTACACCTTGTCCAGTGGTTCCAGTCCAGTCTTGCCTAGCCTCCACGTGTCAGCCCGGTCCTATCTGCGTGCCAGCTCACAGAACCTTGCTTCCATTTTCTGCTTTGCCACACACTCTAGCTTCACCAAGGCTACCCACTTCGATCAGAGAGTTAGCTGAATTTTGCCTTGCTGTTCTGCCATGGTCTGATCCTGCTGCCTTGCCTGTTCATCTGTCATTGCCTGGGTGGTCTTGATTGGGATGGCCTTGCCTTGTTATTTACCAGGACTTTATTACAGTAAATAGTTGTTTTAAATAAAGAGTTTTGATAATAATTCTGTCTGGCCGCTTCATAGTCTGAACAGGACATTTTCATCCCATACCAAATTGGGAAATGCATCCATATTCTGGAACCAACTGGTGAGGAGGCAATCCTAGACTGTGACTATGATTTGGGGCACAGTGTAGGTATTGTGGAACTAATAAGAAACTGACTATAATAATATTATTACCTTTAGCATACATGCATGGGAAAGCTGCCAACGAGATCCAACACAGTCATATTTGACTATAAAACAAGGAGACTGGTATTAAAGGAAACTGAAAGGAAGTCAAGAATGCCTGGAAGTTATTGAAAGCAACAATAATTGTAAGTCAACTGGAATGTTTTCCACAATGTAAGAAAGAGTCAACGAAGTCTAAGAAGAGACCACCATGGTTTTCTAGCAGTGTTTAATGTGTTGTAAAAGTTTAGATGGCTTCCTTCATGATGGAGGAGGAAGGAGCACCAATTTCTTTACGTACTATGCAAGATATAGGCTAGATTGTGCCTGCATTTACTTCCTTACGGAAAGAATAGAATAATAAAGCAAATTGAGGTAACAAGAGAAGATACTCTAGGCCATTTTGAGAGACTACACAGAAACAAATCCCAGGGTCCCAAGAATTCTTAATTCCAATGTGATATTTTTGACCTGCTAGTAACAATATGTAACTTGTCCCCCAGGTCAGGCTCAGTGCCCATAGTCTGGAAGGTAGCCAATGTAAGACCAGTTTTTTAAAAAGTGGATCTGGAGGACATCTGGAAAATGTCTGGCAGTTGTTATCCATTTGCTCTGGACAAATTAGTAAATATGGTAATCAGAGGAAAAATAACAGCACATAGGGAAAAATGCTCATTGAAAAAAAAGTCAGCCTAGCTTTTACAAAGGTAAATCTTAACTCATCAATTTTCTAGAGTTTTTTGAGTGGATGAAGGTTACACTAATGACACTGTATAATTTGATTGTTAAAAAAGCCTTTGATAAACTTCCTGATCAAAAGCTCTTGAGTAAAATCTGAAAGCAAAAAGTTGGAATAAATGGACAATTTTCTCAATGCAGAGAGGTAAAAAGTAGAGCTCTTTTTTCTTTGTTCATAAATGATTTTGACTTAGAAATAAGCAGTGAGTTTACTAAGTTTGGAGATGATGAAACTATTCAGGGAAGTACAGCCTAAAAGTAATTGTGTAGTGCTCCAGAAGAATCTCTTTAATGGAGTACAGGTCTGTCAAGTGTTATTAGTCTCGAAGACTCAATATTACCTATGGTCTGGAGCATGCCTCCAAATATCAGTTGCAAGAGAACAATGGCAATGACAGGTGCTGGTGAGGACCCCAGTGATGTGGTTGGCCGCGATGAGAAACTAAGTGCTGGACTAAGATAGGTCTTGCCCTGATCAATCAGACCTCTTCTGGGTCCTTATCCAAATAATAGTGCAAATTCTAAAATGTGCTTGTAGCAGGGGAAGTAGTGACAGTGTCCATCATGGAGCTGTCATATCCCTCTTTGAGATCTCTACCCGCCCACCTTACCTATTTGAGTTCCAGAACATGGCTATTCCCCCAAGACACAATAATTACACTGTTACCATATGATCTTGAATGGGGAGATACCTCCCCTCATCTGGATTGAGCAAAACAGGAGACTGTTCTTGACCAGGACTGAGTTAATAAAGGGGTCCAATTTTTCCCTTTTAACTAAGATTACCTGACCCAACAACTTTGGAATGTGTGGTGCTTAATACATACCCAATACTGGAGTAAGAAAGAAAAAAAGGACTTTTAATAAAGGCAAATGAAGTAGTTGAGAAAGTAGGTTACCTTCAATATGTTAAATGAGCCTGAGATATGTATACCAAAACTAGCAATCATTAACCTAAGAACAACAGACAGAAGAACTGAGAATTGGAACAGATATAAAATAACCCAAAACTGAGCAAAGGAGCGATGCAATAAAAAAAAATCCCTCTTCCAACTATTTGTACTTTCTTGGTCAACTTTACCTTTCTGGTTCTAGTTCTCCCAGGACATTTGGGCAGAGGGCCCAAATAGTAACCTGGTGTCTGGGGAGTCTATCAACTTCCTCTCCTCCAGAATCTCATCCCCTGCTTCTCATTTGAAGAGGGCAGTAGCTATAGCAGTGTAGTGTAGTAAGAGTCATCAGATTCTTAGCAGTAGCAGACACTCACTCAACAGTCACCTGGTAGCCTAGATCTATTACATTGCTTAACAGGGAGGGAGGGAGGCACCCTGAACCACTACATAGATCGTGGATTGATCTCAGCCTTATTAATTTGTCATTTCATTCATGATCCTCTAGCTTCAGATAAAGGGAACTCTTAACAGGCCTCTCCAAGGCATCTTCACCAGATGAGCAGATTCAATTCTGGCAAGGTGGGGCCTGATATAAACTGGTGCTACACCAAATAAGGCTTATTTGTTGAGGCAGCTCCCTCTATCATTCATTAATGCTCCATCTACTATCCTACCCTCTCATACCAAAAAGCTTCCAGTATCTGGCTCTTGTTAAATATACTGTATAGTTCAGGCCATGCCTTCAGGAGTAAAATCCAGGGTCCAAAAGGACTACCTGGATAAAGGCAGATGGGAATGATGGCAAGAAATCTTTTTTATCTTTTATCTTTTATTGATTTTATTGTAATTTCTTTGTTTGATAGTTGTCAGCTGCCCAGAGTCATTGAGAGTCAGGCTGCATGCAAGTTTTATTAATAATAATAATAGTTGTTGTTCTTGTTATAGGGAGTCGATGGCCAGCCAGCCAAATGCTGATCTGATTATGTTTACCATAAAAATATATTATTTTCTACACCAAAATGGTGTAGAACCATATTCACTACCCAGTAGCAGAATCAAATCCCATTTTATTTCTGTATTCATGGTGTCATGATTTCAACAAGTCAACAAGTCAAACAGCCCATGCGCTGAACATTTATTTTTTAAAAAACTGGGATTCCCAAATAGTTGTTGCCATTGCTGTTTTGCTTCAACGTAACTGAGAAGTAGAAACCATTATGAAGTACAAAATGTGGTGAAGGTGGTGGTAGCATTAAAAAACAGTATTAGCTGCATACCTCACAATGGATGTAGAGAAGGGATTTGAAAAAATCATTACCTCACAGCCTTGAATGGGTGGGAAGCTTTTATACATAAAAGAGGCTCTTCCCTAGAGGTGATTGGCCTCTATATGTGGAAAGTAATATAGGCATGCTGAATGAAGAAGATGTTGTTTTGCCTAAATTTATTTATTTATTTATATTTTATTATTTATTCATTTGATTTATACCCTTTTTATTTCCCAAGCACGTACTCAAGGCAGCAAGGATATCTGGAGGTTATAAAAAAGTGAAGCTGCCGCCTGAAATCAGGCAATCAAAGTCCTGTCCTTTTTTACATGCATCATGACACACACAGAGAAGGGCTGCGCTTTGATTGCATGGTTGCAGTCACTACCTTGACTCTTTCGACCCACCCAGATCTCCCCTATGAAAGGCAGCTGACTAAATACTAACAATTTACGATGCATAAAGTTAATGCTAAAATGGATTAAAGATGAAGAGTTTGGTGAAAAAGATCTGTCAGTTAACCGTATTTCTAAGCACTGTGGAGAATGGGGTGAAATGCAACTGCTGAGGTAACATTTTTCACTATCTGGGAACAGTAGAGGAGGAGATTCTTGCTTGCATGCCTAATAAGGGGGCCTCAGATAGCCATCTCCAAAAGGGCCTTTCCTTGCTGCTCTGAACGCTGGGAAAAGTTCATAGACTACTGAGGTCACTTCAGAAAGTGAAACAAGCCTCTTATTAGAGATCTAATTATACATGAGAGCCAGTCTGGTGTAGTGGTTAAGGCACCGGGCTAGAAACCCGGAGACCATGAGTTCTAGTTGCTAAGAAAACTGCAGGGACTTGTCTAGGCAGTCCCTGAGAAATGGACATGATCGAAGGGATGAATCATACATATTCATTATGGGATCAAGGAATTAAGCATTTAGAACCTTTTAAAGAATCATATACCCATTACAGACACATATTTCTTCTATATACAGAATAATATTTTTGCCCCATTCTTTTGCACATGACTAATAAAAGATGCAAAGACACATGTGTTTCATTCACCGATATAGAAAACAAAAATAATCTTTCTCTCTTTTTCTCACCAACATGCATGCTCATGGCATGTGGGCTTTGCTTTGATTGCCACTGGCAAGTGGTCTTCATTTTGCCTAGTGATGTTGCTTGCCTTCTTCACTGTCAACTCATCTCCAAAGCTAAAAGGGAACTTAAGTGTTCATTTAAGCCCCTCTTTTTCTTCTCAATATTAGTGTATTATCCCGCCCACCCCCTTTTTTTGTCCATGGAGATAATTGCTAAACAGAAGCTTGGAAAGGAATTAATTGCAACCATATTTTAATGTCTCATAAATGTGGACCCATCAGATCATTTTAATTTCTGAACCCTACTCCAGATGGGGCCCTCTCTTTGCATAGAATCGGGAACAACTGTTCCTCTTAAGAAAGATCCTGAGCATACTGATAAGTCAGCCAAACTTTGCTTCACTATTCCTGAGTGCTGAGAGAGAGTAGAAGTCTTGTAGGAAGACCTGTTTATTTTAAGTTTCACATACACTTTCTGGATGACTCCCCTTCTTCACTTAATATGAATGTGTTTGTGTGTGAGAGAACTCCACAAATAATTATATGTATGGAGCGGAATGATTTTAATCAAAAGTATCAGACAATTATAATGCAACTATTGTGCTAACTAGGCCAAAACCACTATTCTTACAGGCAGAAAAAGCACAATCAGTTACCAATATATTATTTATTACTTCCTCTTGCCTTTCTTTGTGTTTGATACATATTATTTCCTTTATCATGTGCCCACAAGAAATATCATGTGTTCCTGTGCCATACCATTGTAGGAAGGCCTTGAATAAGCAGTGAAACTATATTCCAAAGATGATTAGTCCTGGATGCAGCCTGATTGCCTAATTAAGCTCATTCATATATTTGAATTGGGTATTTATTATTGTTCTCAAAGGGAGGATTAGTATTTATAGACATCACAAAACAAATGCAATCTAAAGATGGAACACTGCCCTAATGGTTGGGGAGCAAATTATTAGACAACAATACCAACCTCTTCCCTAGCATATTCTAACTCACTCTTGGGTTGAACTTCACGGAGACACTGTTCAAGTGCATGCATGTAATTTATTATCTGTATGACTGACTTGCAGTGATATGTGTGGAATAGAAGGGACATGGTTATCAGAGTCATATATCAATTGAAACAATTTATTATTATGACTGTCTATGCAGTTTCCAAATGTAGTTCTTGAGTAGCCAGCTCTGAAGTACTGTATATATAGTCATGACTCTGCTGTGGTGCTCTATTATGGGGAAGAGTACAGATATGGGGAATCTATGACTCTGTCAATGAAATGCATCTCCCAGTTGTTCAGATCAATATGACTAATGGTGAGCAGTGATGGGAATAGTTGAAATGACAAACCTCCCAATCCCACCCTCCACTGACACCATGAAACCCATACAGTATAATACAAGTTCTTTGCAAAATCCATGGAGAATAAGGCTATCTTTGGCTACCACTATTACATTATCTCCAGCATCCAAACCAGTCTGTTTTTTTTTTTCCTGCCAAACAGAAAATGGTCCTGTATTTTTTTCGACTAGTTCTTATTGATTTTCCCAATATGTATGGTAGACTTCTTGTTTAGTTATAAGGTGGGGTCTTTCATCATCCAATCGTATCTCCCATGGTTTATAGCTTTTCTTGCTTTAAGAAAAGAGAGCCAGTTTGGTGTAGTGTTTAAGGCATCAGGCTAAAAACCGGGAGACCCCCAGCTGGGTGACCTTAGGCTAGTCACTCTCTCTCAGACTTAGGAAGAAGGAAATGGCAAACCACTTCTGAAAAACCTCTCTAAGAAAACTGCAGGGACTAGTCCAGGCAGTTGCCAGAAGTCAAAAGTGACTTGAAGGCTACACACACACACACACAGATTATCCTTTAACCTAAAGGACAGACTTCATGAGGAAATTCCTTCCCTTGGGCTACTGTCATTATTAAGGGTCAGTCCTATGTTGGGAAATTGCTGGAGAAATTTTCCTTCCTTTGGAGAAATTCAGAGAAAGCAGTTACTCTGCCTACCTTTGGTGGAGAATTTCAAAAGGCCATTTGTGTTCCATGGTGTAGAAAAGAGTATCAGTGGCTTTTTGTGCCTCATACCATTTCTGTTTGTCTCTCTACAGGGGAAAACTGCTGTGATAACTGGCAAATAGAGGGAGAAAATGTAGAAGCAGTGAAAGACTTTGTATTTCTAGGTGCAAAGATTACTGCAGATGCTGACTGCAGTCAGGAAATCAGAAGACACTTAATCCTTGGGAGAAGAGAAAGGACAAATCTCGATAAAATAGTTAAGAGCAGAGACATCACACTGACAACAAAGGCCCGCATAGTTAAAGCAATGGTGTTCCCTGTAGTAACATATGGCTGCGAGAGCTGGACCATAAGGAAGGCTGAGAGAAGGAAGATCAATGCTTTTGAACTGTGGTGTTGGAGGAAAATTCTGAGAGTGCCTTGGACTGCAAGAAGATCAAACCAGTCCATCCTCCAGGAAATAAAGCCAGACTGCTCACTTGAGGGAATGATATTCAAGGCAAAACTGAAATACTTTGGCCACATAATGAGAAGACAGGACACCCTGGAGAAGATGCTGATGCTAGGGAGAGTGGAGGGCAAAAGGAAGAGGGGCCAACCAAGGGCAAGATGGATGGATGATATTCTAGAGGTGACGGACTCGTCCCTGGGGGAGCTGGGGGTGTTGACGACCGACAGGAAGCTCTGGTGTGGGCTGGTCCATGAAGTCACGAAGAGTCGGAAACGACTAAACGAATAAACAACACAAATCATCCATAAAGTAAATCAGGGTATAGCTGAACTGGTATAGCATCATCCACTTTATCGTTCATCTAAAGATCATATAATTTCCACAGCAATTTAAAAATCTGTCAATGAAACAATTCCTGTAAAAAAGATGGAGGCTAATTTCATTATTTGCTCTGTGTGGCTCTAATTCAAAATGGCATGTTACATTATCTTGAATGTAGCTTCCTATGTTTCTGTCCAATGTTCCCTGATTCTTTGGAGCCCACGGAAGTCTGTATTTTTCAAATTTCAGTTTTTCAAATCAGCATTCAATCTCCTTTCATCTTTTGTGTTTGAATGGTCTTGTTGCAGTAAAGACATAAATGCCCACCCCACCCCCACCCCACCCCCACCCCCCGCAACATGTTAAAGCTTCAGGTCAAAGAAGTGGAGTGAGTAAACGGAATACAGAGAATCAGTAAGGGAAAGGCAAGTTAATATAAAGGAATGCAAATGGTGATATGGGGAGACCTCAAACAATATACAAAATGAAGTGTTTGGTTTCAATTCAATGAAACTTAATGAAGGGTTTTGATATGATAATCCCACTTTAATGATTACAGAGGGCTGTGCGGAGAGGGGGTCATAGGGAAAGGGGGGAGGTATGACACTCAATGCATCCCTATTCTGTACCAGGAAAGTGTCAGATCGGCTGTTTTGCTAAAGATAAATTTTTCATGCTCCAAATATTCAGAGTGAAAATAAACCTCACTGATAGCAAGATGTGTAGTGATTTGCACATTATCTAAGCTATGGAGTTATTCCTGACAGTCCCTATTCTAGTCCTTGATTTCGCAGGCCAGCTACTCTCTGCAGCTGGAGCAAATTATATCAACAGAAGTGCTGATGTGACCACAAGTTGACAAAAGGACATGATTTCTGGTAGCAGAAAAGCAACTATATTTTATGAAATTGTATCTAATAATGTTATTTAACTCATGGATCCTGCATCTGACGTCTACTTTTTATCCAGTCCTTTCAGCAGCCCTTTGTTAACAGTCACTCTGAAGAGGAAATAAAATGTAGGCATTGAAATAAAAATTGCTCTACTCTTTTTAATAGCTCAGCTGCAGGCTCTATTGTTTTACTTAATGGATTGTATAACTGAAGTCTTTCCTCTTGACTATACTCATTTGGCTTCCTAGTTACTCAACTAAACTACAGTATCGTGGTTCCAAAGAAAGGAAGATCTGAAGGGAGGGGAAACTGAAAGTGAAATGCTCTTTCCCTTTTTAGAACATCACTACCTCCAACACCTGAGACCATTGAGGAAAATAAAAGTTCCATTGCATGACTTTAACTGCCTCCTGACCCAGCTGAATTTCCTAAATAATCTTTGATTTAGACAGAATATTGAGGCTGCAATCCAATGCAAACTAACCAAAGAAAATGTTCAGTAGAACTCACTGGGAATTCTTTTAATTGAAATATTTATATTTAATATTCCTGCTTGACAGTAAACAAAATCAAAATGAAATTTCATTTCATTTTTAAGTGACTAGTTGAAAGTTTTAGGGCTTTTAAAAATTTCTCTGTTGAAGGCAAATACAACATACATTTCATAATCCTAGAATTCTGAAATCAGACCATCCTTAAGAAACATTCTCACCCTACTGGTGTTAATAACTGCTAGAAATAAAGTAAAATAAACCACAGCACAATCTGGGCAACAGTCAAGTGATGTATAGGATCAGAAATTCTGATTAAAATCAGGTAAAATTAGACTGGGTTTGTGAATAGATTGTAAGAATAGGGCAGTCTTTCTTTCTCTCACTTCTATGATGAGAAGAATTTGGGCCACCTCCAAAGAAGCAACTTTGCCTTGTGTGTGCTTTCGAATTGGGGTGGATTGTTTTGGTTTGATCTAGGCCTAGAAGAGAAGATGAAATCAACACACGAAATACCTATGCTGTTCCTCCAGTCCACAGCATAATACTGATTAAGTGGGAAATACCAAATGCTATTCCCCACCTTATATTCTCTCCCTGTCCTGTTTACTCATACCTGCTTGCTGTTTGCCATCTTTGTATCCTGGTTACTTTCAGCAGGCTGAAGAAGTGGAGTGGAGGATCAGAAAGGAATGAGTAGTAAATGTCATGGCTGGACTGGCAGAGTTAAAGGATGATATATATTTCTTGGTCCTGAATCTTGTGAACTTAGCTAGAATCCTAGAATCACCTGTCAGTCTGGTTCTGTTAATTATCTTTACATGTTCTCAAACTTAAGTAATCTATGAAAACAGCAGGCAAGGAAGCTCTAACCTTCAGAATGGTGCAGGTGATAAAATGTGGCATAATGACTAAATTAACACATTTATTTTTGGTTTTTGAGAAAGAAAAAAGAAAAACTTAGATTGGAGGCACAATTTGTATCTTCTTATCTTGCTGAAACCCTACCTGTTTTAAGAAATGAAGTAACACAGTAGTCTGGTAAGATCAAAAAGCTAGACAGGCATTGGCCACACTTCTCAAATATTCCTTAATAATTAGCATGTATACTTACAGGCAATAAAGATTAGGTTTGAAATTTAACCAAATCCTCCCTATTCAGTATAATATGAATTTGTTGGCAATACTGGCCATCAGAAAACATTTCTGTGTCCATCTGCCCTCGTGCAGTTTGTTATTCTTAATTGTGTCCCACGCCTCCTTGTTTTAAAATGTGGACAAAAGCCTCCTTTTCTCTGCCTTTCCCAAAGCAGCTGGGTCTATTCCAAGCATGTGCAGTGCAATGGAAAAAGAAAATGCCTTGTTAAATCCTCAAGTACCAAGAAGGCTCTCAGCTGTGGACAATACTCCATGTACATTGCAGCTGAAACAAATCATAGAGTATAACCTGTTAAAGATGTAATTGAGAGACATGCAATCATTAACCTTGGAACAGACTGGGAATCAGTTAATGAATCAAATCAATACCCTCTCCACTGATCCATAATAATTTGAAAGAAATGAAAAATTTAACAGTTGCAGTATGTGAAGTTATCATGGACTGCAATTAGCCAGCCTCTGGGAGATTATGTTACCTAGTTACCAGAGGATATGTGTAATTTCCTTAGATCTTCCAAGAGAGATTTTTATAAGGACAGGTGCCAGACAAGGAACTAGGTCACAGAGACACCTTAGGCGCTGTCTGTTGCTAGGTCAGCTCTCTTTTCCTTCCAGCACCCGTTCTACCTCCTAATACCCTGCCCCTAAATCCAGTGGAGGTGTTTCACAAAGACATTTCCAGGGATTCATGACCTCGGTCTGCCAATCAGAAGCAAATTTTAAAATGCATTTGTTTTACACACTACTTCAAACTCAGATGAATTTAATTAATGTGTTATCAAAAGCAGAAAGATGTCTATCAGATGTACACATATATTTCAAATGCATTAGTGATTACAAACAATTAAAGAAACTGAACCACGGATAGCCTACTTAGGCAGATGCATAATGATCTTGAAGGCTACAGCTATTTTACATTTTTGGTCATGTAATTTGCATAAATTTGCATTAACACAATGGATACATGCTTTGCTAGAGGTAGATGAAATACTTTTGCATTTTCCCATGTTGTTTAGTTTGCCCTGCCTCTGAATCAATTTGTTCATTTTTTTACACTCCAGCCACAAATTGTTTCTATTTGTCTCTGAATTTTATTTAATATATTCATTTTACAAACACATTTCCCTAATAAAATGAATGTCTGGACATTATTTTTAAGATATGGACATCCCGTGAGCTTGTCTTCGTTTCATACACTTTCCTGGATGCATTATTCATTTTCTTGTAGAAGAACTGCATCGGGACATTTCGAAAAATGTGATTATTGAAGTTTTGCCACATATTGGATTGGGAAGAGAGGATTAGTTGAGCTCAAATCAGACCAATTTCTTTCCCATACTTAGACCATTTCTCATTGCCACTGCTATATATAGGACATATAGCTTTCTCGCTTAAGAAATAATTGCAAAGAATAATTGCAAAGGCTGGAAAAAGAAACAAAGTCCTTATTACATGGTTCATTTCCATTCAATGTCTGTGTGATCATCTTATGGGCTTCACGTGAAATGAGGGGAGAGGGGAGCATAAGTGGATCACAAGCCATAGATTTCCTACTTCTGCTGTACACAGAAAGCTGCTAGGTTGGATCTCTCCCTCATATTATGCAGTCGGATTCACAAGCCATAAAAATGAGGGAGCATTCCAGTGACTTATGAGGAGCAGGATGTGAAGTTTTCTGACAATAAAGGGTAGCCCATGATTTTGTTTTTCCCAAAATGCCACTCAGAAGCACACTGCATCCTGAAACCCATTTAGATGTGTTCTGAGCATACAGTGTATGTAAGAATAATTGGAAATTTAAGAAGCTGTTTACAGGTAAGGCAACCCTGTTCTGTTATCTTGTTCAATATATAGATGTTGCAAGGTAGAGCTGTGGTCTTTGTGAAGCCATGAGTGGTGCATCCCTTTCATTATTTTGAATTCTATTTATAAGTATATGATGCTGTGAAATCAGCATAGTTCTGATGGGCATTTTGGGAAAGACAACATTAGTAAAATATTGATAAAAGTTTGCTACCTACCCCCTGCCTCCATATATTAAAGAGGGGAGGCAATTTTACTCTTGGCTCCCACGCTTACCCATACAATGTGTGCTGAAATGTCATTTTTTCACATTTTTGCTTCGGCATCAAGTATAAATGTCTTTCATAACCAGGGTAGCTACTTATCCATTGATATGGGAGATATTCCTTACTAAAAGAGGGAAAGTATGATGCAAAAAGAAGGCAAAACTCAGGCCATTCTTTTAAGCCATGGTTTACTAAATAACTTACACAGTTTAGTTCACATATTACACATGTAAATCTCAAACAATCCACATTATGGCCTACAGCACAGTGTGGACCATCCATTCTGATTTGTTGCATAGCATCAACAAGCAGCATCTTATCTAGATTGCCTTGGACTAATGCAGTGGCATTTCTGGGCTATTGCAATGCGAACTACATGGGGCTGCCCTTGAAGAGCATCCAGAAGAGCATTCAACTGGTGCAGAATGTGGTAACACTCTGCATCAGGTTATTTGGCATATGTAACACCACCACTCCATGAGCTGCATTGGTTGCCAGTGTGCTTCTGGGTGCAATTTAAGGTGCTGGTTGTCACCTTTAAAGCCCTTCATGACTTGGGTCCATCTCTCCCCAGCTGTTTCTACCTGTCCAATCTAGTCAGGCAGGATGACCATGTTCTGGGTCCCTCAGCTAAGGAATGCCTGTTGGCTGGACCTAGAAGACGTGTCTTTTCTGATGTAGCGCCTGACCTATGGAACATTCTCTCTCTGGAGATCAGAATGGTCCCAACCCTGCTGGCTTTTCGTAATTTCTAAAAGACCTGGTCTGGGCCTGGGACCCTGAGTGTGTGCAGGGACCCTTTTCTTGGTTATATTCATGATTATGGTATATGATTTATTCTCAGCTGCTATGTATTTTAATTTTTGTATTATTGTAAAGGTTTTTATTTTATTTTTAATTTTGATTGCTGCTCACAGTCACTTGTTGAGAGGGGCAGCCATATGAACGAACGAGAGAGAGAGAGAGAGAGAGAATTTCTCAGGGAAGAGTTATTATTGCTAACACTGCTGCCATTTTTAGCCTACTTCTCCAGCTGAACTTGTTTCTAAAAGGAATAACCACTGTGGAAGGACTTCTGATATGGATATCAACTTGAGGGTCCTATAGCCAGAGTTCCTTCAAGACTGGAGTTAGGGCTGCAGAAAATCATTTCTTGAAGGAGCAAAGGCAGTCATGTCTCTTCATAAATCATAGAGAAGCTGTATTAGGTTTGGTACTTTCTGCTAAAAAAGAGCTTCACTAGATTCTTCAGAAAGTGACAGAGGAACTGTGTTAGAAGGAACTGGGAATTTCTGTTAAGCACAGATTGAAATTCCTTGCCTAGGTGTGAAGAAGTTGCAGTGGCAGTGGAAATGGGAAAAAAAATAATACAGTTTCAGAAATACATGTCAAATATATGTACATCGTGGATGATAGATAATAAACAGCTCATTTTCTAACACCAAAATAAGGAAAGAAAGAAAAGAGAAGAAGAAGAAGAAGAAGAAACACTGTTGTCGCTTACTTCCACAGCATGTAATCTGTGATAACCATGCACAGTAGGATAGTTAGTTCGCTACCACATGCAAAGCAGAAAGCAGATGGTATAGCTGATATAGATCACAGGAACGTAAGTGACTGTCAGTGCGCCTGTCTCTGTATGTGCGTGTGTAAATCAGCAAGGAATATGACATTGACATACTCCATCAAGTCTCGTTTATAAAGAACAAGTAGTGCAACATTCTGTGCATCTGGCAAAGTAACTCAGGCTGTCAATCTGTGGATACCGCTGACATTGTACTGCTAGCATCCCTTCCATCTGTGTTGTTTTTCTAGGGCTACTTTTTAACTTGTGTGATATGAACTGGTAGTTGCTGGGGAGGTCCGAGTGATCCGGAAACAGTTTCAGCAGTCACCTGTCAAGTGAATGGAGGTTATATAACACATGCCTAAAGCCTTCCCAACAGTAAAGGATACAGCCTAACCTCTTACCAATGATCCCTCAGACACTAAAATTTATATTATTGCTGTAAGTGTGATCAGACAGATAGTGAGAAAAGGGAAAGAGGAAAATTAAAAATTGCCATCAGAAAGAACTTAAAATTAATAGCTGTTAACTGAACAGTAGGTGTCCAGTTCTACTTGGCTATCAAAGGGCTCTTTGTACCTGGCTGAGGTGCTGGCACATGGTCTGCAGTACGCTGTTATACTCTATAAAACACTATGCACAGTGAAGGCATGATAAAAATAAATAGGCAAACATTGATTTCGGGGAGATTTTGGAAAAGGCAGAGGAGAGCACGGATTGCAAATAACAATTTCATTTTCTCATAACCATCTTATCTATAGTTTACAGGTAAATTTGTAATACATGTACAGTACATTCCAGGGAGCTACATATTCATGAGGTTGGTAATCAATGTGGTATAATTATGGCTGTTGATACATATTATAGTAGACATGAAAATGTTTTGCAATATAAAAAAACAGGCTTTCATGGCTAATTTGAGCATGTCTGTATAATATCCTTTACAACAATCTAATCTGTCTTTGGACCCAATTTAATGACTAATGTCAGACTTCAAAGCCTTGATTAGCACTGGGCTGATTTTACACATCAGTCTAAACCAGTGTTTCTCAACCTTGGCAACTTTAAGATGTGTGGATTTCAACTTCCAGAATTCCCCAGACAGTGGGGTGGGGGGAATCACTTTTGGGTGGGTGCACAGGCAAAGTGGGAATATTACCCAAATGTGCTTCTCCCTTGGCTGGACAAGCCCACAGTGGGCTTGTGCAAGCAAAGGAAGAAATAAAGCTGGCAGCAGTTTGCTTATTTCGCCCCCACTTGCCCCAGTAAAGCAGGGAGCAAGGCCTGGGTAAGTTTTGAGGAAGGATCTATGGGTCTATCTGTCAACATCAGTGCTGTTATAGCTAGAAACTTCAGGTGGGCATGAAGTTATCCATAATCCTTGGAGAACTATGTATGCTATTGAAGTTCAGTACTTTTATCTGTTATTTTAAATGTCCATCCTTTCCAAATTCTAAGTCAAAAAAGTATGATGAAAGTTACATATCTTTTAATAACTGGTATGGTAAGGTTGGGTTTTTTGCCCAACCTTAACCCCGATAAATCATAAGATTTATTCATGGGGGAGGTTTGCCCAAATGTATTTATTATTTTGGGGGTTGCAGTATTACAATGTTTGGAGCCCCTAGGGTGGATTATTTGTTTTAAAATATAGTGTGTTGTGTGAACCCAGCCAATTGTGATACTCGATAGACTCTTAAATAAGAAAACCATAGCACCACTGTTTCTTGGTATGACACCACCCTCCCAGCTTTCAGATCTTCTGGGCAGATCCTGTTCTAAGTGTCCTCATATCTGAACATTAAGTTAACCTTTATAAAGAGCAGGGCCATTTGTAAGTGTCTGCAAGGCTATAGGCCTGTTTCCCAAATTAATTTTCTTTAACTTTCTCCCTTTTGTACTTACAGAGAGAACTGAAGCTTTTTTATTACTATTTTGCAATGCTGATTTGAGTAGGATTCACTGAGATTAATAGTTTGACAACATGATACAGCATACTCCAATGGCTGCTGGATCCAGTCATAAGAACATTTTCTACTACAAGTTATTACATAATGGTTGTAAGAATTAATTCTGAATATGAGCCCTGTTCTTGCAATAGAATCCATGGGAGCTTGGTGAATTTCTGGTAATTGAAAGAGTTTGCTTTGAAGTATTGTAGTGATCATAGATTTTTGGAATTCATAGATGCCCTAAGATCATGCAATAATGGACTTTTATTCCAAGTTCAGGTATGTCATAAATAACAACAAAGATGCCTCTGAATAAAAATTATATCACCATTCCATGCCAGCCAAAGCTGCAGAAGGTAACTCAAGCAATCTTTTGCTGAAGAAATGAAAGTTAGGTTTCAAAACTGGCATCATTAGGGTATTAGAAGATACGTGATCTTGTATGTTTTACAAGGCTGGTTAGCTGCCATCTTTGACTATATTCCAAGCCAGCTTGTTCTACAGACTAAGCAGAACCCAATCCAAAAACTCGATGAAGGGGAAAAAATAGGAAGCCAATTCTGAATTTCAGGGGAACTGAGTATATAGCATACCAGTTTTCCAAGAAATATGAATCCTCTTGTTAAATTAGTATTTTATTACTTCATTAGTTCCCATTTCATTTTACTTATACTTAACACTTAACTCAATATGTTCCACACATAAATAAACATCTCAAAAGATCTCTTCTTCAATATTCAGCTGGTGACCCCTCTGGCAAGGGTATTCCACAACTGAAATACTGCTACAAAAAATACCTTTACCCTAATAATTATTACAGATGGGCAGAGACCACTCTATTTGCATCTTCAACAAAGAATTAAGGTGACCTCAGTTGCAACATTCCTGATGTGTATACCTGAGAAAGAGCATGTGGCAGCAATGATCCATTCTACGTTACTTTGGAAGTCATTGACTCAATTCAGTCATCAAATCAGAAGCAAGCTTTGGAAATACAGAGATTAACCCTCCCAGATTATAATATGAAAACTAAACTGAACTAAATTAAACTGCATGTTTGTGTGCATTTTAGCTGAATAGTATAGAATTTACAGGAAAGGTAAACTATTATGAAGCAATGGGAATTTGAGCAGGACATGAGTTAATTTTTAATTATTTTAAGGCTTTTCCCTTTTTTGATTTGATGTAGAATGTAATGAAATTTAAACAATAATAACCACTATATGGTGAGCACTATCTGTGGTGTTTCAGAAAGATGGGATGAGTGAGTTTTGACAATCAGTATGCCAGGCATCCTTCAAAAGTTATTAAGTGCTGCTGCTGATCTCCCGCAAGCCCTGCACCTCTCTGCTATTTATTAAAGCAGCCCAAGTGTTTTCAAACTTCAGTGTGATCTGGAAAAAATGCTGCTGCTTTAAGAAGTCCATTCATTAAAGTTAATGCAATTCAAAGCTTGTGTGGAAGCCTTTAAAAAAGTGCTTTAATAAATAACAGAGAGATGGCTTACCCAGATGCAAGATCCAAAGCTCTTCTGAATCATTTTGAAAGTGTGCATAATCATATGAGGATGCCTCTTCTTAAATGTGGGTCTGCTAGTTGTTGGGAGTTAGAGCAAGCAGTATGAGAAATGAAGTCACCAGCTAGTAAACTATTTGTTTCATTTATACACTGCCTTTCCTCTAAGTAGCACAATATACATAAGATCATCTCTCATTTCATTGTCACTGCAACAATGCAGAAGTATATATTGGGCTGAGAAAATGACTTAGTCACTGAATGAAACCCATGGTTATATGTGGACTTGAATTTGAACCCTAGTGGTCCCAGTCCAACACTTTAAGTACTACACCACAGTGGCTTTATATAACAAATACATAAATGCAAGCATTTCCCATAAAACAAAGTCATTAAGCCAGTCAGCTACTTAACTCACTTTGCAAAACTAAAGTGGTATTGACTTAATCTATCTTCTTTTTTTCCAAGATGCTGTGATTGGAATAACCAGTGTGATCATAAGAATCTCTCTGGTTTGAGGCCAGATCTTCTCTCAGATCTGTCAGTCAAATCTAGAATGAATCCTGGGGTGTTCTTGGTTAATTACGATTGATGCAGTTGACACTGTTTCATCATCTGCAGCATTCTGGAGCTCTGAAGAAATAAAATTCACCTGGTGTAAAAGAACATGTATTTGAAACTACTATGCTTTTTCTTTGGATTTGGTTTTGACCAAAGTTGGTGCACACCATTATAATATTTCAGTATCAAAAAGCAGTTTCACCAATTCAGAATGCTTGCACCCCAGTTCTCACTGTGTTGGAGCAAATGACATGATTGACTCACATTTCTTCCTGGCTGTCAGGTTTCACTCTAGGCAGAATTATAATTTTCTTCAATTTCTTCATTTAGAGATTATTCCACTCCAACTATTTACAGAGCAGTTCAGCAAAAAAACATGATGCTCAGTCTGACTAGGATGATGTAAAGTATGTGTTCTCCCTACATTTCTTCAATTATAGGTTGAGCAATCTCTTGTAGGCAGCTTATAGCTACATTACTCAGTCCAGGAACACAGCTGAAAAGGTCGGCTTTGAACTGCTCATCCCAATGCTCCCCTCATATCACTCTCCGATTGTCATGTTCACCATTTCAATGTACATTGTACATCGTAATGTTTCGCATGTCAAGTTAAGTTGCTGATGCGTGTTCTGTTTGGGAGGGGTCTGCGAACTCCTTCTGCTGGGTTTGTTATCTGTCTTCAGGGGAATGGAATGTGTTTGGGTTATCTACTGTGTTCAAGGTTTTCTTCCAGGAGATCAGCAGAACTTGTTACCAGCACCTGGGGTGGGGAATTTGAAATGGTTGGGCGAGGGGAGGGATTACGTTTGCACCGAGGGTTTTTAGTTTGTATTTGGCACGCTTTTGTTCATTCTCAGCTTTCTTTGTATTTGCACACTATTCTTTAATAAATCAGATATTATTAAGCTCTTGCTTGTGAGTCTGAGCATGTTAGGATAGGCAATCATTACATAAAGCTGAGAATCAAAAAGTTTTACCGTTAGCCCCTTTCCAGATTTGATCTGGTGAGGGAGTAGAGCTAGCGATGACCGAACCCAAATCCAAGACCGGTGGAAGTGAGGAGGCGGGCGACGGGGTGCCTGATTCCATGGTTAGGCAAACAGAGAGGAACCCTACTCCAGAACCCTCATGGGTACAGGAGGGTTCGAGTTCCAGCCTGGAGGAAGAGGAGGTTGGAGAACGAAGAGCACCCGAAACCACTGGAGAGTCTCCAGGCAAGCTGATCACCTGGGATGAGGTGCAGGGACCCCTACCAGGGATGTCCAGGATGTCCTGGAAGCAGCGGTACCCATTATCCCCAATCGTCGTAAGGACAGAGGGGAAGCCACGGAATGGACGAGGGAAGGAGGACTCCCAACCCCCTGAAAGGATAAGGGTACTGGAGGCAAAAGTGGAGTCGGTGGAGTATATGTTTAAGACATGGTCAATGGCAGGGGGGCTCCAAGTGAGGAGTGAAGGGGAATCAAGTGCCAGGTACTCGTCCCCTTCCCCCCCCCCTCAACAGCACCACCGCTGGAGAGAGGCAGGAGATGGCACAGGGCTGAGCCAAGACCTCACAGAGTTCATCTTGCAGAATCCCCTCCCCGAGAATGGAGATCCCCAGAAATCAGGGGTAAGACCGGCCGACCAGATGTTGTACGGGGGCCGCCCAGAGCGGGAGTGAAAGATTTTGCAGTCAAATTTGATGGGGATCCAACTAAGTTGTCTTTCTTCCTCACAAATGCAAAGAATTATATGGATGAATTTGGACCGTATTTCCATTCCGAAAGGGCCAAGATAAATGCCATTGCCAACAAGTTGAAGGGGAGGGTAGCTGACTGGTATGTTCAGTTAAGCGAGGCAGAAGCTCCAGAGCTTGATGAGTTCGAAGAATTCCTTTGGGCATTGAAGTTGCACTTTGTAGACCCATTAGCCAAGGAAAGAGCAAAAAGGACTTTAAAGGCTCTCAGCCAGGGGCAATGGTCGGTAGCAGACTACGCCCTGGAGTTTAAGGCTCTGGCTGGGAAGGTTGATGAGTGGTCCCAGGCTACCTTAATAGAGCGATTCAAAGAGGGTCTGAATATGGAGGTCCTGAGGTGGGCGCTGGGCAGAGACAACCCAGACACCCTGTATGGATGGATACAGCTGGCCAGGAAGGCTGAACATGCCCATGAGACCTTCTTGCAAACCCAGAGGGCAGCAAGGCAAGCGGCGATCATCAAGCGGTGACCCCGAACTGCTGCAGCGGCTGTGAAGCCGAGGCATCAAGCCTGGGAGGAGGAGAGGGAGCGGCGTTACGCCAAAGGGCAATGCCTTCGGTGTGGGAAGGAGGGCCACAGGGCGGCTGCTTGCCCAAAAGCCAAGGCAGTGGATTGGTCAGGAAAAGCAGCAGGCAAATCGCCATCGCTGACCAGGAAATTGACGGCGGCCAAGGGAGAGACCGAAGTTGACTTCAGCAGAGAGGAGGAAAATGATCCTAAAGAGCCAGTGGGAAATGCCAGCCACCTGCTCTGAAAAGTGCCTGTGGGCAGGTGGAGGAGGACGGGCATGAAGATCTTTTGGTGAGTGCTAACTGTCCCACTCTGAATGTGAAGGTAAAGTTGGGCTCCCGCATGAAGACTGTTGAGGTTTGGACGTTAATTGACTCGGGGTGTTCACGGTGCTTAATGCACCCAGATGTGGTTGCTGCTTTGGACCTACCCAGCTTCCCCCTTCAGCACCCCATGATTTTCACCCAACTGGATGGTTCAGAAATGGGGGGGGCAGTGACCCATTTCACAGGAATGGTGGCATTGCAATTAGGTAGCCACCGTGAGGGGCTAAAGTTTGTAGTTGCACCTGTTGGTCATCCCTTGGTCATCCTAGGGATTCCATGGTTGGTCCAAAGAAACCCCTACATAAACTGGGAACACAGGACCTTAACTTTTTCAGATGGCTTTTACCAAGCCCCTACGGCGGACCGAGTTCCTTGTGCTGCGGTGGGGAGGGCTGTGGCGGCAACCCCACGTTTTACTATGACACCTCTGGAGGGCTTACCGGATAGATACCAGGAGTTTGCTGGTGTGTTTGGGGAGGTGGAAGCAGACCAACTCCCTCCTCATTGAAAAACTGACTGTGCGATAGAGTTGGTCCCCAACGCTCAACTGCCCAAGCCGAAGATTTATGCAATGACTCAAAAAGAGCTTGAGGCGCTGCGGGGCTTTGTTGATAAAAACTTGGCCAGGGGTTTATCAAACCAGCGAATTCTCCAGTCGGAGCCCCCGTGCTGTTCCGGGACAAAAAGGATGGCATGCTAAGACTCTGTACAGACTACCGAGGGTTAAATGCAGTTTCAATATCAAACAAGTACCCTTTGCCATTAATAAAAGACATGTTAGCCCATTTGTCAAAGGGCAAAATTTTCTCCAAGCTGGATTTGCGGGAAGCCTATTTCCACATCCGCGTACAAGAGGGGGATGAGTGGAAGACTGCTTTTAATTGTCCATTGGGTTCTTTCCAGTACAAAGTCCTACCTTTTGGGTTGGCAGGAGCACCCAGGGTGTTTATGCAACTGATTAATGAAGTGTTACATGACCATTTGTTTAAAGGGGTACTGGTGTATCTAGATGATGTTTTGATTTACACAGAGACTGAGGAAGAGCACGAACACCTCATTAGGCAGGTGCTTAGCAAGCTTAGGAGTGCCAAACTTTATGCCAAACTTTCAAAATGTGAGTTTCACAAGACTCGACTTGACTATCTGGGGTATAGAATATCTGACAAGGGGATTGAGATGGACCCCATTAAAATTCAAGTGATATTGGGGTGGGAACGCCCACGTACCAGGAGGCAACTACAAAGTTTTCTCGGATTTAGCAATTATTACCGCCAGTTTATCCAGGGGTTCACTGAGATTGCCTTGCCCCTTACTGATTTACTATGTACCAAGGGGTTGGGAGATACACGCAAGGTGAAGAACCCGGGGGCAGTACTCAATTGGACACCTGAGTGCCAGGCAGCTTTTGAAAAACTTAAAAGCCTTTTCACTGCTGAACCCATTTTGCAGCACCCCTATCCCACTCAACCCTTTGTGGTTCAAGTAGATGCTTCTGATTTTTCAACTGGGGCACTTTTGCTGCAAAAAGATTTTGACAATCACTTGAAGCCTTGTGCTTATTTGTCCAGGAAGTTTTCTGAGACCAAACGGAGGTGGCATGTTTGGGAGAAGGAGGCGTTTGCAGTTAAGGCAGCTTTGGAAGCATGGCGCCACCTCTTAGAGGGGGCTAATGTCCTTTTGAAGTTTGGACTGACCATAAAAATTTAGAAGCGCTCCACACACCCCGGAGACTCAGTCCCAAACAGATTCGCTGGGCTCAATTTTTTAGTCGTTTCGATTTCCAGCTGAAGTTTATTCCAGGTAAGAAAAACTTCCTTGCTGATGCTCTCTCATGGTTACCCCAAGATTCTATCCATGCGACTGAGATCGTGGGTACTGTGTGGATGGAGCCACAGCTGGGTCTACAGGCTGTAACACGCAGCCAAACCTGGGCACAGCTGCCTCCAACCCCGGTTGCACCGGCAGGGAGGAGGACACAGATTCCCTCTCAATTGCAAGGACAGTTTCTCCAGACACTGAAATCTGATACTTGGTTGCAGGTGAACAGAGACAATGTTTCCTTTGACGGTGGTTCAGCTTGGAAGCAAAACCGCCTCTATGTGCCTGAACAGTTGCGTGCTGAAATTCTAACCCGTTCTCATGACGATAAGGTGGCTGGGCACTTTGGGTTTGTGAAAACATTGCACCTGGTTAGGCGCCAGTTTTGGTGGCCCACTCTGAGGCGCGATGTGAAAGACTATGTCGCTTCCTGTCCTCTGTGTGCCATGTCAAAACGAAAAGGGGGTAAAAAGCAAGGGCTCCTGCAGCCAGTGGCGAGCCCATCCCGCCCGTGGGAGGAGATTTCTATGCATTTTATTGTTGACCTTCCTCCCAGCCAGAAGAAGACAGTGATTTGAGTAGTCAAGGATTATTTTTCCAAGCAAGCCCATTTCATTCCATATGCTTCTATTCCTTCTGCCCCACAATTGGCACGCCTTTTCCTAATTCACATCTACCGGCTCCACGGTAGCCCCTCCCGTTTGGTCATGGACCGCAGGACACAATTCACTTCCCAATTTTGGAAATCATTTTTGAAATTGATTGGCACCAAGCAGGCATTGTCCACTGCATCGCATCCTGAGACTGATGGATCTACGGAGATTTTAAATTCGACCCTTGAACAATTTTTAAGGGCATTTATAAACTACTGACAGGACAATTGGGTTGATTTGCTCCCTTTTGCTGAGGTGGCTTACAACAATGCAGTCCATCAGAGCACGGGGCACACCCCTTTTCGTGTAGTTTCGGGACGGGACTTCGTGCCCATTCCTGAGTTGCCACAACCTCCTACCCACCCCTGTTCGGCTTCTGATTGGGCTGCTCAACAGGCTGATTCATGGCCGGTGATTCAGCAGGCTTTGGCTGATGCCCAGTCTGCTTACAAATTGCACACGGACAAGCCTGATTTTAAGGTTGGTGATCAGGTGTACCTTTCCACCAAGTTCATAAAGTCCCCACAGCCATCTCAAAAGTTAGCCCCGAAATTTGTTGCCCTTTCCCCATTATTGGCATTGTAAATCTGGTCACTTTTAAGTTGGATTTACCTCACAATCTGAACCGTTTGCATCCTGTTTTTCATTGCACCTTGCTCAAGCCTGTCAACCACTCTTCCCATTGGCATGCCCAACCTCCCCCCTTGCTCTGATCATGATTGATGGGGAGCAGCATTTTGAAGTGAAGGACGTCCTTGATTCCCGCAGGCTTTGTGGCACACTTCAGTACCTTATCCACTGGAAGCACTTCGCACACCCTGAGTGGGTGTCTGCTCGCAATGTAAACGCTCCTGTTTTAGTTAGGCGCTTTCATCTAGCTTACCCTTTGAAGCCTGCTCCTTGATGTTTTGACTTTGTTTTGGGGGGCGGTATGTCATGTTCACTGTTTCAATGTGCATTGTACATCGTAATGTTTTGCATGTCAAGTTAAGTTGCTGATGTGTGTTCTGTTTGGGAGGGGTCTGCGAACTCCTTCTGCTGGGTTTGTTATCTGTCTTCAGGGGAATGGAATGTGTTTGGGTTATCTACTGTGTTCAAGGTTTTCTTCCCAGGAGATGAGCAGAACTCGTTACCAGCACCTGGGGTGGGGAATTTGAAACGGTTGGGTGAGGGGAGGGATTACATTTGCACCAAGGGTTTTTAGTTTGTATTTGGCGCACTTTTGTTCATTCTCAGCTTTCTTTGTATTTGCACACTATTCTTTAATAAATCAGATATTATTAAGCTCTTGCTTGTGAGTCTGAGTATGTTAGGATAGGCAATCATTACACCGATTTCCATTAGAAAATACTGAAACAAAAGACTTAAGTGAGAGAGCTTACACAGTTGTTTGAAATCATTCTTTTTTTTATCACAAACAAATAAGCTCTTCTAATCACATGAAGATAAATTAAGCACACAAAGCTTGCTTTGCTGAACTGCTTTGTTCATCGTATAAACTATTCCACTATATTGTCCTGAACAATGTCACTACTGCTTAAAGACATACTGCTACCTCTGAACATATTCTTTGTTATTTTTATTAATGAAAAAGTGGTTTGCAGCCCTTTTCAGTGAAAACACTTTTTAGACATTTGGAACACCTCTCCCAGCCATCACCACTCTACTTCTGCCCTGAAGAAAAAAAGAGGAGATTTTTAAATCACTCAGGTCACAATCCCTTTAACAGTACAGTTATTAATTATATACTGGATCATTGTGGTACATGTACAGTATACATGTACAGCAGAAGATAAATCCTGAACTCTAGCAATTTGTCTGAAGAATATGCTCCATGCTGGAACAAGAGAGCTGATCTAATCCTTTATATTGTTTCAACAACCATTATGAGCAATAAAGAGGACACAGGTACACAGTTTTTTTCCTCCATTTATTGATCGGCAACTGGAACAGAAAACCATATTGTCTTCAGTACTGTAGACAATGTATAACCTTCGTGACTAGAACCTGGTCATCAACTTGCTTAATGATCTTTCAAGTCCATTCACACTGACAGCCATCACTACTTCTGTGGCAGAGATTTCTACAGTTTCTTAAGCACTATGTGAAGACATACTTAAAATTCTGTTCTGAATATAAACTTCCAATTTCATTAGGTAAAGTTTGTTGTCCAATTTTATAAGAAAGGGAATAATTATCTTCCTATCTATTTTATAATGGCAGCATGTTTATACTTATGCTAGGATATTCAATGTGACAATAAATTAGTAAAATAAATGAAATTCTACATAGCTTACTACTTAATAGTTTTTTATTATTTCAGTCAGGTTTGATACATTAGGATATTATGGGGGCTCCAATGTTAGGGAAAAATTGAATCTGGACAGACTTGGTAGTATGTAGAAATTCTGGGAGGGAGCATGAAGTATAAAATAAAGTATTTGACATTTGGGTAAAGATACTGAATCATGAGGACAAAGATCATACTCCCAGTTTTTGTGGATAACCAAACAAAAGAGGCTAATGTGAGAGAAAATATAGCAAATTGGAAGTTATTTCACACAAGTATAAATAAAACCAAAATTTTCAGGTTATAAAGAGAGTACAATTAAGAGATTGCCAAAGTGGGAGTATAAATGACTGCGGCCGGTCCAATAGTCCTGCTTTCTGTGAATACAAAACTATATATCAGTAATTCTGCAATATCATGACGCTGAGTACTTACGCATACCCATAACTAAAAACATTATTCCAGTTCTTAAATGTTGTCTAGCTTTCCTTCTTCATTCCATCAGGCCTTAGTATGAATCCTAAATCCAAATCTGACAATGCATTGGATATTCTTTGGCAAGAATCCTTATCACTTTAAAAACTTTGTTTTCTGCTTTAAAATGTATTAACAAAGACTGTTAACATTTAGCCAGATCTGGATTGCACGTAAATGTTACCAATTACTTTAGCTATTCAGCTAGATTCTAACATATAGTGTAATCTGGGAAAAAAGAAGTAATGAACTCCAGGCCCCAAAACAGGACACTAGTGAGATAAACACAAGGTTTTAACTAGAGTACCTAACACTTAGATACTGGAACTAAAAGGTTACATTCAGACAGGCTGGTGAATTGGATTGTATGAAGCTTTTAGGTTCCCTGTGGCTTGACAATATTCCCTTCCTACAGTTCAATTATGAGGTTATGATTGCAACTGGAAACAAAGAACCAGTATGGCTTTGTAAATTGTTCTATTTTTTAATCATTTGTTAATGTAGATACACCTATGTGTTAGTGGAAGCTATTTGTTCTATGAAGAAGTGGGTCATTAGTTAACTTATATACCTTTTGTTAACTGCAATCTATCCTCCCTTCAATTATTTAAAAGCCTCTAAAAATTGATGGACAGATCAAGGCTTTTAATGTATTTTATACTATGAAAAGCGAATTTGCACTAATACAGATTTCCTTCTCTATGTGTGGGTGTGTGTTTTAAAGCATCCACCAGCATCTTATGGCCATATTGCTTTTTCTTCTTTTTTTAAAAAGCTATATTGTGTTATTTCATCAACATCTGTGATAACTGACTTTATTAAGTGCTTACAATTAATCAATAAAATTAAAGACAAGACCCTGACTCTCCTGTGTTTTGCATTTAAAAAAGAAATCCACCTTTGCTAACCTAAGTTTTCCATATAGAAATCTGGTTACTTCATACCTTCTGCCCAAATTTCTTCTTCTTAGCACTGAATTTAAGAATGGATTCCTCAGTTGCTATTGCTGTTGCTAAATAATTACTACGAGTCTGAAATACTTTTGCTGTTCTATACAATTCTACCTTCTGTCACCTCTACTTGTAATTCTTTATATCTCAGATAGAGATCTAATGCTTAATATGGTGGCTATTACTAGGAATAGACAGAGCTGTCTGAGGTCTATATTGCCCTCTCATGTTTTTCCCTTAATCACATTATGTGTATACATCTTTTTTAAAACAGTACTTTAAAGGTACAATTTAATGAAGGTATGTGCATGTTGTTCTGAAATGATGCTTCAGATGACATGGGAGCCGTATGGAGTAGACCTTTTCAAACTGTTAGCTGCATTTTTTGAGGTTCGCATAGCTGCTTCAGAGATCATTCTTGGTTGTCGCTATATGCCACCAAGGCTGTACATGCACACACCCACAAACAGCCGGAACCAACTTTCAAAGCAGCAGTGTGAGCCTGGAAAAAGACATGGCTGCTTTAATGATTCAGAGAAGCTTCATGCTCACATCTATGTATACTGAAGGATTTGCACAGTCCTCATTAAATCTACTTTTTCCTCTCAGAATAAATCATAAATACAAATTGCAGTGCTTATTTTGATACAAAGGCAATAATAAATAGAAGCAAGCACTGAATATATTTAAACAGCTGAGAAAAGGGAGAAATCTCCTGAGTAGGAATACATCATGCTCAGATTACCTAGTGACATCTCTGTGTAAAGAAGTAGAAGCCCTTCAGGACTCCAGGCAAGAGTATTCCCCAGTCCAGAACTGAATTGCAACTTTTCCAAGTGAAAGCATGTGCTCTGTTGCATGTTCTCAGCACCAGCCCTGGTGAGTTGGCCATAGTCACAATGCATCACTCTGAGAATCCCCCGAAAGTGGCTTATTGGAGGTCAGCTGTGTGGGACAGCAAGCCCTGGGGAATAGTGCAATTTAGGTGCAACATGGCAGCTGTCCCAGGCATGAGGCTAAGGAAACATGAGTTGGGGTCATCCCCCATTTGCCACTTAACCTAGTTTGTTGCCTGAAGGAGCTTTTGTCCCCTTAGTGGGAAGACCTAAGCTGGATAGGCTGTTAGCTAAATTCAGTTCCAAGTCTGAGGGGGATGACTTTTTTTATACCTACACATCATCTTTTTTGTGCTCAAATGAAAGCTACTCTAAACTGACTCTACAGTGATAGCATCATCCCCACTCACTCATCCAGATTTCTCAGTATTCTGGGCTGAGTGAAATGATGAACATTTGGTTTCAGAAAATTTTCTATAGCTCTGCTATTGGATTTAGACTTACTAGAACTCAGAATTTTTATACAGGAATGAGGGGACATTGAGACTGCTGGAGAAATAAGAGAAAAAGAGGAGGAAAAGGAGGGTGATAGAAAGGAGAAAAGAAAGGGCAAAGAAAAAAGAGAAGGATAAAAGAGAGTAACTAGGAAAAAGAGAGGGGAAGGAAGAAAGGACTGGCCAGTCAGTTGGCGGGGGGGAAGTGGTTGGATATATTATTAGATTTTTTTTATCCTACCTTATCTATCTACGGGTGAACATACCTAATATTCCTGCCTTCCATTTTCCCCAAAACAACAACCCTTTGAGGTGAATTGGGCTGAGACAGAGAGACTGGTCCAAAGTTACCCAGCCACCTTTCATGCCTGAGGAGGACTAGAACTCGCCTGGTTTCTAGGCCAGCACCTTAACCACAACATCAAACTAGCTCCCAATATACAAGTACAATACACTTGTTGGAGTTGGCAATATGATGAGCATATATACATAAATGCTACTAGTAGTAAAGGCACTGGTGGTGGTGGTGTTTTTCCTCCTCCTAATTTAATTACAGATAGTCCTCAGTTAATGACCACTCATTCAGTGACCGTTTGAAGTTACAACAGTGCTGAACAAGTGGTGGTTATGACTGGTCCTCAAAGTTCCAGTCATTCCCAACACTCCTGAAGTCACGTGATCATGATCTGGGCAGTTGGCAATTGGCTCACACAACAATTGCAGCAGCCTGTGGTTACATGATCATGATTTGTGACCTTCCCTTCTGGATTCCCACAAGCAAAGTCAATGGGAAGCTGGCAGGGAAGGTCACAAGTTGCTTGGATAAGTCTCCCGCATGCATCTTCCCCAGCCCCTCTGCACTCATGCCGCACCTCGCTGGCCACCTGTACATCCTCGAGCACCCTCCCAAAGCCTTGCTGCACTTGTGCTCCCTCCCCAGCCACCCACATCCCCTCTGTCCCTCTCCTACCTGGCAGCAGCCACTTACCTGCCTGCCAGCCTGCTTGCAAGCCACCTGGGATTGCAACTTCCTGCCGGCTTCCCCACTGACTTTGGTTGTTGGAAGCCGGTAGAAATTTGCAAGGAGATGCTCATTTAACAGCCCATGATCCTCGCTTAACGATGGCAAGGCAGACTGCAGGGATTGCTGTCGTTAAGTGATGCAGTCACATAACAGCACACTTTAAGACCACATTGCTTAGCAATGGAAATTCCTGTCCCAATTGCCATCATAACTCAAGGATGGCTAAGACTTTTTAATAAAAATACCAGAGCAGATATGGAAATAAATAAGAGGACCAAAAGCCCACTGCTACCAGAGGGTAATACATTTTACATGATGCTAAGGTAAATGAACCTTAGTACTGTCCTGAACCAGGAAACTAGTATAATCCTTAATACAGTGTTTCTCAACCTCAGCAACTTTAAGATGTGTGGACTTCAACTCCTGGGGAATTCTAGGAGTTGAAGTGCACACATCTTAAAGTTGCTGAGCCTGAGAAACACTCCTTTAGCTTATGAAAGAAACAAACTGGGCCTTCCAGATTGCCAGCTGAAAACTTGGTTTCTGAGCTGGGAGTAGAAGGTACCATGGAACCCTAGAAAAAACAGTTTATCCTCAAGTTATGTGGTATCCAATTATACTGTAGTTAGTAACTTGATGACCCATATGGAATAAAGCATTCATGTTTCTCTGGGGAGAGAAATATTTAGAATGAATTGCTAGTGTCTGGAGTTATCAGATAGAATCAAATAGAAGAAAATTATATACAATTTTCCACCTTGACAAATGGCCTTATTAAGGTTATCTTAGGTTTAATTGGAGGGTCACACATAATATTGACTAATGATAGATGGATAGATATTTCTGATTCTGTGGAAAGAAAGGTATATATCAGAGTTAGACTTTGTCAACAATGTTCCCTTTGAATTTGAAACAAGGGAAAAAAACTTCTATGTCAGGCTGGTAAGCTCCCACACTCTTGCATGAAATATAATAATCTCTGCCAATAAAGAATTATAAGAAATCAGTGTTATAACAATGCAATGCAGCAAAACAGAGTTACACATGAGTATGAATGCCTGCTGTATGTATATAATAATATATATGCAAAATATATATTAAAATGCTATGCAGACATGCTTTATAGGCACAGAATAATATTAGCAAGATATAGTATTTGTCATCTTTGTATCCTGTGCACTTTCACCAATGCCAGCTCAAGGTTCAAGAAGGGTCTGTGAACGTGTGTACGCATGTCTGTGTGGGGGTTAAAAAAAAGTCAATATAGTGGTCTTGACTGTGGGATCAAAGCTTCTTCATTTCGTACATTTGATGTAACCTCATCCCGTGTCTTTTCTCTCATACTCACACCTTGTGTTTGCAATTCAACTGCCGTCTTAAATTTTTTGATACCCACTGTGTGCACCCCTGTCATGATGGTTTTATGTAATGAATGTATAATGCTCCATTCATTAGCTACTGATAAGAGTTTTTTCCTGTTATTTAAAGGAGCTCTTCGTTATTTGTCAGCTGTGATAGTGGAAAGATACTCAAAAGATGCCTTCACCTTAAAAATACGGCAGCAATACACTCATATACAAACACAAATATAAATAAACTGAAGCAAAAACAGAGGGTTCAGTAATATTTTAAAAATGCAGAGGGAATTGCAACATTCATGAGATATTATGTTATGCGTACTGTTCAATAGTTGCCACTGGTGTAATGCTAGCTAGTAACAGCATTTAACCACAAAAGGAATTGTGCTTGTTTGGAGATGTGAGAAGATCCCTTTTCCCACTAATCCAAAATAGCGGAATACATGCTAAGAAAATTCTTTGCATCAATAATTGCACTTAAAATTACCCTGATCATGATCATCACTACCTAAAAACGGTGTTAGATAAGTGATCACACACCTTTATGTTCTACATCAGCAACTCCATGCTTGTGTGTGTGTGTCATATGAGTATCAGCCACTTCTCTTCCGCCCACTCAAACTTCCTTCCGAATAGCAAATTGTTCCAAAATATCTTGTCAGCAGACCCTTCCTGAATGTGTGAGTCATTGCTCCTTTAAGTCCTGTGAACTAATTTTGTTTGCCTTCAAAGTGTTCCATCCAATTCCTGTTCTTGAATGAAGTGCCCACTGCAACATGTCATCAGAGTTGTTTTTAGTGCAATTTAAAAAACCGGAAAACAGTCAAATTACAGATTCTGTTTAACTCAGGATACAGCGTACTTTGCAATGTCTCAAAAGTTTTCTTCCTCGGTGAAAGAGGCTTCTGTTTTTCTACCTTACTCTCAAGATGCTGAGAAATCTGAAATACCTTTTGATAGTGATTTTGACCTTACTTTATTAGTATTTACTAGTGTTTCTTTTACACATCTTTCTATCACTTTCACGTCCCACACTACCCAGTCTGAAAAAGCCAAATAAAAGGAATTCCCTCAATATTTAATGAAACAATAGTTTCTTCTTCAAAAGCAAATTCTCTTTCATTAAAATGAATGACAAATGGAAGGAAAAGTATAGGATAATTTTTCTGTATAGACCTAATTCAGGCCATTATTCTATCCCCTCCCACTCACTCACATGCACACACACATGTATATGCACTGCCTGCCTGCCTGCCAAGACCTCATTTTAAATTAGTTTTGTTTTTAGAAAACTGACACCAAGTGGTGATGAGGTTCATATCACTAAATCATGGCTTGTTGTAACTGTGGCTGTTGCTAAAGCCATTGTGACTTGTTTCACACAGTGAGCTATAAACCATGGTTATAAACCACAATAACCAGGTTTGTGCAACTCACTAAGCCTAAACTAAATAAATCACGTTATAACTTAAAATAAGTGTGAAGCCAGCCATGGAGTTAAGGTGATAGAAATAAAATACTAGTTTTTAGTTTTTATTTATTTATGAAAGTACAAAATTAAGTTGTCCTTATCCAACCTTCACTCTTAAGCAAAAGATCCATGCCACTTGCTAGGCAGGGAACAAAAGGAGAACCAAATAACTTTTATATTAATATTACAATACATAAACAATAAATGTAAACAACAATTAAAGTTATGTTGTAGGTTTTGACTACAAAATGTGCCAGAGGAAAAGACAAAGAATTTTCCATAGTGGTGATTGCTGGGAAAAGAATAATTGAGCAACTTCCTGTCTGATGTATAGAAAAGATTGTGGGTTTCTAGCAGACACACTATTCATTAGGGAAATCATTCTGAAGATGAAAGGATTATAAAGCAGTCCACAGTATATCAGCTTTCTCTTTCTATCTATAGGGATGCTGGAATAAGAGAACCTCCGCTTGAACCTTTTTTTTTCCCTTGCTGAACCTGATCTGTGCCAGAATGAGTTGCAACAACATTACTTGGCAAACTATTAAAACAACAGGACCTAACTGTCTCTATCCGTCTGCTCCTGCCCAGCCCTTTCCCCCAGAGATATTCTTCAAGAAGTTCAATGGGGCTTTCATTTCCTTAAGCAATTCTTCATGAGTCTATTTATAGAAGGAATTGCTCTAAAAATAGCTCCTGGGCTGACACATTGGCTGTTCTCTAGGGCAGGAGCTGACCAAACCCTTCCTGCTGTGTTCTCAACTGGCTGAGCTTCCAAAGCATGTGTGGGAATATTCCTACATTGTTCCAAAACAGGCTTGCTTGAAAAATGTGTAAGGTGAATCAGTAATTTTAAACAGTCATCTTGGTTCCTCTCCTCTCCTTTGGTCTACAACGCTCAGAATGGACTTCAACTCCATGCTGACGGGAATTTTGGGAGTTGAAGTCCGCACATCTTAAAGTTGTCAAGGTTGAGAAACACTGCCTTAGGACATCCCCTGTTTTCTCCATGCATCTGCCATGTACAAAGAGGAGGGAGCAGATACTTCTTTCTTTGCACCACACAGAAGAAGGGCTAGATTTTTTTGTGAACTAAAAGGGATACAATTGTGCTGTTCTGGTTCCTGGAGTCCCCTTCTCCCTTTGGCAAGGGATGCTTTTCCTGTATAAAGAAAACTACTCTATGGAGGAGGATTTGGTGGGGGGGTGGAGAATGTATTTCCAAATTTTTCTGCACAGAAGCTTTTGAGGGAAGGACTAAGGTCTCAGTCCTGGCTTCTGCAAGCCAGATCACAACATTTGCAGGATGCTGTATTTCCTTGGGTCAGGAAGTCCTTGTCCTTTACTTTAGAATACATATATTAGGGGACAGATTCACAATTTCTTTATAGCTTTTCCTGAATTATACATGAGATGTAATTCACTGTCAATATGGTAAGTAACCAGCCACCAATAGAACTGGAGCTCTCAGGAGACCAGCTTTTCCCCCCAGGAACATGATGGACTTCTCATTGTGTGTTATGCAATGTTAATATCTAGCTGCTCCCACTGTTGATTACTAAAGGTGCAATCTTACATGCATTTACTTGTTAGATAGTCCCACTGAATCCAGTGGGGGTGACCTATAATTAGATATGTAGGTTTATGTGTAGGAAACAGCAGTAGTTAGAGCCTTTGCAATATAACATGATATACAGTTTGCACTGATTTTGTTAAGCTTTCTTAATTTGGAAACACATTCAGGTGAAATCACTTGGATTTAATATAGTTGGGGATTTTCTATAAGCAGTGATACAAATATAAAGACTTGTATACAACATTAACTTTTAAATGAATCACAAAATATATAAGCTATCTGTTATTTCTCTTTAAAAATAGTTTATTACAAGCACCCTGTACTAACTTCTTACAATTCTTCTAAATTTCATTCTAAAGAAGAATGAATAATCAGATGAAAAACATAATTTTCATTAGTTCAGTATTCCAATTCCCATGGAAGAACATGGCTAACTATTGCTCTAAATGCAACAGAACTAGGAATACTTTTTTAAACAAACAGCCTTTGTATCAGAGTGATACTGAAAATAAAGATCTCATTAATTCTATTTATGTCTTCAGAGAACATATATGGAGTTGCTCAATAGTTTTTCTTTTAAGCACTTACCAGATCAAGACCATGTCTTCAATCCATATATGTTCACCTTTCACCTGCATATCTCAGTCAGGTCTGGCTAATCAATAGTTTTATCATGCTGTATAGCTCCAGGTGAGGATTGTTCATGAAGTTCAATTGCATCAGCAACATACCATGAAAATTAGATGATTATACTTTCTTTTTCAAAAGCTCTGCAAATCTAAGGGGGAAAAAGCCTTTATAGGCATGACACCTAATGTCTTCCTTGACTTGATGTACAGGTTGCACCAGTTCTGACCAAATTCAAGCTGTTACTAAGAATCAATGAATCTATCTCTATATCTTTCTATTTACTTTTGGCCCATGAAACCGTGGATATGTTTACTCATAATCTGTTCCATTTCACTTTAATTTAAATCCAAACTATTCATATTTAAATACACAATTATATTTTTAAAACTTTCTATTTATAAACACTTGTTCTCCTCAATATATATATAACTAAATACATTTCAAGACCTTTGAAAACACATGTTTGAAAATGTATTTCGATATTTTTTGGAGGTAAGCTTGTTTGGAACAAATATTGGCCTGAAATTTTAATTTGGTTTATTGTGCTTTTAAAAAATGACCAAAAAAGGTTGAAATTTGAATAAAAAATAACCAATATTTTTCATAGCCCCAAAGAAACTTTTAAAATCCCTGGGATTTTCCCCTGGGAAAAACAGCTTGTGCATCCAGAAGCTGATATGCCAAACTTGTACTGAATGTGAAATTGTGTTTTCAGGCTGCCAAATTCCTTCAATGGGTTATGAAAATTATTATTATTTCAGGATACGTAGAGCATACTCACAGCAAAGCTTTCTACCATTTTGGGATTGGCTAACCATGTGATCTCACATTAGCAGAGTGGTGTGTTTTCAGGAGCTGAGTCAATTTATTTGAGACTGCTCTGGTGTATCAAAAACTGCTGCAGAGCTGGTGTTTTCCTCTGAACTGCTGTGGCTCTGCAGGCTGTATGAGCAGTCTCTTTTCCCATCAGCAAGAACACTTGCCTTACCTGCCTCCTTGGCTCATGCCAGCAATTTCTCTCCCAAACCCAGAGAGGATCTGCATGTTTTTCCTGGAGCATGTCTTTTCCTGTGTTTAAAATGCATTGTCTACTGTCTCCAATCCAGTTGCCATAGAAAAATACATACTACTATAGACATAATCATTAGAAAAAAAATTTTTAAAGCATTATAAATTTTTCAAGATATAATTAAAGCACAGAATATAGGACAGATAGAATACAAGTCTAAAAAAGAAACAAGAAAAACTAAAACAGTGCAGGAATAGACAGATAAACATACAGTATATGGCAGGAGGCTTCTGACCTTCTCCAACACAGATATAAAAGTACATAAAGGTTAATCTCTTACTATTAATTAAACTTTTAGTAACATTATTTCTCTAAAATCAAACCATTTAATCATCAAAGCCCAAAATCAAAACTTCATTTTTTGTGTTACAAGCAAATAGTCCAAAAATGGCTTCCAGATAGAAACAAATCTAGTTACAGTATTTTCTCTTATCAATGCTGTCAATTTAGCCATTTCCACCAATTTCATTAACTTAATCATCGAGTCCTCCATTGAGGGAATTTGTGCATTATTGCATCTTTGAGCACGTAAGAGTCTTGCTGCTGTTATCATATATAAGAACAAAATTCCATGTTGCTTCTCAAACTGTTGGTCCATCAAACCCAAGAGAAACAGCTCCTGTTTCAATTGTAAGTCCACTTTGAGCATCTTTTGAAAAATAATACATATTTGATTTCAGAATTGCTTAGCTTTTCCACAAGTCCACCATAAATGTAGAAAGTTCCTTCACCATAAATGTAGAAAGTTCCTCAAATGTATAATGGGGTATCAAATGTTTGTTGGAAGGAAAGTTCCAACAGACATTTGATACCCATTGTACATTTTAGACAGCTTATCAGGAGTTAAATACCAATGGTACATCATTTTATAAAAAATCTCTTTCAAATTATAATTCAAGGTAAATTTCATATCTTTGTTCCACATATTCTCCCATTGTTCTGTCATGATATTGTACCCAAAATTCTTAGCCCATTTAATCATACAATCTTTAACATATCTATCTTCTAAATTCAATTGCAACATTTTGTATGTTTTCTTAATAAGATGCTCATCATTTGTACGAAATTCCATTTCAAATTGTGTTTTTTCATGAACGAAATTATATACTTTCTTATCCAAATTAAACCATTCTGACAATTGTACATAGTTAAACCAGTGACAAATATAACCTTCCAATCCTAGTTGTTCCTTTGTTTTAAGTTTAGGTATCCCTTCTTCAAAATCCAGCAAATTTTCATATCTCAGCTAGCTTGGTTTGCCTGTCATCTCTCTTCTAAAAAAGCTTCTTGAGGGGTCAACTGCAGAGGTACATTAGGGGACAGTATTGGTTTATATTTATTCCAAACCCTCAGTATGGCACGCCTAACAAAATGGTTTTTAAAATCTTTATTAACTTTAACTTTATCATACCACAAGTAGGCGTGCCATCCAAATCGGAGATCATATCCTTCTAATTCCAATAATTTTGTGTCCTTCAAGGTTACCCAGTCCTTCATCCATAGCAAACAGCAGGTGACAAAGTTCAATTTCAAATCAGGAAAACCTAGACCTCCTTGTTCTCTGGCATCTTGTAACAATTCATACTTGATTCTTGGTTTCTTCCCTTGCCAAATGAACTTAGCGATATCTTTCTGCCATTGTTTAAATGGTAGATCTGTTGTCAAAATCAGTATTGTGTGGAACAAAAACAACATTCTAGGCAAAACATTCATCTTAATCACAGATATCCGACCCATCATTGACAGTTGTAATTTTCCCCACCTTAACAAGTCTTTCTTAACATCACACCACAATTTAACATAATTATTCTGAAACAACATACAATTCGTGTTTGATAATGTCACCCCCAAATATCTGACCTTTTTTTTCAATTATATCTTCATTTCACCTTCAAAGCTCACAGGGGCTTGTAAGTGCAACAGAGGAATGGCAACCAGGTGTCTGGAAAGTCTTTGGGAAGAGAGAGAAAAAGAGAGAGATGCATTACATGAATATAAATGCATGGAATGAAATGTGGAAGGGGATGCTAGGAACTTATTTTCTTTTTGTGTGGAGAGGGATTGAAGGATTGTATTTGTTACTTGATGTCAAATAGTAGGTTGGGAGTGGAGGGATGAAAACACACTGAGTGATTTGATGACATTCTTTGCACTTTCTGATTGTTGGCTGAAGGATGAACAGTTATGAGGCCATGGTGTTTCCTACATGCCATCTTTAAGCAGGAGTCTCCTGGTTCAGATACAAACACATTTATAAGTGATTTACAGGTAGAAATGCTGCTGATGTAGAAAGGTCCATCTCAATCTATTTTTAGTTGTATTTTGTACATTTAATTTTTTTTCTTTAGGATTAATGTTTGTTTTGTTAATTGTGTATGTGTAAACTAAACTGCCCAGAGTTGTCGTAATAGGAGATGGGCAATAAAGAAATATGACAAATAAATAAATAAAGACTAAAAGAATAAACTGAGTCCGCATTACAAAAGAATAAACACGTCTGAAAGATCAGCAAATAAATTGAGACTATAACCAACAAACATGGGTGTTTTGTTCAGGATGCCCAGTTTGTCATACTGGGCATCCTGAACTGATTTGTTATATGTATTGGAAGACTGCATAAGCAAGTGCTTAGTTAGCAGTCCATCTTGGATGCAGATATTACACCTGTGCTCCAGAAAATGCTCAAATGGCTAATTCATATCTTAGTGCAGTGAAAGTAGTTGCTCTTGATCTATTGTTCAGGGTTTTCTGGACTGAAATTGTGTGGCTGTGGTACTTTTGCCACTTCTCCAAATATGGAACTTGGCAGTTGAGCTTGAACACATGATGTAATGCAAAAATTTTGTTTTTCCCCTTAGGGTTATGAAATGCTTTTTCCAATAAAGCTTTTAAGTCCACAACATTTTATTTATTTTTATTTCAGGTACCTTTGAGTCAGTCTTGACTCCTGGCGACTGCCTGGACAAGTCCCTGAATTTTTGTGAGCTGCAGTTCACTTACCAAAAAAAAAAGTTAGTCTGAAAAGTTGCTACCAGACTTTTGGCTACCATAATGTCTGACAATCCATCTAACCTTCCCCCCGTCCCCCCACCAAATATCAACTTGTAAAGAATTGGTGGTGTTATTGGAAGCTTAAGTTGCAACTAGAGATAGGAATGAAGGACAATGCTGTCCCACTACAGTAAACACATTCTGGATGGATTATGTTACTTAGTTTGTAACTGGAACAACTTGAATTTAACAGCTAGTCCAGTTTTCTGATGTAGAGAGACGTATACATCTTTCTTGCTTTGTATACCTTGAAAATGTTCCTAAGGGAGTATGAAACTGTCCACAGCAACCTGGGATAGGATTCAGTGGACAATGGGTGAACAGAAGAATTTTTGCAAATTGGGATCTACCTTGCAAATGTAGAGTGCCACTGGGTTGTCTCCAGTGTAGTTTTGCACTTATGGAAAGCATTTCCACTTACACAAGGTGGGATTTTCATTAACCCATCTTATTCATGGCAGACCTTTACTCCCTACAAATGGCTTCTGCAGGATAGAAAATGTTCTGGCATACCACAGAATATGGCTCAAAGGGCTGCAGGTTGAAGGATGTGTGGGAGGACAGGTGAAAATCAAGTACTTACTGTGAAGAAACAGAAACACTTTCTGCTAATGCAAAACCATGCTGGTATACAAAGATTCTGTGTAGTTCTCTCAGTAGTGTATACAGTAAGTATGTATGTATGTATGTACAGTGTGTGTGTGTGTATCATGTGTGTGTTTGGAGAGAGAGAGAGAGAGAGAGAAAGAACTACAATCCAGATTGATCATATAGGTCAGTGTTTCTCAACCTCAATAACTTTAAGATGTGTGGACTTCAACTCCCAGAATTCCTCAGCCAGCATGCTTGGAGCAGCCTGCTTGGAGTTGAAGTCCAGTCATGTTAATGATGCTGAGGTTGAGGTTGAGAAACGCTGATACAAACCTAAAATCGAAAATAAGTTTATTTTGTTAGCTCTCTGAGCATTTTCTTAAAGAAGCTCAATTCATATGACTGCCCAAGGGTTTAAACTTTTCAAAACTGGAATGATGTAATAAAATGGCTACCTATTGCCTGATAGTAGTTCAAAGTTATGTACTGTATGTATTTGCATCAGTCCAAATAAAACCACAGATCTCATGCTGTTTTTCAAAAGAACAGCTATACTTCCCTGGCTTCTATTTTATTCATTCCTTTCTGTGCCAATATTAGGACACAGTAATACACTGTAATCTATCTTACTATTTTTCCATACAAGTCTATAAACAAATGCTTTTCTGGGATCATACATGTGCAGGATATTAAAGTATTTGGAAATAATTACAATTTACTGTGTCTTTATTCATCAGTGTTAACTACACTAAATTAACCAATAATGCCAAACTCTTTTCATTATCTCACATAGTTTAAACATTTTAATCTGTAGGTATATTTCTACAAAATAAAAAAAGAACATACAGTAATTCAAGGGGGTAGACACAAGACTGGCAAGACTGGAGGCCATTTGATTCAGTTGTAGATTTAAGCTGGCAACACAGTGCAACGGTGTGTAGGAATGCATGCATAAAAAGAGTAGTTACAGTCTGAATAACTGAGGATGCAGCAAACTGTAGATTTGCAGAAAGAATCAGGCCATTTAAATAATATTATTGTTACATATATTTGTTGCTATGGAATAGAAAACTGTGTGGTGATAAATGTTCTTTTATTCTACCAAGATACAGTTAGTGGACTTCCTTATGCAGCCTAAATACTTATGGGTTGAACAAGTATATACTGCTTTCATATGTGTCGAAAGCTATCCAAAATAATTCTTTGATATAATGATCTAATCATTACCAATTTTATAAATGCAATGAAATAGTTTTAAACGTGTTGGACTTGCAGAAAAGGTTGCAGCAACTGCCTTGTTCAGGATTTCAGCCACTCCGTTCTATTCTTCCTGTCTCCTTAGAGCCTTTACTGGATTTTTTTTGGGAGGGGGGAGGAATTTGCCTCTTAGAGTATTTAATACTTCAGCAAAGTTGGTGTCACCCAGGCCCACCTAAAATCTTGCTTCTCATTAAGAATGTTGGGGTATTTGAAAGCTTACACACTATTTTTGATTAGTAAAAAATATTTATTTATTCAGTTTATATAGCTGCCCATCTCACATTTGTGACTCTGGTTGGCTTACAATTAAAACTTCAATTAAAATTAAAATAATGTAAATGATTTTAAAATAATTAACATTACTTCTGACCTAGTAAAATTATTGCTGCAAAGAATAGTTAAAATGCAGATAAAATTTCATCATTATTTTGGGAGAAGGCTCTATATACTTAAACAGTTGAGTGCTACTTTCAGAATATACATGTGGTGTCTTTTTTTCTAAAATAAGGATTCCTTCTTTTGTTCTTTTAACTGTTTTTAGTAAACAGGAAAGACTGGGATTTGTTCCATGTAGCTTTTTTTTTTTTTTTTGGTATTCCTTTCTCCATTAGGCTTTCTATATTTATGGCTGTGTCACAAAATGTAGCCAAAAATAGAAATGCTTCCTCACAATGAGGACTGAATCTGCCAAAAGCTATTGCTTTAGGAAATTTAAGTCACATTGGATTACCACCTGCTGCTATCAAAGCTAGAGCATCATGAGCTTGAAGCAAATGGTGGGGTGGGGAAGATCAAATTCAGATCAGTTATGAAATACACCAGGGAAAGTACACTCAGAAGAAAGAACTCTTCGAAGAGGAGACAAACTGATGCAAAAAGCTGGAAATTACAACAGAAGCTTAATTTCTGCTCTGTCAGAAATATAGGCATTTCCTTTCTTTATTTTAAAAAAGATATATCTATTTAAATAAGATAAATAATTCTACACAAGGAAACCGAAGACTATATCCTGGCTTGAGTTGAAATATGCCGCTTCATTCAAATTAATTCTGTGGTTCAGTGAAATGGACAAGATTTCTACAAAGGGACTCCAATTGTCCTAGAACTGTTGTGAAGCTCCTGTAGTACTGTAAATGTTCTGCACTTGTTATCTGTAGAGAATGGCAGGCCCTGCAAAAGGAAATGAAAAACATGGTACTTTTATGTTTTGCTTTTTTCAGAATCAGGAGGTAGATAGTGAGCAGGTGTAGAATCAACCTGAGCTCTCCAGTCACAATCCTTATGCACAGTGATGTGCTGAACTCCTCCTGGGCAAATTTCATTTACTTCTGTCCAAAATCGAATGCTACAGATGTGCTTCCTCTCATTAAAGAAACAGAATTTCAGGCAGCCTTTTTCCACACCTCCTGTATGGATCCTTTTGTAATTTGGCTTGGCATGTGTTTCTTTCTAAGGGGGCATCTCTATACTGTGGTTTTTTCTTGATTTCCTCATCTCTAAAATCCTCCTTTCCACACTTTCACCTAATGTCATTAAAAAAGCAAACCAACAAGCCAGTTATAGGCACCTCAAAAACTGAATAAATCAAAGAACCCAGGTTCCCAAGGCATATACCTGCAAATGTTACCAGTGTTATTAAAATTTTAAAAAAGTTACAGCTTTCTATAAGTTTCCCATGCTAATCAGTGGAAGGCAAGAAAGCTGTTTCCCAAATCACATTTCTGACTTGGATTTAAGTTGAAGTTTGTGGCTAATTCCTGAACTGAATTAATCAGGGTTTATTTTCCCTTCTAGAAATCTTATCACAATCATGGTTGTTGAATATTCATGCCTTCAGTTTCACTAGGATGTCTCTGGATTTGACTGAAGTAACAGAACTGTATCTGCAATCTGTAGATAATCATAATCTGCTTTATTTATTTGAACAAGGCCTTCTTGGCAAATACACAACTATTTGGAGAATTTAAAAAATGAAAATGCAGTTTAACTGACAGTTAAGTCTGCTTTTGGAGGAAGGCCGAGTTATTATCAGCTCATTGGCATCATACATGACATTTGTTTGTTGTTGTCTTTAAAGGGATTTTTTTTAACTCCCTGGATTTGTATGAGTGCCTGCATGGATTTGCCTGGGCCTGTCTCTGCATGTATGTGAAGACCTACACTTGGCTTGAATTGAAAGAGAAAAAAAAATATTTCATGTAGGTATGCTGCTCTGAGATTTCTGTGATCCCCAAAAGAATATTGAAGCAGGAGTCTACATTTGGCCTCAGATACTCCCATTAGTGATCTGAATATTTTCACAGTATATAGAGCCTCAAATTCCTTCTTCTGACTTTTCAGGACAACTATGAAAGGTCTTTTACCTTATTTTTATTAGGGTTGCAAACTTTCATCAAAAGCTTTAATTTATTAATTTAAAAGTACTCACAGTGTTATATCTTCTGAAAATAAATACATGAAGCACAATACTCAGCTCTTTCTTAAATTATAGGACAATATCCATTTTATTCCTCTTTTTCTTTCCAATTGAAGGGAAGTTCCCATCTGCATCTTATGGAAAACTAGTTGAAAGATGATTTTCCCCATCTACCTTCTCTCTAAATTTCTTTCAGAATTATGCCACATTCATAGTAAATTACCTTTAAATTTTTAAACATTTGCCATGGACACAAAGTACACTCTCCCTGATGTCCTAATATGAGTTAAAAATCATTTTATGATTGGTTTTTTCCCTTGTAGTCTCATGGTGTTCCTTAGGTGAGCTTCCAATCCAAGACCTTAGGTTTAAACGGCTCTAAAAGTATTGTATCACCCATTAAAGTAATAGTTATACAGAGCCATTTGGTTTCCAACACTGTTCAGACACAATAAAATCAACAACCCCTACACTTTTTGTAATAATCCTACTCACTGTAGTCTTGGCAGCATGGCTGCAGTTCAGTTTTTGCTGAACCAAAATAGCTACTGTAGGTGGGCTTCAATATGGTGAAGTAGAATGTGGAGGGTCACAGCATTTCAAGTTCTAATTTTATATTGTTATTTTGAGATTGTGTGTGGTTCTCCAAAAACTTTCACTGTGGGGGTTGCAAGGAATTAAAGAGAACAGATTGTATGTTCAAAAGAATAATACTTGTGATTCATATTGAAAATAGGAATGTAGCATTTTTTTAACTCAGGAAAACAGACATAACACAGAAGGAATCATTGGGACTCAGACTGCACATGGCACATGAATCATTATCTAGACTAACATTCAGCATGTAATAAACATTGTCAAAAGCTCCTGTAACATAAAGCCAACATTAGTTGTCTTAGAAAGGGGCACAAGTAATCAGTCATTACAAGTATAGCAAATATGACAATAATCAAAGAAATCAATGTCCATGTGTATGCGCAAAAGAAGTGTTTAGAACAGAAGAAAATATCTCAGTGTAAACAGCCTATCCTGGATTATGAATATCCAGTTGATGTCCTAGAAAATGTTGTGATGTCTGTATTGAGAAGTGCTGACTTGACTGCTAGATCAGAATCAGGGGAAGATTAGAATGTTGTAATTTTTGGTTCTGACAAACTCCTTTAACTTTCGCTCAGCTCTGTAGCCTCTTGGCTTTTGTGCTTAGATACTGGATTGCTGGACAGAAGTGATATAAAAGTGAATTATGAAGTACAATCCATGACTCGTCTGTTGGAATCTAAAACTATGATTTCATTCTATTATTTGCATAAACCATGATTATACATGCTATTTGAACTGAACCATTGTATGATAATAGTTTTTCCCTCCCCAAAATAAGTTCCCTTTAGGGGGAAGGTTATTCAAAGGGTGGTTGGTTTACAGCTCCAGAAGGCCTTGCAGGAATCAGATTATCTGGATTGTTTTCAGTCCTTATTCAGATATGGTCTGAAACTGCATTGATTATGCTTCTCAATGAATTCTGGTGGGCATGGGATAAGGGTAATACATCCATCCTGCCTTCCTTAATAAGTCAGTGGCTTTTGATGCCATCACCCATGGCATTCTTCTGGACTGGTTTAGGGGATTAGGAGTGGGAGGCATGATGTTGCAGTGGTTCTCTTCTCCAGGGTCGGTTCTAGTTGATGTTAGTGGGGGAGAGAGATGAAGCCTGAGTCCCTTGCTTTGTGGGATGCTCTAGAGCTCCACCAACTCCCCACTCTTTATTTAACATCTACACAACCTGCTAGGTGAGATCATCCTTTGCTGTGGGGTAGGGTATCATTAGCTGTTGATTTATGCCCTGGGCTGACCAAGTGATATAGTTAAGGTTCTTTCCCATTCTCTGGAGGGTGTGGGGGCTTAGTTGGGAGAGAACAGGCTTTGGTTCAACCCTGGCAAAACTAAGTAGCTATGGGTTGAGCATCCCCCTTCCCACTCCGGAGTTTTTCCATCTTTGAGTTAGGCTACACTCCCCCATCCAGAGTTGGTGTGCAACTTGGGGGTCATCTTGGACTCATGACTCCTGCTCAAAGAACAAGTGTTAGCAATGCCTAGGAGGCATAGGTCTTTGCATAGGTTCACCTTGGGCAGCAATTACTCCTGTTCTGTGGGGGGGGGGACTTATTCATGGTGACGCACAGTTTAGTCACCTCTTGTTTGAATTACATATTGCACTCTGCATTTGGTGCAGGCAGCTTTCAGCATTCTATGGTGTGCTCATACACTGTAACACTGCTGTTCTGCAAACTGTACTGGCTTCCAATGGCCTTCTGGTTATGATGCAAGGCATCAGTTATCATCTATAAAGCCTTACAATGGCATAGGGCCAAGCTATTGCAGGATCACTTGTCTCCAATTGTTTCTGCTTAGTCCACCAGATCTGACAGGGCATGCTTTGGATCTCTTGTATTAAACAATGTCATGTCATTGGACCTAGAAGACATACCTTCTGTCCTGACTCCCAGGAAACACTCTGAGAGAAGGAACTGTTCTCTAATGTTTATTGCTAGTACATAACAGTAATCCTAACAAACTGAACGAGCGTGGGAAAAACCCAGCCATATAAACCCCGCAGGTTAAGGCGGTCCCAATCTGTGCCTCTTGGAATGGCTCACCAATTCCTCAGTGCTACACATGCGCTTAACAGTCTGGAAGGGAGCGCCCTGCTCGCCATCCTTACTCATGACACCTTCTCTGTTGTAGTGCCTGCTCTGTAGAACAATAATCGCCAGAGATTTGTATTGCCCCTCCACCTGTTAGCCTTTTGTAATACACCCAAAACCTGGCTGTTCTCTCAGGTATTTGGGCTGGGATGTTAAATTAGCTCTCCTGGTTGACTTACTAATTCTATTTCTGCTTTTTGTAGTAAATTGGGAATGATTTTTCTTGATTCCGGATTTTGGTTATGAGAATTGTTGTTGCCTTATTTTATTGTTGCTTGGTTTTCAATTCTTATATGCTGCCCAGAGTCATTGTTATGAGATGGGTAGCCATATACAATGTTTAAATAAATACATAAATTTTACATATATTATTTTGTTTTTACCAACTAATGACCACTGTCCTTTATTGTCAATATTTCTTCATCTAGTGATTTTTTTTTTTTTTTAGCTTTGTAATATCCGAATTCATTAAGCATAGAGAATTATGTTGATCAGGTCTTAAATGTACAACTATATGACATGAAAAGCTGTTTTCGTGTTTAAATTTCCTTTTCTGAAATAGGGACAATGTTCCTAGATTAGTTTATCGTGGGGATTAATTTCATGTCTCATCCTGAGTCTTTTGTTCCAAATGTCCAGAGTCAAATTTCTAGCTGTGTTACCTTCTCTATGGTAGATTCAGATATGAACTTTCTGCCTATGTCTTCTGATGATATGCCTCATTTAATTTTGGCATAGATGGATAAACACAGCTGACTGTTACCTGACCATCCTTGACTCCCTTCTAAAAGTCAAAATACATATTACGTTAATTACATGGTTAGCCCTTCAGTGCCATTTTTCTTTCTTTCTTTCAGAAATAGCCTTGTGGAACCCCCATCTAGATTGAGGTGTGGTGTTTAGAGGGAGAGGATTTTCAGTCTTTCCCCCTGCTGCGGTGTTAATCTGGACTGAGGACTCATTCCTGCTATCTGAATGGAGGAAAGAAATCTCCCTTTGAAGCAAATGGGAAATTCCACTTGATGCAAATAAGACAAGCAAGGGATTCGAGCCAGGCTGTAACCACAGCAGAAGGCAAAGAACCGAATTCTCCTATTCCCAGGATCCCAAAGGACTCGCTATTTATGAAGTAAAAATTTTCCAGTCAAGGATTAACTATAGATAATTAATATAAAATATGACTTAATGTAAACTTTGATTAATGTGTAGTTACATACAAAATCATACTAGTAGATATTCTCTTGCACTCTCCCTCTTCTGCCCCCTGTATATTTCCAGTATGTTTTGCAAGACCTTGAAACCTCTGGAGCATATTGTATTTAGTGACAGGGACTGAAAGGGGATCCAATGAAAGACCAACATTGGTTACAACATGCAGTGTGTAGTTTGCCCTGCAAAAGCAATGAAGAGACAGAGCCCATGTATAAGAGGGTATGGTACTGTTGACAGGAATAACATAAAAATGGAAGTAAAGCTGATTTTTCATGTCTGCCTCTGCTTCTTCATTTCCTGCTCAGCAGCATCAGGGGATCTCAACAGAGTTCACTCTTGAAAAGCATCTCGTCATATGCGTGCTGTTGATAGAATGAAGTTTAGAGATAGGAGAAGGGTGGACTTTGGAATAAACCTATTTGAATGCTTTTCTGCATTTTTGTATCTTGTATTTTTTCTAATGTTCCAGTCCCACTCAAAGATTTCTATTAAGTGCCTTGGAAAGTTTTGTCAAATGTAAGTCTCAGATTCATAACTGATTATAAGCATGTATTTAAAGCTCACCTGTATAGAAAAGTAATGTCAGAGATCTGCCATACATCTCATTGGGATTCAACACATCATAACAAGGTCAGGAATATATTCTGGTAGTTCAAGAATAAACTTATCCAAAATCTTACATCTTCCAAATAATTTTCTAATTGACTGTTTTGTTGCTCCAACTGGAACTGGCAGTTTAATAGACATTCTCAGACACAATGATGAGTCATCTGACATAGAAGGACTCCAGGACAGGGCTGCCAATTGGTTGTTCCATTCAAAGATTATACTGGTTGCTATTTCAGGCACCAGCAGAAGTGTCAGCATATTTGCAATATTTTTAAATCATGGTTCAGGAAGAAAGACATTGGGGAAAAATGCCAATACTCTCCTCCTTTCCTGGGCTAATGTTGGATTTGCAGTGTTTACAAACAGCTGTTACAACAGCCCAAAGCTCCACAGAAAAATGTGACACATCTAAGAATCTGACAGTCAAACTCCAGCATTTGTTCAGATGGTACCCTTCTATGGTGTAGAGTAACAGGAGCCTCAGTAGCTGTGGTATTTGTCACTACAGCAGCTGTGTCTGTGGTAATGGCAACAGCTGTGCTGTTTATTGCTGTCCTGCTATCTGCAGATAAAACCAAGACTTAGGAATTTCATTTATCCTGTCCACAAAATTCATGCTAAGACATAGCCAGCCACAGATTTATTTATTATTTATTATTCAAATTTAATTACCACCCATCTCCCCCAAAAGAGGGACTCTGGGCGGTTTACAATAAAATCAATCTCCAATCATAAATGTTAAAATCTCATAAAACCAGACCCATTATAATTATTATAACATGCAATAAATAAATATAAAATCCAAGAGGGTATAAAATTCCAAGCTGGTGGGAGGGCCTCTAGGGTGCTAGCGACCCCCAAGAATGGTTACCCACTTTCCCGCCCCAGGCGAGAGGGCAGAACCAAGTCTTCAGGACCTTCCAGGGGTGAAGTGGCCTGCCTCACCTCTGGGGGCAAGATGTTCCAAAGGGCAGGGACCACTGCAGAGAAGGCCCATTTCCTGGACCCCACCAGATGAAATTCTCTTATGGACGGGGTCTGTAACATGCCCTCACTGGATGATCGGGTGGGGCGGGCCGATGTAATGGGGATGAGACGGTCCCTCAGGTAGCCTGGACCCATGCCATGTAGGGCTTTAAAGATGATAACCAACACCTTGAATTGGACCCGGAAGCAAACTGGCATCCAGTGCAGCTCGCGCAGCAAAGGTGTTATATGTGCCGACCTAGGGGCACCAAAAATGGCCCGCACGGCTGCATTCTGGACCAGCTGAAGCTTCCGGATACTCTTCAAGGGTAGCCCCATGTAGAGCGCATTGCAGTAGTCTATATGGGAGATGACCAGGGCATGAGTGACTGTTCGGAGGGCTTCCCGTTCCAGGAATGGGCATAACTGGCACACGACCCAAAGTTGAGCAAAGGCCATCCTGGCCACAGCTGCCACCTGCTCTTCAAGCAGGAGTCATGAGTCCAGGATAACCCCTAGATTACGCACTGAGTCTGTCTGGGGCAGTGCGACCCCATCCAGAACTAAAGATGACAATTTCCCGGAAGGCGAGAAGCCATCAATCCACAGCCACTCTGTCTTACCAGGGTTCAACCGAAGCCTGTTGTTCCCCATCCAGGCCCCCACAGCCCGCAGGCACTGAGAAAGGGCAGTCACAGCATCACTTACCTCACCCGGGATGGAGATGTATAATTGGGTATGATCGGCATACTGATGATACCCCATCCCATGGTGACAGATGATCTCACCCAGTGGTTTCATGGAGATGTTAAATAAGAGAGGAGAGAGAACCGAACCCTGCGGCACCCACAGTAAAGGGGTTGAGGGTCGGATCTCTCCTCTCCTATCACCACTGATTGGGATCGGCCCTGGAGGAAGGAGGTGAACCAGCGCAAAACTATGCCGCCCACCCCCACTCACTGAGATGAGTGGCTATAGAAATCAATTAATTAAACAAATAAATAAAAAATAAACTCCCTGAGCCATCCCAAAAGGATACCATGGTTGATGGGATCGAAAGCCGCTGAGAGGTCAAGGAAAGCAAGGATGGATACACTGCCTCCATCCCGATCCTGCCAGAGATCATCCATAAGTGTGACCAATGCAGTTTCTGTCCCATATCCTGGCCTGAAACCTGACTGAAAGGGGTCCAGATAATCTGTTTCATCCAGAATCCTCTGGAGTTGCAATGCCACCACCTTCCCCAAAAAGGGGAGGTGGGAGACTGGACAAAAATTGTCCAGCACAGTTGGGTCCAGCAATGGCTTCTTGAGGAGGGGTGTACCAGTGCCTCCTTAAAGGCTGCCGGGAACACCCCCTCACTCAAGGATGTATTTACCATTGCTTGAACCCAACCACATGTCACCTCCCAAGCTGCCTTCACCAGCCAGGTGGGACATGCATCTAACTGACAGGTGGTGGCATTCACAATCTGGAGGATCCTGTCCACTTCCTCAGGTCCAATAGGATCAAACTGCTCCCAGATAACAAGGCTAAAATGTTCCCTCAGCATCTCCTCAGACTCTGCTTCATGCATGGAGTCCAACTTGGAACGGATCTGAGTGATTTTATCCTGCAGATGCTCAGAAAACTCTTCCGCATGGCCCTGTAAGTGGGTCACTGGGTACACCTTCCCCAAAAGAGTACGTGTGATCTTAAACAGGGCCATAGGACAGCAATCTGCGGATGCAATAAGAGCAGAGAAATATTGCCATTTTACCATTCTTACCACCACAAGGTAGGCCTTAATAGAGGTTCTAGCTTGTGTTTGGTCAGATTCGGTCTTTGTCTTCCTCCAGCAGTGCTCTAGACATCTCTTATGCCTCTTCAAGACCCTCAGCTCCTCCGTAAACCACGGGGAGTGACAGGTCGGATGAGGCAAGAGAGGCCGCACAGGCGCAATCCTATCCAAGGCCCCGGCCACCTCCCTATTCCAGGCAGCAGCCAGGGCCTCCACTGGACTGTGCAGCAGATCCTCGGGTATAACCCCCAGCTCCCTCTGAAACCTCACTGGGTCCATCAGTCTCCGGGGCAGACCAATCAAATGGGTCCCACCTCCCTGTGGAGGGGGGCAGCATAAGAGAATCTCAGGGCCACCAGGGCGTGATCTGACCATGACAATAGGGATAGATGTGGCTCCCCCCTCAGATTACGTTGCCACTGCTCCGACAAGAAAACCAAGTCCGGAGTGAGACCACTGTCTCGAGTCGGGTCCCAGATAATCTGGGACAGGCCCATGGCTGCCATGGTAACCATGAACTCCCGAGCTGCCTCCGAGGCATGCCCCAGGGAAGGCAGATTGAAGTCTCCCAGAACCATAAGTCTGGGGAACTCCACCGCCAACCCTGAGACGACCTCCAGCAGCTCAGGCAGGGAGGTTGCTACGCAGCAGGGTGGCCAGGGCCTTGGATAGGATCACACCTGTGTGGCCTCTCTTGCCTCATCCAACCCATCACTCCCCATGGTTTACTGAGGAGCTGAGGGTCTTGAAGAGGCGTAAGAGATGTCTAGAGCGCCACTGGAGGAAGACACAGATACATTCAAGTTTAAGAAATCTTTAGATACATGTAAATTCTCCTCTGTTCTTCTCAATGAGATAAAACTCAGTGGGGGGCAGGGGGACCAAAATCAGTCTTAAGAATACAACAGGCATAGATTATTTTCTGTTCCATTCTTATTATTACCAACTCTGGAACACTATCTTGTTCAATATTGCATACAGTGAAGCTCCTGACTTTTGTAGCATTTACCTCATTGTCATCTCACTGTCTCCAATCCTGAGTATTTTCTGAACTGCATAAGCTAGCTGACCTGGCCTAACAACCACAAAACCAATTTATTAGAAAGACTATCAAGTTAATCTATTGTACTTCCACCCTAATCACAGATGACATTTAGGAAGTGGCATTACATCCTCCTCTTCCATTTATCGAACATACCGCTTTCCCCATACAACTACTGAAAATTGCCTAGGATATTTCCCACAAAAAAAGGCTGTGAGGATTGCAGAATCACCCATGATTTAAAAAATAGAAATAATGAATTCAGATTTTAAAGCAGCATTGCTTGAGAATTCATGTACCTACTTCTATGAAATTTGGCCCTTTCCAACCCCGCACAAAGCTCTAGGTTAAGTATAGATTTCACCATATTTTCCTGTAAAATAAAACAGTTGCAACTGTTAGCAATATATTTCCCATGCAAGTTTATGGAAGAAAATAACTTTTTCTGGATTATGTTTCAAAGCTGAACACTGATATGAACTAATTCTATCCTGATATGGCATAATCCAGGATTGATTGGGCTCATTTTAGAACAAAAGGCCTGACCCTCAAAGTGAAATAGGTTATCCCTGCAGAACCTGAATGCAAGCATTAAAACATACATATTACAAATAATCAGTGTTTGTTTTATACAACATATCACATGTATATTTTACCACTCATTTAATCCCCTTTCGTGAAATCCCATTGCATTCTGTAGTATTCTGCCCAGAAAGGCATGTTTATGATGGCAGTCTAGAAAACACAGACAATTTCAATATGGGCACACCAAACAGGGAGCTATTTTTCAATGCTGTAAGTCTTCTGAAAACAAATTATTATTGGTCTGGCGTTTTAAGAAGTAGAGCTGATAAAGAGAAAAAAATGTGTAAAGAATAAAAAATTAAGAGACAGCTCTTTTTCAGGCATTTCATGAGAAAGCAATGGTTGAATCATTACTTCCCCCGCCTTTTCTTTCTTTTACAAAATGGGATCAGCTGTTAAGATCCAGCTCTTTAGGTCACTTGCTATATATAGCACTTATTTTCTGTGGGCAGTGTAACTGAATCTTTAGATCATTTTGAGCAAGTGCAAAGATGGTACTTAGTATTTCTCACATGAGTTTAGTGCAAGTAGATGTCAGGAATTTTTTTTTGTTTTGTCTTTTACCCTGTTAAACTTTACAGGTTGTAGCAGTGCATCTCAATTCTTCTAAGAAGTTTTGACGTGCATACGTTCAACAAATTCACAGAGCATCTGTTGTGAAAAACAAAAAGATGATAACTTCCAATTTAAATAACTAAGTTCTTTCTCTCTCATTCTCTTTCTCTCTCCCTTGCTGTTGAAAAATAATAGAATACAAATCATTGAAGAAGCAATAGGATTCACAGTAACCAGGATCAAGATTCTCAAACTCAGTGAGGTACAGTTGCAAATTTAATAATCCTGGAAAAGAGGGTTGTGTTCATAGCTACACACCTTAGGGAAAATTTAGGTCAGATTAGAAACTGTATCTGAATCCTCATAAAACACAGTTATGATAAAAATGTTGACACCCCCTTCCGATCAATTCCCAACATCCCTGACCCATATCATATCATTACAGGAATTACAGAGATTTTGCTATTGTTCAACAAGAAAACCTTCTAAACTTCCGTCTATTTCACACATTGCAATACAATATTCTTGAAATGAAGATAATTCTGAACTGGAAAAATAGGTAAAAAATAGAATGAATAAAGGCAAGAGAAGAAGAAATGGGATTAAGGTGAGAAACAAGCTGTTCAAAGAAACTATGAGAAGTAGTGGCAAACATTAGACCTGGTGGAAACACTTAACAGATTCATTATTTTGTTAAAAAATGAGGAGAGATTGTAGAACTCAATAGCCTTGTTTACAAATAAGATTAACCAAAATTTATATCTATAATTTGTTGAATAAACCATTGTTGCCTAGTATGTATATAATGCTGTATTATTGGGTGAATTCACACTAAGGGTTCATACTTACTTCCCACTGATTGCAGCACTGAAGACACTTACTATTGTTTTTAGACAATATATTCCAATTGTACAGCATTTGTTTCAACTTCAGCTCATTATGGAGTGGCCTAAATTCATTCTTGGCTCTTCCAAGTTTAAAGTGTTTTGTTTTGATGTGATTTCTCCTATCACAGTTCTTGGCATATGAAAGATCTGTAATCCTTCATTCATGATCTGAGCCCCTAATGGTTGATTGAGACTGCCTTGGGTATGACCTCTCTCTGGTCACTGGCCTCTGCCCTCCATGGGCTTCAGGAGAAACTAGATACCTAGATTCAGTGGACACATCTGCTTACACAACAGTAGTTAGGTATTATGCAGGCTCCTTATATATACTGGTACACCATCTTCTGGAAGACCACTTGACCTCTTATCAAGCACATGCTCAGGAGTATTTCAAAAGACCAATAGACTTGTCTGTAAAAATGAAAAGGACATGTGTTAATCAATGTAAATAAAGAATCATTGTGGGTTCAATTCCAAGTTAGGGTATTAAAAGTGTTCTGCTGCTTCTGAGGACAAGTAGTTTTGCTTGGTTCTGTCTTCTATTGTATTACTTTGGGAGGGAGATAGTGACAGTTTGTCAACTGTAATGGCATTTGGTGTATTCCATGGGATAATTCCATGTCCTTCTGACTATGGCCATTCACTGCAAGTACTGCCATTCCTTTGCAGCACTTACCAATTTGGATATTTAGGAGCTGGGTGAAATTGGCAAGAATTCTCCAAGTTTTTTCTTCTAGTACATGTGACAGGAAGACCAGTAAATCTGTCTGCTAGTTTTTTGGAAGACTTTGCTGGCTGGGGAATTCTGGGAGTTGAAATCCACACAGCTTAAAGTTGCTAAGTTTGAAAAACACTGGTCCAGCTGATAGCTTTTTGGATGGAGGACAGACTGGGATAAAGCAAGAAGGGACTCTCTCTCAAGCTGAATGAGCTCCCTCCTGTGCTATTTTCCACTGAGAACTAATAATCTCCATATATGTTAGGGCAGAGGCTATCTGATTCTCTAAAACCCTTCAAATGAACCAGCAAAGAAGCAGGTTTCTTCACTGATTACCCAGAACTACAGCTGGTTCTTTACATAATGGTCAGGGAGCGAACTCTTACACTTCCTCCTCCACCAGCTCCTTAAATCAGAAGTTTTCCTTTCAATGTAATCTCATATAGCATTATGAACAGACAAGATTCATCAATCTAGGCTTGCTTCAGTAATTGATTCATCATAGTTTTGTCCAGGTTTAGATGGAACACAGAACTGTGTTTAGTAAAATAGAAGGTAACAGGTAGAAAGAAAAAGATCCTAATATTCTGTCACATGGTAAAAGAAGCATCTTTCCTTGTTATGACTAATTTTTTTGAATTGGAAAAGCAAAGGATATTTTTAACAAACCCATCCCAAATTGTCATTTATTTAAGAAATGAACAGTGGTAGAAATCTGCATTCTCAGTCTCAGTGTTTAATAATCCCGTTTAGCTTTCAATATACAGAAAAATGCCTGAGAGGGGAGTCCATGAATTGTAGTTAGAGGGAAGATTCAGATTCTATCTCTTATGCTTCAAAAACTGGACTAACATCTTTTTTTAGATCCACCATAGTTCTAAGAAGCCAAGTATAATGTTAATTTCTTTCCTAACGCAATTCAGTGCTTTACAGTGCAAAGAAGCTCAGTTCTTTTCTCAGCTCGGCAGGAACCATTATCTCAATTTAGTATTCCAACAGAAAAGCCTGTTGCCAAATAAAAACATATTGGGACACAAATCAGCCCAAACTTGTTAAACCAGCAGGCTCAAGTTTCAAGTCAAAACTCATAGAGAATATAAAAAGAATTTGACTTGGTCCTACTGGGAGTGAATCTGGATATTTTTTTGCCAATTAATCCATGAGGGAATAAATACAAGCTGGAAGGTTTGGCTAGTGTTTGTCCTTCCGAAGAACTCCTTCAGGGAAGTGGGTAGGGGTTACATTTAGATTGTAAAATTGACAAGGTGGTTGAGAAATGTCTTTTAGAGCTTTGCAAATCCTTTGAAAGAGATGCTTCAGACAAGTGGAACGTGCACAAAGCACCTGTTTTTAAATTGTTAAAACGTCAGCATCTTTTTCCAGACTTTGAGTGGCTATTTCATAAGCTTCTCCCAGCTGTCTTTGCAAGTGTATGCAGGAACCATTTCTTCACTTTGTTTTTTTTTTCCTCAGTGAAGTGCTGTGCCTGTGAATGCGTACACATATGTAGATAGCCAGAAGAAGCCTAAAAACAGCCACTGAACTTAAGAGATGCAGCCATTTCAGTGATTCAAACACACTTCTGCACGTTCTTTGAAGGATTTGTACAGTCCCAATCGTATATGTATATGTACAGTATAGGTACAATATATGTATACGTATATGATGATCTTCAAAAAGCTCAGTGCACTTAGAGCATTGTCTGGCATGGCTGGCTGGGGAATTCTGGGAGTTGAAGTCCACACGACTTAAAGTTGCCAAGGTTGAGAAACATTGGTCTGGTGGTTTATAAAACAGAACCTTCCTTACCACTACTTCCTTGAATAGTCAGGTGACCACACAATCTGGCTAGTGGAATCCTCATCCATCCCTGGTCTGATGTGGTAAATCTATGGATTTGTAATTAAATGCAATTTGCTGGATCAGAAGTTTGTCTCCAAACCAGATGATTAAATGGGGCAGGTATACCATTATCTGTGGATCCCTAACAGCAGGAAGCATTTTGTTTAGTTCTGAGCCTAGCCCAGTTTAAAGCAGTATGTGCAACTTGTTTTTGTGAAACTATAGCTGATGGGGTCAATTTAATTAAAAGCAAAAATAGAACACCTTACTGAACTTTTCCCAATCATCTTTTATGTTAATAATTTATAATGAAATAATTGCCCAGGGTCATCTGAAGCATCAGGTATAAAGTATAATAATTGCTGGATTATATATAAACCTCTCCTGGAAAATCATGTCTAAAGAATGTTATGCTGGTAATTCTTCTGCCTGGGAAGTGTAGCTTAATCTTCCATTATTAGTTTCATGGCTGAACATGGGTATCGTAGTGCCTTTTGAGCAATACCACCAGTTTATACCAGATCAGTATATCTGGCTCCTTACAAAAACAAAAAAAACTCAATGGTAAATTTCTGCAGCTTATTAGTTGCATTATATACTAGGCAATGGTTGAGTAAGCTTGGAACTGACATTAGAGTTCTCTTGGTTTCAACTGCCAGTGTGTTATTTTGTCATGAGCCAAACACATTCCTAGTAGTTTTTGCATTCTTTATCACATCCAGCATTTTCATTATTATTATCTGACTTGCCTTTATCTTCAAACAATTGTGAAGGTTTGTTTTTGTGCCTGCATAAATAGATTGGTCACCACTTTAGGGAAAAAATTGGGGCATTTATCTGCTAAAGGAGACATTTGAAAAACATTGAGAGATGTTTCAGACAGACGAAAGTTTAGTCTGTTAGGCGATGCATTATTTTATTAATCTTAGTCTCACTTCTATTGTTTAGAACTAGATTTCTGCTTCCCTGTCTTAAGTTTGTCATTCCTGGGAAGCAGGAAGGAGAAGTTTAAGTTTCTTAGTGATTGGGGAGTGACAGGGATATATAATCCTTGTACTATAGTAGAGTATAAGTACTATATTATAGTAAAATATAGAGAGATTAGATAAATACTATATATACTATAAATCTACATTGTACTCTACTCTACTCTACTACACTACAGGTGGACCTCATTATGACAGTGTTGTAGTCCACAGTTTCATGTATCCACACTAGACCCAAATTTCTTAACCAGTATAAAGTGTTTCAGGTATCTGTGGGTAATGGGTTTTGGTGTGCAGTTTTGATCCATCCAACATTTTGTGTGTGCATAGCAGTAGACTTTTAGCTTCTCCCCCCTGAATTAAAATGAATTAAAACTGACTTCCTTATTTTGATTCTGTATTCTTTATTCTTTTAAAAGTATCCTCTTTTTCTTAATCCTTGTATTTTTGGTGACTTTTTGGTCATTTCTGGGGCCCCAGTAGCTAATGTTGTCTCTGTTGGCAGATTGGCCCAGGAGAGATCAGAAAAGTCACACACCAGGCATTTCTATAAAAATAATTTTATTTACAGAAAACAAACATATTTAAAGGCCGTTTGCTGAAAGAAGAGATTTCTCTCAGCTGCATATTCTCTGCAAGCCTACACAGAAGGGAAACTGAAACTAAAACAAGTTCAGGCAAGTTCCTCCCTTAGGCAATGCAACCATTAACATGTGAAAAGGGGACAATTAAATTCAACCTCTTCACCAGCCCAAAATGATTAGTTATAATAGTAACCTTAATCTGTAGTAGAAAACATATTAACACTCTCTTTCCATAAGCTCAGACTCTTGTTATTTGTGGTGTTGTTATATGAAGTTGTACATGGGAGATAAGTGAATAATGATGTCCCCCTATATAGTATAAATACTATACTACATGATAAATATAATACACTATGGTGGCTCTATTTTTCTTTCAAAACTCTTGATCTTAACCTGTACTCAATGGTAGGGATAAATCAGTGAACAAGTTGCAACTGAATGTAGTACCAGTGTATGCTACCTGGAAGTTTCAATCCTAAATAGACATTTTGGAATACTGTTCTATTCAAGTAATACTGACTTAGAGATAAATATAGTATTATTCTGAGTAAAGAGGAAAAAAAAATCTCTGCTCACTTCCTCAGGTACTCCTATTATCTCTTGAAAAGCAGGAACACTTGGGGGGAGGGGAAAGAGAAAGGAATACATTTCTGAATGCATGGCAAAAAAAAAAATCCTGCCATATTTAAATACATAATCTGTAGGTGCATACCAGAAAGCCAGTTTGGTGTAGCAGTTAAGGAACCAGACTACAGACCAGGAGTCTTGTCTTAGGCACAAAACCAGCTGGGTGACTATGGGCCAGTCACTCTTTCTCAGCCCTAGGAAGCAGGCAATGGCAAACCACTTCTGAAATCTTGCCAAGAAAACTGCAGGGACTTGTCCAGGAGTCAACACTAACTCAAAGTCTCTCTCTCTCTCTCACACACATGCACACACACAAACACAAACACACACACTCACTCACTATAATTTCCCCAAGTCCCAAGTTCTCCAAAGCACTCCTGGTCTCTTTATCACATTCCCCCAAATCCACCAAAAAGTCTTGAATATTTTAGTCTGTTCTTCAGGAAGCTCAATATGAGAAATGTCCAGCAAATGTCATTTAAAAATTCAACTCCTCTAATAAGAACCAGGGAATTCATTGGTCTGACAATACATAACCTTTTTATAATGGGGGTGGGGGGGAGAGAAATGTACCACTTCTTTAGGTATATAACTTAAGCACTCTGAAAAGAAGGCACAAAAGTCCAGTTAGATGTCAAGGGAGATGAACCCCTAATGATAACTGCACAAACCACTGAAACATTAGAGAATTCTTAAGTCAGAAAAGAAGGAGAGTGTCATAGTTAACATACTACCATGAAAAAAAGGTTCTCAGTGAAGATCAGTTATGTCATTAGAAGGTGTGCTAACCTTCTGTAAACTTGGCTCCAGTATAGTTCAGCCCGACTACCTCTCTGTTAGCTCAGCAATTTCCCAGTGGTCAGTCTGTCTTGCCATAATCATATGCTGGCGCCATACACATGTTTTTTAACTGTACACTTTACCTTGTAATGAATGCATACTAAAATATACCACTGCTGCAACTGGGAACAGCCATGACCTCAGACTCAACAGCTCAACAGTATGTTTGCTTATATAATATACCTGATAAAAAGATGCCAGCTGAAATGAGTGTTCTTCTTTCCCCTCTATCTTTCATAATGAATAATTATATGGGTATGAATTATTCCATTTTGTTAATTGGATTTTGTTGTGTTTTTTTAATAATAATGTTTAAATGTTGCTGTATATCACATGGGAAGGGAGCTGTTACTTGCAAAGGTGAATTACAAGTGAATAAAATAAATCATTCTAAAGATGTTCTTTGATTATAAGATGAATTGAAACTTAATGCAATCAAGACATAAGTTATAAAAAGAGTTCCTTCAGGAAACTAAAGTGTTGGCAAACTGAAGAGCAAAAAGCAAACATTAGCAATGGCAGAAGAAAAGCAAGTATTATTATTAAAAAAAAAAAAATACAACAAAATCCAAATAACAAAATGAACCACCCAGAGTCCACCTCTTGGGAGGAGATGGGTGGTAATAGAAATGCGAATAATGAATAAATAAAATAAATAAAGTAATAAAGGATACCCTACCCCCCCCAAAAAAAAGTTTTAGAAGCACTTGGCCAGCAACATAAAAGCCAACAAAAAGATGTCTTCAGCTACATTAAAAGCAGGAAATCAGCCAAAGAAACTGTTGTACCATGATGAGGTCATGAAGGAGATAAGGAGATAGTAAAGAAAATGAATGAGTTCTTTGTGTCTGCCTTTAATATGGAGCACATAGATTAGGTACTGGTGCCTGAACCAATGTTTCAAGGAGTGAGTCTAGGCAGTGCAGGCAAATAGATGTAACAAGATAAGATGTTCTAGTACATACCAAAAACATACTGAAGAACTCAAAATAAACAAATTGCTGGGGCAATATGGCATCTCCATGAAGGTCCTTAAGAAACTAAAAAATGAGGCTGCTGATATCCTGACAAAAATATGTAATTTCCCACTGTGCTTTAAGACTGGAGGGTAGTCAGTGTAACTCCAATTTATAAAAAGAGTGGATCTTGGAACCTATAGATTGGTTAACATAATGTATATTCTGGACAAGCTGGAAGAAAACACGAAGACATTAATTGTGGAATATGTAGAGAAACACACCCTGCAGAGAGAGAGTCAGCTTGGCTTCTGCAGAAGTAGATTTCATCTCACTAACCTGTTCAAGTTCTTTGAAGGTGAATAGAGGAGGTGACTGTTGACATAGTATACCTGGACTTTCAAAAAGTTTTTGATGAACTGTCTCACCAAAGATGTTTGAGTAAACTGAGTAGTCATGACATTATATGGGAGGTCCTCTGTTGGATTGTTGACTAGTTGAACAACAGAAAACAAAGAGTAGAAACTGGGGATGTTCTGCCTTGACAAGAGAAGACAGTTGGGGTTCTGTTAGCATTACTCTAATATCTGAAATGATGTGGCATAGAATACGATCAGAACCTGTTCTTCATTGCTCCAGTGTACAGAACTTGAAAAACTGTATCCAAATTGAAAAGAATATTTGTAGCTCAGGGTTGAACTGTGGAGTTCTTGGTGCTCTCTGAGCCTTGTTGTCTTCTTGCAGACATTTCATTGCCAGACTAGGCAACATCTTCAGTGCGAAAAGGGAGTGGGACTTGCCCTCTGTTTATATACTGTGGCTTGTCCTGCTTGTGTTGGTGGAGGTGTTGTTCTCTTCTTGGGAGTTCCTTGATTGAGTTGTTGTTTGCTGCTTGGTTGATTGCCTGAATTAATAGAGACAATAAAAAAGCCAAAAGACCAAAACACCACCTCACCAGCAATCAACACCCAGATATGCAAAGATTAACACAAGGGTTAACACCAGATGAGCAATCAAAAAGTACAATACAGTATACCTTAATCAAGGAACTATTAACTCAGGCAATCAACCAAGCAGCAAACAAAAACTCAATCAGGGAATTCCCAAGAAGAGAACAACACCTCCCCCAACACAAGCAAGACAACAGAGGGCAAGTCCCACTCACTTTTTATACTGAAGATGTTGCCTAGTCTGGCAATGAAACATCTGCAAGAAAAGAAAAAGGCTCAGAGAGCACCAAGGACTCCACTGAATCCAAATTAGTGGAAAGTAAATTCTACTTGCTTAAAAAAAAAGCTTCCTATCAGTAAGAGCTGTTTGATAATGGAACCATTTACCCAGACAAGTCATGGACTGCCTCTCACTGAATATGTTCATCCAGTTGACTAGCAGAGGCTACTCAATTATCTAACAGAGATGCTTTATTTGGATTTCTGTGCAGAGTAGAAAGTTGGGTTAATCAACATTATTAGGTCCCCCCAACTCTATGATTCTATGAAAATGCTTACAAATTGGAAGTAGCTGGTTTTCAGACTCTAACATCTCAAATAAGTAGTAATTTAAAAAGACCTAACATGTCCAGGTTTGCATGTTCATTTTTAAAGAGGTCAAAGCAATCTATGAGCAGCTTCACCTTCCAAATCACCAAACTTTCTTTCTGTGTTAATGTGCCATCCTGGAATTCACTGCCTCATTCTCCAATGTCTCCACTTTCTTCTTCTATGTGTCCACTCTTCTCTGTTGCTCCATGCTTCTATCTATATCCTCACACTTTTTTATTACCACCCCATCTGAGCTATATAGGATGTCCACAGGGTGTGATTAAAAAAAAAAGTCAAAATGATGAGGTGATCAAAGCTTTGCCCATATTCTATGTGTGACACCCTATACCTTTGCTCTGCCAATGCCCAGGCACTGAGTTCTCCCCAACACTTTCCTTTTTGTTGCCCATTCTCTTTCTATCCAACCCAGTCCTCAGCCCAGGAACCAGGATCCAGACCTCCTAACCCCTTCTTGCCTCCTCAAACTAGAACCCAGCCTTCCCCACCCCAGGATCTAGCCCCTTTTTCCTACCTGCCCTCCCATATAGGACCTACATTTCTCCAGGTCGTGATCAAGACCTACTCTTTTTCTTGTTCTCCACCACACTCTAGACCAGAAATACCGTTTTGCCCGGTCCATTTGTCATTGTTGATGTTGTCACTGTTACTATTACAGGGGATAGGAAGAAAAATACACAGAGTTCAGAATACTGCAGTGGGGAGCATGAATACATCTATGAGTATATGACTGTAAGTTTGACTTTTGTGTTTGTAGTATTGTATTTGCATGTCTATGAAAATGCTTGACTCTGACTAGGGAAACCCTCACTTAGACACCACTTAGCTCTGGAGGTCACTGGTTGACTTTGGTCCAAGCTCTCTCTCAAACACCATTTGCGAGGATAAAAATGTGGGGAGAGATAGTAAGATGAACTATCTTACACTTTCAAAGAAAAATTAGGATATCAATACATAAAAGGTAAATAAATACTCTTTTTGCAACGCACTGTTCTGTTATACATAGGGTTGCCATGAGTTGTAAATGACTCAATGTCAACTAACAACAACAATGCACAGCACTTTAGGTAAAACAAACACCTCTTCAGCAGATCTCTTCTTTAAAAAGTTCCAAATATGGCAATCTTGCAAATTGATTTGTGATATGGTAATCATACAAATAAATATTGCAGACAATACATTGAGTGGTTTCTTTTATAATAACTAGCTCTAATTCAGTTCACATTTTCTTTCTCATTCTTTCTTGATACCAAAGGAGGCAAGTCACATTCTTAGGCTATGTAGAACATTAAGCAAGTGACCACCCAGAGAAGAGGTAGATTGCTGCAACCGTGCTGCTGTTTAATACAGACAGCTCACATGGCCAAAAGTTAAATGCCATTTCCAAAGCATATCCTAAAGTTTCACTGCCTCCACTTCTTTCTCTGGTCCACTGATTGTAAACAAAGCCATAACTCACTAGGTAAGGCTTTTAAAAGCACCTTGCATTTGGATGACATTCGCTGGAGCAGCTGTGGTCCTGTTTGAACAGCAACTATTTATCATACGTTTTTTAAAAAGGAGAAGGTATAGACCTGGCGAGAGGGACGCGGTGGCGCTGCGGGTTAAACCGCTGAGCTGTCGATCGGAAGGTCGGCGGTTCGAAACCGCGCGGCGGGGTGAGCTCCCGTTGTTAATCCCAGCTCCTGCTCACCTAGCAGTTCGAAAACATGCCAATGTGAGTAGATCAATAGGTACCGCTTCGGCGGGAAGGTAACGGCGTTCCGAGTCGTCATGCTGGCCACATGACCCGGAAGTGTCTATGACAACGCCGGCTCCAAGGCTTAGAAACGGAGATGAGCACCGCCCCCTAGAGTCGGATTCGACTGGACTTTACGTCAAGGGAAACCTTTACCTTTACTATAGACCTGGCACATATTGTACTGTAACAGTATGTTTTACATAATAATATCTTCTTGTTTTAGTGGAATACTTAAAGTGCAGATCTAAAGTGTACAAAGTGCTGAGTTATTCCAGAAGTTATTTCAGGACTCTTTGATGGGCTATGGCAATCGGCTGGCTTGGAGGGCGAGGTTCCCTGGGTGGGGAATGATGTGTGGTTCTCTGCCCTGGAAATGGTGACTTAGCAAAGCCATTCATTTCAAATGGCAAGGGCTGGTCTACTGTTAGATGAAATTAAGGTACCCAAGCAGTAGTTGTACTATTTTCCTTGGTGGCAGCTGACTGTGGTCTAATGATACTTACTTCTTTATCTTCTAGGAGTTCTTTCTTACTGGTAGCACATGCTCAGGAGGCTTTTATGCTATTATGATAATATTCCATAGTTCCCCACATGTGCTCAGCAATTGATTTGCTCCTATTGATTCTTCACCACCTGATGAATGATTGCTGAATGTATGGACTGACTGAAAAGCATCAGCTCCATTGAGATGCTGAATGCAAGGACATGGAGGACAGTCAACTGGTGTCTCAGTTGTTGTTTCTGTGCTCAGCTATCACCTGCTCAGTTTAATATTAGAATACAACCTATGCCCATTGAGCTTTTAATGAGAAATTGGATCTGTCCTTTTCAAGATGCCCAATTACAAAGGGAAAACTTTTCAAAGTTCAGGGAAAATCTTCTTCAAGTCAAGCACAGTTCCTGTTGATTTCACAAGTACATCCTTGTAACTTTAATGCCAACAATACAAGAGTAGTTTTCCTTCTTCTGGGATGTTTTAGTCTATAGTGCTGCTATTTCCTAGTGGTCTTCCATTTAAAAATGCTAAATAGGTCTGACCTGGTTCACCCTTTTGAGATCAGACAGAGTTATTTAGCAGGTCCTGCCACCTAACTGGTCATACAAAATTACAACTGTGCATACATTCAAAAGAGATCTGAGAGCACATATTTCACATCATTAAAACAGCCACATCAGTTTCAAGACTCACATAGCTGCAATATCGGATTAGAATTAATGCATGTCAGATTATGAGATTTTATGGGAGATTTAAATAATCCATTGTTTTATCTGTGATGATCTGTTCACACCCATAAGGTTTATATCATCAAGTGATGAATAGCCATGGATCAATCAATCTACTGCCAGTGTATTATGATAGGTGGGCAATATTGGTGGTTGAGAACTGTATTTATCTGTTTTATCGGACAGGACAAAGGGGCAAAATGTATGAGACCACATGATGGTTTAGAGAAGGTTATGATTGTTTGGGGTAGGTGTTTGGGTTTTGTTTTGTTTTTTATCGTATTAAATCTGTACTAGGGCTACAATCAACCCATGTGTGTCCCTGGGGGAATAAACAGTGACATTTTCACACAACTGTTGCAGTTGAGGTATTTGTCTCAGACAACATCATTTTGGTATCTTGGAGGCTTGCTGTGGATGCCACTGAAGCGTGCGTGCACGCGCACGCACACACACACACATACACACCAGCCTGAATGTTTAGTATTTTTAGTTTTATGGGGGGAAAAAACCCTTACCACTCAGACTAGAGAAAGAAATCCAGAGTCCTAGCTGCATTCACATGTTTAAGGCATTTGCACCCCTTTGCTCTAAAGGTGCCCCCCCTGCTTTGACATACATGCACATCTCTTTGTGAAATGAATCTGGGATTTAAAAGGCTGATCTTTGCAGTCTGCTGAGTGAACCATCCAGCCTTATGGGTTATATTTTGGTTAATCCAGAAAAGCAAGCATATATTTTCCTCTGAAATGGACAGATGACTGAAACAGCATTCAAGAGGAGCAAAAGTGGAAGTATGATTTCTTTTTCTTGAACTAGATCACATTTATAAGAAGTATCCTTGCATGGAAGCAAAAATAGCTACAAAAGCAATGATAAAGTGCAAAAAGAAAAGAAAAAACAAAAAGTAAGAACTAATATATTACATACACAGATAGAATCTTCAGTTATAGGACTCTTCGGTTATTACACAGCCTGTATAATGATAAAATTAAATTACTGAAAACCCAGTGGGATCCCAAGCAGCTTAGCGGCTTTGGGATGTGAACTTATTTATGACTGTACAATTTTGCATAAAAACTATGTGGAACAATAGCTTCTGCAGAACTGATAAACAATGGTTTTGATTTCCTGACAAGCTACTAGTATCTATGATTATCAGTTTCCACAAGACACCCTGTTGAGTCAGAGTTAGGCTAAAGGATTCTTTCATCATGATAGAATCTACATTTGGAGTTTATTATACTTAATGGGTGATGGTGAGATGATAGAACTTCTCTGTTTTGCATCTGTCTTTTCTCAGAAGCCTTGGTAGTCGACATTATGCCACTGGAGGAAGGCGGCAACTGCAGGAAGAGGGTAGAGAGAACTCAGCTAATTTAAATGAATTCAATTCTCTAAAACCAGATGGATTACATCCTACAGTATTGAAGGAACTAGAAGAAGTGATCACAGAAATACTGCAGTAATCTTTGGCTAGTAAGATTCACAAGACTGAAAGAGAACAAATGTTATCCCCATCTTCAAGAAGAAAAAGAAAGAAAGAAAAAGAAGAACCAGGAAACAATAGGCCTGACAGCTTGACATCTATACTGGGCAAGATCCTTGAACAGATTCACTGGGAGTTGGGCAGCGTATAAATTTAAATAAATAATAATATAGTGATCAAACAGCATATTGGTGAGCACTTGGATAGGTATGCTACAATAAACAGAAGCCAGCATGGGTTTGTCATAAACAAATCATGCTAGACTAACTTTATCACCTTTGATAAAGTTCTAGCTTATTGAAAAGCCATAGATATAGTGTACCTGAACCTCCATAAAGTCTTTGACAGAGTCTTTCATGAGATTCCCCTTAATAAAATTGGTAAAATGTGGGCTAGATGATGCTAATGTTAAAAGGACTAACAATAGACTGGATGATCACATCCAACTTTAGTTTGGAGGGACATGCTGAGTAGAATGCCATGGGGCTTTCACCTGGGCTCCAGGCTATTCAACATTTTTATCAGGGAATTGGATGACAGAATTGAGGGGATGCTTATGAATCCTGAAGATGACCCAAAGCTGGGAGTGGTGGGTAATACTTCAAGTGAAAAAGAGAAGATACCAAAAGATCTAGACAGGCTTGAGCAGTGGGCTGAAATAAATAGGATAGAAACATACAGTTCTTCATTTGGGCATGAAAAATAAAAGGCATAAGTAGAGGGTGGGGATAGAGCCTCGTGTGGTGCAGAGTAGTAGGCAGCAGTATTGCAACCAAAAATTCTCCCCGCAACCCGAGTTTGATCCCAGTGGAAACTGGATTCTCGGGTAGCCAGCTCAGGCTGACTCAGCCTTCCATCCTTCCAAGGTCGGTAAAATGAGTACCCAGCTTGATGGGGAAGGTGACGACTGGGGAAGGCAATGGCAAACCACCCCACTCTAGTCTGCCAAGAAAACATTGCGAAAGCAGCGTCCCTCTAAAGGGTCAGACATGACTCGGTGCTTGCACAGGGGACCTTTCACCATAGGGTGGGGGAGACCTGGCTTGGCAGTAGTACATATGAAAGGAATCTGTATGTCCTTATTGACTACAAGTTAAACATGAGCCAGCAGTGCAATGCAGCTGCTCAAAAGGCAAATGCTATAAATGCTTCACAAGAAGTAGTTTTTCCACTCAACTCCGCTGTGGTCAGTCCTCACTTGGAATATTGTGTCCAGTTCCAGGCACCACAGTTCAAAAGGAAAATGGCAAACCATGGTGAGTTCAGAGGAGGGCTAAGATAATGGCAAGCGATCAGGAAAGCAAGCTTTATGAGGAACAATTAAAGGATCTAGGTATGTTTACCCAGTCTTAGAGAAGGGACAACTGTCCTCAAATATCTGGAAGACTGTCACATAGAAGTTCAAGTGGAATTATTCTCTATTGCCCAAGAGGGCAGGACCAGAATTGGTGGGTTAAATGAAGGAAGTGCAGGCTAGACATCAGAAGTCACTTCCTGATTGTACAAGCTGCCTGCCAGTGAAACAGGCTGTCACATGAAATGGCGAATTCTCCTTTCCTGTGATTGTCGGACAGGCTGGAGATACTGCTTTGAACAAGAAGGGACTAGATGATTTCTAAGATCTCTCCCAATTCTTTAATTCTATGAAGAGAAATAGAAGTGAAGAAGACGCCTTATCTGAAGTTTGAGCTCAAAATTCTGCTGAAGTTCATGCTTAGTTTAATTTAGATTATAGCAGCATTGTTGTAATATGCAAAGTAATGTGTGTGTTTATGTGTGTGTGAGTGCCCATGTGATTAGATTGTTAGACATTAGATTAACTAATCTGATTCAATGTTTATCTCAGGAAGATAATTATTTCTAAAAATTTCAGGGAACTTACTCTGTTAAAATCACCTGTGGGTCCTGCAGTGTAATTTATGTTATTTAGTGCAAATACCCAAGGTATTGTATTCAGTATGTAGATAAAATAGTAACAGATCTATTCACAGATTTTTGGGGTCAGTAATCCTAATGTGTCCCCAAATAAAAGAATCTGTTGGAAAACATTTCAATTCATATAATTATAATCTATCTGGTTTGGCAGTTAAAAAATGAGCAGCTTTTGTCAATGTATTGCCCTTTAGATGGTTAGAAAACAACTCTCGGAACCCCCAGCCAATGTGGCCATAAGTTTTTGAGTCACTGGGTATTATGTTCCAATCCATCGGGGGGGAGGGCACCAACTATATATTCAATGAATAGTTATATTCATTGGCATTCCACAAGTAGTGAAAAATAAAAATACGACTTTTGTATTCATAGACTGGACACTTAACAGACAATCTAGAGCAGTGCTTCTCAACCTCAGCAGCTTTAAGGTGTATGGACTTCAACTCCCAGAATTCCCCAGCCAGCATGCTGATATCACAAAATGCAGTTAATGACACCCATGAGGATATTCTGTCTTAAAAAGTTCACACAGGCTACTGCAGCATATGTTACCTTGGCAAAAGCAAGTGGAACCCTAAATGTTCTCATTTTAGATTTATAAAAACTACAGAATCCATTTTAAAAAAAAAAATCAAATCAAAGTTACTTGGAGAGTTTGCCACTGAAAAATAGCACATACATTTTAAACTGACAAGTAATGGTCTTTATAACTATAATTACACAGAGTGGTGAAACAGAGATGTAAAAGCTGTGTACTGAAAATGTGAATAAAAATGTTCCATTGCAAGGATTCATCTGTTTAACAGAACTCCATTATTCACTGTGCAGACCAGTCTAACTCTTAGCAAAATGATGATATAAATTATGAGAGTGTACTTCTATAGTACAGCTCTGTCCCAAATTTCTCTGTCAGACTCATGGATACAACTGCATTTAATGAATCTATCTAAAAAAAACTTCTCTTTGCAAAAGTAGCAGATATTTTAATCTACTTAAAATCTATGTCTGAATTCCATTCTTCCAATATTGTCTTCCCAATATACAACAAGCCATATGATGAAAGACAATTATTATAATTCAAGAGATTAACACATATGTGATTTTTTCTAAACTTTTTAACTATTTTCACATACAGGGATGACTGTGAGGGGCTGGTTTAAAAAGTCAAGATGAACATATCCTAATACAATTTAAGCTTAGCATGAGCAAGCTTTTATGAAGCTAAGGGGCACTTTTTTCTTTTGATAAGAAATGTCCTATATTGTGAGCAGGACTGTGATGCGGTGACATTACTACAGCTGATAGAATTGGGAGTTTTAAGGGTTTTTTATGGCTGGATTCAGAGCAGTACTTTGTTAAGCCTGTATGAAAGCCTACACAACCATTTTTAACTATTTCCCCCCCACACACCCCACACCCCACCCCCAAAGAATAATGTCTTTGAAGGTTGAAAAAAGTTCAGGGGATGAATGCAGCTTTTAGGACATGAATTAACCACTCTTGATCGAAAATTTAATTTTTCTATGGAAGGCAAAAATGAAAAGAGTTCTTCAATAAGCAGACTGTATGTATTCAATCCTAAACATAATTCTATCATTATCCAATGCGGATATTTGCATATTCCATTAAGCCATCAGTTCTGATGCAAGTATGCATACTTTTTAAATTTTAGAAGAGGAAAATATGTTGGAAATACATAAAACGCTAGAGATGTCCTGGTTGTATAACACCAGTAAAATTAGCAACCCAAATGCATATACAAAACTCATGGATCTCACTTTCAGATCTGATATTCATATTACATGGAGTGTCTCCCAAAACATTATCAAGTTTTATCCTATTGTGTTTTGCTTTCTGAAGACATGAATGAAAATTAGGTGCAGTTCAAATATAAATCTTATATATTGTCCCACATTAGGGATAATGAGTTCTTTGTGGTGATCTTCAAGGCTCTCTTGCAGTTAGAACAAATTAAATTAAAACATTATCAGGCTGATCTTTCACATTAGAGCTGAATTATTCCTCTGGGACATAAACCTGGACCTGCATAAGTCCATGTTTAGTGCCCCAAGTTGTGGCCTCCTTTGTTTGGAGGTTCATCTCCAACCTTTCAAACAGCCCAGATTTAACACTCTTCTTTTTCTATTGGCAGCAGTTCTGATGATGTAAGCAGTAGTAGCAACAAAGCTCTCACTTAAAAAGTTAGCAAGAAGCTGAAAAAGGCACATGAGGGAGGCTGGAGGAAGGGAGCTTCCCATTTCTTCAGAGCTGCGTTGTGCTAAGTAATAATTCCTCCTTCCCCAATACAGTCAGTTCCTTTAAAATTGCCAGTTTGATTTTTTGGTTGTCACCACACTGTTGTATTCAGTACCCACAGTGCCCTGACACAAAACCACAGTTGGGTGTGTTCCTCCCTGCACTGGCCACAGAACAGGGAAGCTATTTATTTTGGGTGCATCTTTCTGCTCTATGACTCAGGTTTCAACTGGAAAACTGGCCACAGCCTTCTAGAAGATCTGAACTGTTGGCATCTTCCCCAGCTTTCCTTAGCATGCCTCCCCACTTCTCTCAAACCCAGGCTGTCTTTCCTTTCTTGAACACACAGAGACACGCTGTTTAATAATAGCCATTGTTGCACACAATAACCTTGAAAGTCTGGAAGAAAGGACAGCAAAGGGCGTTGCTGTGCTATAATGAGTGTTTGGTGCTATAGCAGGTGGGAAAGGCTTTGGGGATCTGGGCAGATTAGGTGGAGAGAGGGCTCTAGCAGATGTTGAAGCTAGATGATGTATTGCTGTTCACTCTGGGATTCAGACAATACCAGCTCAAAAGTAGAACAAGGAAAAGAGCAGAAAATGGATTCCTCTGATATAAAGTATGCCAGATACCACACATATTTGAAATAAAACATTTTGGAGAGGCAGGGGAAGGAAAGACTCATCCTTGAGGTTCATTTCTGTAACTTTTGGCAGATGCCAGATTTGTGGGGGGGTTTTAAGCTGATGCTGGTTTGTTTGTTTTTTTCTTTAACATGACTGAATACCATTACAGTTACTGTTGAATTGCCTTTGGATGGATGAGTTGGGAAAAAGAGGACATCTCTTTTTCTCCCAACCTTCCCTTGCCCTCTACCTTTTCCATAAAGAAAGTCTGAGCAACCTGGGTCAGCCATCCAGATGTGTACAAAAGGTTCAGCTTCTCTTCCAAAGGTTAATGATACTTAGAAATCCAAACTGGTTTTAGACAAATTTCATTGCTCTCTCCTAAAATCATTTGATCGTTTACTTTTTCTTGCAGATGATTCCTGATAGTTTGCTAACCCCAGGGACAAAGTAAGAGAGCATAGCCTCTAAGTTAATGCTATCAATAGGTTAGATCCATGATTCTGAAAAGACTACAAAACAAACAGAATTTTTGGGGAAGCTCTGCCCTATTTAATGTCCTTTAAGAAATGTAGGTAGCTATCAATAGTTACTACCATCTAGCTACTAACATCGGTTAAAGCAATTCAGACAATTACTGACCCTTTTTGTTTCCAGCTGAAAAGAGACATTAGAAGGCCTTATAAAATGAGCATCTGAAAGCCAGGCTGGAAATGATGCAAAAACTTTCAAATTACAAAGAGAAGTTTGGTATTTCATTAAATCTGTGTTAGAATAAGTTTTATTTTATTTTATAAATTTATTCACCACCCATCTCCCCCTCACGGGGGGACTCTTAAATATTCAAGAGTCCCCCCATGAGTTGCCTTGAATATTCAATAGAGAATAAAGATAAATATAACATTAATAAGATATGTGGGATTTAAATCAACCTACACTTTAACCTGTCACCAAGATCATACCACTGCTGAAGGCAAAAGATAAGATCCAGATTTGATTTCCTTCTACCCACCCCCTTCTCAGGCCTAGGTTGAAGTAACTCAATATTGTACTTATTAAAAAAGCCTATTAATTAAAAGAGAAAGAGAAGCAACTACACACACACACACACACACACACACACACCTTTGTCTCCCCTACACTACACACATACAAAGCAACTTCTCTCATATGGACTGGATACTCATATTTGAAAAGAGAAATAAGAATATAAGAAAAATCTTGCTGAAGTTGCAAAAGTCTATCATTTTGCTTCAGTGACAGCTAGCCAGATGTCTGTGGGAAACCTACTAATGTGAATGAAGGGTCTCTTATTGTTTTCCTAGTATCGAGTATTCAGATGCATGCTGCCTTTGAACATGGTGCTGTTTAGCTATGACTAATCACTATTAATAGACTTATCCTTGATGAATCTTTGTAAACTCCTCTGGAAGCCCTATCAGAGATAGTTTATTACTCCCTAAAACAACCTTCAGCTACACTAGCTCTGGAGCTGATTTTCTTAATTTTCTGGCACTGGATTCAATGGGGTGAAAGTCAGAAAACATTTTAAAAAGAGATCTGTGTTTTGGCTCCAGCAAGGTGGAAGAACTTTGGATTTGCAGTTGCTATGGCACAGTATATACACACACATTCATGTACCAGAATTGGCCTGCTAATGGTTGTACAAAAAGTAAAACTGCTGAGGGTTGTGAAATCAGGCCTGTAGTCATATCAGACTGCATTTGCAGTCATGGGCAAAGCCAAAATAAAAGAATATTCACAGTCTTCAACAATGTACAGCCTTAGCTTACTACATTTTGTATGGATAATCAAAACTGAGCAATTTCAAAAGGGAACTGCTGAGAGTAACAACCGAGATGGCATAAAATGCCATCTTCAGGGATTATGGGGCATAAGGAGCTTTGTACAAAGCATTTTCTGAGCCCCTTTTAAGCCACAGTAACATATTGGGCATGTTCTGTGTCCTTAGATAGCCACATTAAGCAAGTTAATGTGCTCTGCCCTTAAAATGTGTAGAAATCATCCCTCTGCTTTAATCTCTGCCCTCAGTTATCTGTAGCACTTCATCAAATTGCCTCCCGTGTTCTCTTTTTCTCCATTCTGAGTCAACAAGGATTAGAAAAACTTCAAGGAGGCCCATCAGAACAAGTCAACTAAGCATGGCCAAATTCCAAGATGAATTCCTGTAAATAAATGTAGTTTCTTCACTGTTGATGATAAACATTTTATAAAACTATGCACTACAAATATGAGATGGAAGATAGGGTTTAGCTTCTAAGTTGAACCATAAATTGTGCTTCAACAGGCAACTCCAAGTAACTAAATTATTTGATAAAACATCAAGTTCTAACTTCAGTCATTCTCATTCTTCATTGTAAGATTTAGATTAATGGAAATAATTAAATGAGTTGGCTTGCTCTAGTTGCATAACAGTATGATGCTTCTTTAGTTCAAGTTTCAAGCAGATGCTTTGTACTGGTTAAAAGCATGTCATATGAATGTTTTATTTATTTTTTTGTTTTGTTTGCATCTTGTCTTTTCTTTTTATGTAAAACTGTCTCCAAAGCCACTGTGATACATTGACATGTTCAAATATCCTATCTCTTATGAAGTTTCTACCAGGTAACTGTGCATCAGTAACCATTAATATTTCAAATGGTACAGCATGCTATTTATTTAAGCTTCTTGGAATATGAGGGAAAAAAATAAAGAAGTAAACCATGTAAAATCTGCAGTGGAACCAATACTTTTTTCAAGGCCAGGCTTCCAGAGAAGTCATAAAACTGTACAGTTGTAAGTACCTAATAAGTTGTCTTATGATCAGAGTTAATCAGAGCAAAGATGATTCAGGAAGGGAGATGAAGTTATTACAGCCTTTGGCTAATCAACAGGATGGTACATGACTTCTAGAAAAAGTTCCAGCCCCTCACAACTTGAAGAACCAATAGAGGTTAGAGGATAGCACAGCTCAATATAATAAGCAGGGCTGAATAAGTCATTGAAGTTGGAATGGAAAGGATGAAGAGAATAATAGAAAACTTCAGAAAGCATAAGAAAAATAAATGCATAGGCTTAGGCACTACTCCAACTTGTCCTGATTATCGCTCATGCTAGCTTTGTTGTATTCCAGCAAAATTTGGGGCCCAAAATTGGGAAAGGCAATTAGAACACAGTTTAAAATTAGTATTGTTTATTTGTATCCTATGCTCTCTTTTCAATAGATTATAGATGGAGGAATCTATCCATTTCAGGTTTTTTCTTGATTTCTATCTTTTTTTCATATTAAATCTGCTTTATCTGATTTCATATAATTTTAAGGTTTTAATTTGTTCAAGCCTTACAAAAGCTCATATAGATTCATGCCCATTTTTCCTAGATCCACACAGTTTGCAAACAAATCTTAACAAAAAGCATCTCCTTCTGTAATATTTACTAATGCCCACATTTTTATGCCCCTTTCCTCAAAAATATGTTTGTAGAGATATGTACAAAATGATTTGTTTTGGACCTGGAATGAACTATGCCATCCCAGAAGTTCTAATTGACCATTTTGGAGCAGCCTTGGTTTGGCAGAACTTAAACTTGGATTGTTTTGTTTGTTGTGGGTTTCAGATGAAACAAAATCCTGATAAGGTGAGTAGGGCAAGGCTGCTGTGCATTGTCCTTTCTCTCCCCTCAGCAGCTGCATATCCCACTAGCCCCCAGCTGCACCACCAATGTTGATCTTCCAGAATACTTCCTCTCCCTCCCTCCTATCAGACATGATCAATGGCACCACTGATGACTTATCCCACTCTCCACCCATCCCACTATTCCCATATACTACAACTGATCTTAGGCAAAATTCAAAAAAACAATCCCAGTCTTCTCAGTACCTTCCCTTCTTTCATGACCACCACTGATGATGCCCCAAGGTTATATATCCCACTACCCTGCTTGTCTTCTGATCTTAACAAACCCTCGGTCTCCTCTTGATGTGTTCTATAAGCTACTGCTACCAATGTCCTTGGCTTTTTTCCCATTCCCCATTTTTTCTTGCGGCAATCATGATTTGATCTGTCTATGCCCAGAACAAAACTGACCTGTTTCCGTCCATGTTCAGGCCAAACTCTTTTTCAGACATGGAAGACTAGAAACTAGCTGTTCTGTATGGAGAAAGGTTTGTCCATGGAACATTTTTCACATCACTATATTTTTGGGTGCATTCTTTATCTGAAAGACTGGATAGAAACAGTTAGAGAAGGAAAAATAACTATGTTTTGGTTCACATTGTCATTCAACAAAGTATGAACCAATCCATGCAAAGAGCAGACATCCAGCTCTAGGGAAAGGGACTTTCATTCAAACAGGGAAACTGCTTCCCCAGATCTACTTCAGATTCTTAACCATCCAGAAAAACAATTGGATACACTGGGGTGTGGGAGGTAAAATCAGTTCTGTTAATGAATGCAATTTTCTAAGTTGACAGACATAACTAGATACAACCAAATAGTTTTGTGTCACATCAGCTTGGGAATAGGCCAGAAGATAAGAGTAAGAGAGAAGTAGAAAGGGAGAAAGAAAAGGCAGGGCTCAGTATATGTTGTACTAATTATATGTTGCATTGCTTCATGGGACAGCTAGTATCGTTTTTTTAACAGGGTTTTTAAAAAAGATAATACGTGTCAGTTTTTAATACTGATCCTAGGATTCTGTCACTTCTCAATGCTTATCAAAGGTTCAGTATGGCAGTTGCAAGTCTCTAGTACACTGAATTAATGAGATCCTATTTAAAAAATGTTAAAACATCATCAGCAACTATAATGTCGTCCAGCCTCTTAATAACCTTTCCAGATACTCTATGTCATGGCTATCTTATTCAAAACACTGAAAAGGGATCCATTTCCTATTGATTTTTGAGATATTTCAGTTTCTTTTTCAGAAAAGCAGGTGAAATTAATACTAAAGAATGTAATGGTGTAGGCTGTGTTTTCAAACGTTACATATTAAACATTGTATATGATGCGAAGAACAAGGCAGATTATGCCCCTTGAAAGAAAATTACCCATCATGCCATACAGCGGACAAAACAGCTGTAGTTAAATTCCACAGGGACCCTGTTACCATGGGGAAATGATGTTAGTTCAAGTTAATGGAAGCCATATTATAGCAGTAAATTATTTTACTGCTAGACTAAGAAGGCCACGGTCAAACAATTGCTTTTCAAATCTACTGAGACCACATTAATAAAGCCATTATCTGAGTACAACAATTTCAAATATGCTCTACAGGGATTCAAGTTTAATGATTTCAGCATATACTGAAGACCCACTTACAACATTGTTCTGAGCTTCATGGTAAAAAGAAAGGAGCCTGTTAAGACCCCATTGCTAGGACTTCCCTATTGATTATTCCTCTGCCTCTGGGTGTCTGGGACTCGAAGGTACAGACCAATGTCTCCTTTCCAAACTATTGAAATCTAAGAAACTGAAACAGGCTACAGTGTTATATAAATTTTGAAACAGATCCATTTTTTATAGCTAAGGTATCAACATGATCCGGATACAGTTTTAAAAAGTGTACAGAAATCCTTTGAACAGAAAAGTAGACTTTTGGAAAGGGAAGATTGGCTATTCAAGTGAAAGTATTAGGCCTTTTTGAAAGAATGATTGCCTGTCAAATCCACCTCTGTTGTAATTGAAACAAAGATCAAATCTGCTAATCTTTGCCTGAGCAAACAAAATTTGATACCAACATTACTGTCATGATTCAAAAGCCTCTCTCAGAAAAGATGGGCACCTCCACTTCCTTGTCTGCAAGGCTGTCCTTTCTTTTCCTCATGGGGTTCAAATATAGAGGATTACATCAAATAAAAGTTGAGATCTTAGGCACCCATTGTGCCATTCTACTCAGACAGCTGTTACAGCATTCTAAACTTGCAAGGAACTAACACTGAGGGCAGTAACTTGGAGTTATTCCTTAATATATATGCTTGGTATCAACAAGGGATCTTTATTTTAAAAACTTTACAGGCTTCCACAGATCTATCAGGTGAATCTTTTCTTTGGATCTGATATCTGCCAGGACTCACTGATCCTGGAAGAGCACAACAGGATTAGGACCTATCCTGAAACTATTCCAGCTTTGTAATACTGAAACAGCCATTAGCTGCTAACTCTCTTATTCACCAAAAGGGGGTGGAGAGTGGAGATATGAAATGATAATCACTCAGAGAGCTTTCCATTAATGGGAAACCTGCCCATCTTCTGGCATCTCAAGTTGCAAAATGTAATTTCTGTGATTAGCAATTTTGGCAACTGAGAAGGGGAAAAAATAGGCTCAGCTATAGTACTCGTGGAGGAAAATATCCTGGGAATGCTGAGACATGGTGCAGATTTGGGAGCAGGATAAAGCCCCATGGGCAAGAGCCCATTGTTTTAAATCTCCCAAACTGTAGTACCCATGGCTGATATGAAGCACTGCATTTTGGAAGATATGAGAGAGTCCACAAAATAAGATCTAGTGAATTCAGTCGGAAGGCTGTCACTCTATTTATCAAATTATTACTGTTATTATTTTTTAATCTGTTCAGTTGTGTCCGATTCTTGGAGACTGCCTGGACAAGTCCCTGCAGTTTTCTTGGCAAGGTTTTTCAGAAGTGGTTTGCCATTGCCTGCTTCCTAGGGCTGAGAAAGTGACTGGCCCAAGGTGACCCAGCTGGCTTTGTGCCTAAGGCGGGAGTAGAACTCATGGTCTCCTGGTTTCTAGCTTGATGCCTTAACCACTGCATCAAACTGGCTCTCTTATCAAATTATAGTTCAGGAAAACTGTATAGGCCAGTCTGGTGTAGTAATTAAGGCATCAGGCTAGAAACAGGGAGACAGTGAGTTCTAATCCCGCCTTAGGCACGAAGCCAGCTAGGTGACCTTGGGCCAATCATTCTCTCTCAGCCATAGGAAGAAGCCAATGGCAAACCACTTCCAAAAATCTTGCCAAGAAAACTGCAGGGACTATAAATATGCCTTCGGGTCAGTGTTGACACGAAGGCATATTTAACTCCTGGCACCTGGTGCATGTTTGTGTGTGTGTGTGTGTGTGTATACACACACACACACACACAGAGTAGATCGTAGTGGTTAGAATGCAGGAGACCAGGTTTCAAATCCCAGCTGTACCCACCTTACCAGTAGGGGTCCGTGGACAAAGACCCCCTAACACTTCACCTGCCTACCTCAAATATGAGAGTGACACAAACTAAGAGAGTCATGCCAGCTCGGACATTGCCCGGATTAACAAGATCCGCGTCAGATGTTGGGGAACCAGGACAATCTGATAATAACTGGGCTACTGGAACAAACCATACATGGATGAGACAAGAGAACCTGGAACTGATGGAATGCTACTACAACAGCAGACCTAATGAGAGGGGATATATGAAATGCATGGGGGAACTATGGATGGACTGAAGACCTGCATCCACACTAACTGAGAAACAGCTACTTACCCAATGCTTCAACTTAGTGAAGAGGAAGCTGCTCTCTCAGCTTGAGATAGACCAACTATACATTATATCCCAGACTCAAGAAGACCCAGAAGAACAACTGGAGGTGCAGCCAACAACTGAAACTGGAACATCACTGCCACCCTCTCCATTACAGAACACAGCAGCTGATATGAGGCAAGAGATCATGGATAAACTAGCTACAGTCAACTCTTGAGACTGATTACCAAGGCTCAGTAGAGAAGCATCATCAGATAGTATGCTAGTAGATGCCAACAGAGCCCTCGCAACAATCCCTATTACCACTATAACTCAAACCAATGAACTAGTATATGATACAACCGCTGTAATCCTGGAGATGCTTGGCTACATGATCAAGAAGAATAGGAGTACATACGACCCCACCCAGAAAAAGAGGTTGGAGGCTAAGGTCAAGGCAACTCAGAGAGAAGTTAGTCAGCTGGTGGAACTACAGAAGGGTGTGTTGATTAAGGATAAGACTCAGCTACTGAAAAAATACAAGGGCCTGACTCCATCTGAAGCCCTGGAGACTGCTAAACAAAGGCTCACAGCACTGGCTACCAGGCTAAGGAGATAACACAGAAAGTTGTGGAGAATGACAGGGCTAAGATCCTGTGGGACTTCCAGATCCAGACAGACAGGCAGGTACTGGCCAATCAAGCGGACATCATGGTAATAGGCAAGGTCCAGAAGATAGCGGTGGTGATAGATGTAGCGGTGCCGAGTGACAGCAACGTCAGGAAGAAGGAGTATGAGAAGCTGGAGAAGTACATACGACCCCACCCAGAGCCTGAAAGAGGATGTGGAAAGTTAAGGCCAAAATGGTTACAGTGGTGGTAGGGGCACTTTGGGCTGTGACCCCCAAGCTGGAAGAGTGGTTCCAACAGATCCCAGGAACATAGAGCTCTCTGTCCAGAAGAGTGCAGTGCCAGGAACAGCTAAGATACTGTGCAGAACCCTCAAACTCCCAGGCCTCAGGTAGAGGACCCGAGGTTGAGGAAGACACATACCACCCATATGGGTAAGAAGGGAATTTATATATATTTATATTTATATTTATGTGTGTGTGTGTGTGTATGAAAATGCCCATCAAAGGAGAAGTAGAATGAGATAACCTGTGCAAAATAACATTGTAGATGCACTGCTGCAGAGCAGAAAGCTCTGAACTATGTGGAAAGTCCTTATGATCAGCACTATGGGCTGAAAGGCAAGGATTTCTTACATTTTATTTATAACATGCAATTGGTTTACCACCTCAGTTCTCACAGTCTCTAGATGGTGAATCAGTTTTATGTTGGTTTTAGGCATGCAAAACAACTTTCTTGAAATTATCAGCAGTCCTTTTGCTTGCATAAGGTATGTTAGTTTCAGCTTCATTCACAGTAGCATCAGAAAAAAAATGACAGCAAGTGGCCCAAGCAGATCAAATACAACAGGGGGCAAAAGTCAATGTAAGGCTCCAAACTGGCTTGTAATAATATTCTCAACTCCTTTCATTTCATTTTCAGATAGAAAAAAATGGAATTAAAAATGATTATATATATACACACACACACACACACAAACACACATACATACACATACATAAATACACACATACACACACACACACACACACGTACAGTATATATATATCCTTAAGACCGTATTTCCCCAGCATTTGCTAATAGGCATGTTTATATTAATTTCACTGAAAAACTATTAATTTTTATTTATCTAAAATTATTCTCCAACAAATATGTTTATTTGTTTATTTAGATAACAAAGATACCACTTTCTGATTTGGAGCAAAATAGATCAAATTAATGCTAATCTTTTATGACTTCATTCCATTCAATATTTTAAGATGCTTTTATCCCCATTCATATATATTGGGATTATATATATATATATATATATATATATATATATATATATATATATATATTCCTGATACTATATGACAATGGGGATAAAAACATATATTAGTGAATATTTCATCTAGAACTATAAGCTTTTCTGTAAATCTCTCAAACTTTCAACAAAAACTGAATCTATCAATTGTCTTGCATTTAAATGATTTCCCAAATTGTAATTATAAAGACAGAAATATTAATACAATGTCTGTATGTAAAATAACATAGTCAAATATGTCTGGATCCAAATATGCAATATTTACATGCAATCAGAGCTTGCTATATTATTTGACTACAGCTACTCTCTCTACTTCAGTCGCTGAAATCTCATATCTGCTAGTCATAAGAACTTCTCCAGCTCATAATTCTCTATTACAAATTGAGCATTTTGACTCTGACATTTTTTTCTCAGCTTGAAAGATAAACGGAACATCTACATATATACAGATCACCAAGGAATCCTAAATATGTAACATCCTGGGACATTTTGTCTCCTGCTATTTCTCTGTCACAGACCTCATGCATGAAGGGAGGACTCACAAAGAAGGAAAGCAGTTACTACTGCCACCACCTCCTCCTATCATTTAAGTATAGTTGAAAGGTGCGTGTCTCCCACAGTATCTGCTGGCTGGTTTGATCTGGCAGGGTTGGCATGCTCCAGATTCCATCAGTTAAACAATGCCATCTGTCAGGACCCCAGAAGCTTTCCTTCTCTGTAGCAGTGCCTGCTCTCTGGAAAGAGGTTCCCCCAAAATTTGAATGGCTCCCACCCTACGGGTATTTTGAAAGGCCCTAAAGACTTGGCTTTTTGCCCAGGCCTTTGGTAAGGACAACTGATGCCCCTTTTTGTTCCCCTCTGGGTTTGTTTTCTTTGCCACTGTTGTTCTTTTGTTTTGTGCTGTTCTGTGTTTTTCATATTGTTCTTTGTTTTACATTTCATTAACAATTGTAAACTGCCCACAGTCACTGAGAGTTGGGCAGCGTATAAATGTTATTATTATTATTATTATTATTTAGCATTTCATTTCTCTGATGAATTACTTTCTCTTGGTTTTAAATTATAATATTGATAATTTAAGCTATCTTTACCGGGTTACATTATTTTGTTATTCTGATTTTTTTAAACGAAATCAAGTTATAAATATTAAAATAAGCTCTGTGACCTCTTTTAATTATATATATATAATATATAGACGTGTCAAGGGAAGGTGATGATGGCAAAAAGTATCTGAACACATCTCATAAAGAACTGTCAACTAACTGTTTGTATATATCACCACTGACATTCCAGAAACACAAGGCAATATACATAGAGAGCAACCTTCTCTCACTTATTTCTAAACAACACCAAGAGATAGCTGAGAATAAGAGATAGTGACTGACTCTAAATCGCTTCTGTGACAAAGCACAGACTTGAATCTACGTCTCCCAAGTGTAAGGATTGCCTATTCTAAAACACCATCAGACCCATAAGCAGGATCACAAAGATATCTGATTTATTAAAGAATAGTGTGCAGGATCACAAAGAAAGCTGAGAATGGAAAAAGTGCGCCAAATGCAAACTAAAAACCCTCGGTACAAATGAGATCCCTCCCCCAGTAGAATCTTCCCAAGCTCACCATCCCAGGTGCTCCTAACAGCTTCTGATGGTCCGTGGGAAAAGTCCTTGAGCAAAGCACACAACCCAAACACATTCCATTGAAATGAACATAGATACAGAACTTGGCGCAAGGTTTCACAGCAGCTCCCTCCCAAACAGAAACGCGTGTCAGCGCCATGGCATGGGAAACATTACGATGTACAGTGCACATTGAAACAGTGAACATGACATACTGCCCCCCCCAAAAGAAAGAAAACACTAAGCAGCAGGCTTCAAAGGGTAAGCCAAGTGGAAACGGTTAACTAAATCAGGAGCATTAATGTGGCGAGCAGGCACCCATTCAGGATGAGGAAAGTGTTTCCAGCAGATCAGGTACTGGAGAGTGCCTCGAAGCTTGTGAGAATCAACGACCTCCTTGACTTCAAAGTGCTGTTGGCTGTCAATCATGATTGGGGCAGGAGGAGGAGGTTGGGGATGCCAGTGGGAAGAGTGGTGGACAGGCTTGAGCAGGCTGCAATGGAAAACAGGGTGCAAGCGTTTCAAATTGTGAGGCAGGTCCAACTTAACAGTAACTGGATTGATAAGAGCAACAATAGGGAAAGGACCAATGAACTTGGGAGCAAGCTTTTTAGAGGGTTGTGGGGACTTGATGAATTTGGTAGAGAGATATACTTGATCCCCAATTTTGAAATTGTGTTGCCAAGAACGACGTTTATCGGCTTGAAACTTGTAAGCAGCCTGGGCATCAGCCAAAGCTTGTTGAATTACCAGCCAGGAATCAGGCAGCTTAACAGACCAGTCAGATGCAGAACAGGATTGGGGAGGGGTTTGTGGCAGTTCAGGGATGGGAACAAAGTCATGACCAGAAACCACACGAAAAGGGGTTTTCCCAGTGCTTTGATGGACAGCATTGTTGTAAGCTACTTCAGCAAAAGGCAGCAAGTCCACCCAATTGTCCTGATGGTAGTTTATGTATGCTCTAAGGAATTGTTCAAGGGCTGAGTTCAAAACCTCAGTAGATCCGTCAGTCTCAGGATGGGATGATGTGAACAGCGCCTGTTTGGTGCCAATCAATTTCAAAAATGATTTCCAAAACTGGGAAGTAAACTGTGTCCCGCAGTCACTGACCAAACAGGAGGGGCTACCGTGGAGATGGTAGATGTAGATGAGAAATAGGTGGGCCAATTGCGGGGCCGACGGGATGGACGCACATGGAATGAAATGGGCTTGTTTGGAGAAAAAATCTTTTACAACCCAAATGACAGTTTTCTTCTGACTGGGAGGTAGGTCCACAATAAAATCCATAGAAATCTCATCCCAGGGATGGGATGGGTTGGCCACTGGCTGTAGAAGCCCCTGTGATTTTCCTCCTTTATGCTTTGACATGGCACAAACAGGACAGGAAACAACATAGTCTTTTACATCATGCTTTAAGGTTGGCCACCAAAATTGACGGTGAACCAAATGCAAGGTTTTGACAAAACCAAAGTGTCCAGCAAGTTTATCATCATGGGAATGCTGCAAAACATCAGCTCTTAAAGTTTCAGGCACATAGAGGCGGTGTTCCACCCACGCCAGACCGTTTTCAAAAGAAACATTGTCTCTATTAGCTAGCAACCAAGTGTCAGATTTCAGTGCCTGGAGAAAGTCCTTCTGTAACTGACAAGGAAAATGCACTTTCTGCTTCCCAGACGGGGCTGGGGGTGGGGTTGTCTGTGCACGTGTCTGGCTCCGTGTGATGGCAACCAAACCCAGTTGTGGTTCAGTGAGAACAGTTCCAACTATATCTGCCATGTGGTCAAGGTCCTGAGGTAAACGTGACAAAGCATCATCCAGAAAGTTTTTCTTTCCTGGAATAAATTTTAACTGGAAGTTAAAGCAACTGAAAAATCGAGCCCAGAGAATTTGTTTAGGACTGAGACACCAGGGGGTGTGGAAGGCTTCCAAATTCCTGTGATCAGTCCAAACCTCATAAGGACATGTAGCACCTTCCAGGAGGTGATGCCAGGCTTCCAAAGCGGCTTTTACAGCAAAAGCCTCCTTTTCCCAAACATGCCACCGGCGTTCAGTTTCAGAAAATTTTCTGGACAAATAAGCTCAGGGTTTCAAATGATTTTCAGAATCTCTCTGTAACAATATAGCCCCAACTGAGGAGTCAGAAGCATCAACTTGGACCACAAAGGGGCGTTCAGGATCGGGGTGCTGTAGAATAGGCTCAGCAGTGAAGAGGGTTTTTAACTTCTCAAATGCTGCCTGGCATTCAGGCGTCCAATTCAGCACTGCACCAGGGTTTTTTACTTTGCGTGTCTCCCTCAAACCCTTGGTACAGAGCAAATCAGTAAGGGGCAAAGCAATCTCAGCGAACCCCTGGATAAATTGGCGATAGTAATTACTGAAGCCGAGGAAACTTTGCAATTGCCTCCGGGTGCGGGGACATTCCCAACTTAAAATCGCCTGAATTTTTTCAGGGTCCATTTCAATGCCCTTGTCAGACCCGATAGCCCAGATGGTCAAGTTGGGTTTTGTGAAACTCACATTTGGAAAGCTTGGCATAAAGCTTGGCATCTCTAAGCTTACTTAACACCTGTTTGAGAAGGCGTTCGTGTTCCTCCTCGGATTCGGTGTAAATGAGCACATTGTCCAAATAAACCAGGACCCCTTTAAACAAATGATCATGTAATACTTCATTAATCAATTGCATAAAGACTCCAGGCACCCCTGCCAACCCAAAAGGGAGGACTTTGTACTGAAATGAACCCAGTGGACAATTAAAAGCAGTTTTCCACTCATCTCCAGCTCATATGCGGATGCGGAAATAGGCTTCACGAAGATCGAGCTTGGAGAAAAGCTTGCCCTTTGACAAATGAGCTAACATGTCCTTCATGAGTGGCAGAGGGTATTTGTTGCAAATTGAGATGGAATTTAACCCCTGATAGTCCATACAGAGTCAAAGCGTGCCATCTTTCTTTTCCCAGAATAGCACAGGGGCCCCAACTGGGGAATTTGCAGGTTCAATAAACCTCCTTGACAGATTTTTGTCAATAAAGTCCCGTAATGCCCCAAGCTCCTTCTGAGTCATTGGATAAATTTTTGGCTTGGGCAATTGAGCGTTGGGAACCAACTCTATTGCACAATCAGTTTTCTGATGGGGGGGTAACTGATCTGCTTCCATTTCTCCAAAGACGTCTGCAAAATCTTGGTATCGATCGGGCAAGCCTTCTAAACATGCCAAACTAGGGCACAGTGTGGCAATTGCAGCCCCTCCAACCCCCGCTCTTGAAGCCCTCTCCGCGGTAGGGGCTTGGTAAAATCCATCCTTAAAAGTCAGAGTTCTGTGTTCCCAATTTATATGTGGGCTTCAATAGGTCAACCAGGGAATCCCCAGAATTACCAAGGGATTGCCAACAGGTGCCACTACAAATTTTAAAGTCTCACGGTGGCTGCCCATTTGCATTGCGACAGTTCCAGTGAAATGGGTTGCCAGCCCCCCCCCCCCCCCGCCGTTGAACCATCCAACTGTGTGAAGATCAAAGGCTGCTGGAGGGGAAAGCTAGGCAGGTCCAAAGCAGCAACCAGATCAGGGTGAATCAGACACCTGGAACACCCAGAGTCAACTAAAGCCCAGACCTCTGTAGTCTTTGTGCGGGAGCCCAATTTCACTTTCACTGCTAAAATGGGACAGTCAGCACTCACCATAGCATCCTTGCACCCATCCTCCTCCACCTGCCTGCAGGTGCTCTTCATGGCAGGTGGCTGGCATTTTCCGCCAGCTCCTTAGAGTTGTCTTCAGCCTCTCCCAAGAAGTAGAGTACTTCGTCAGCGTCGGCTGCCCCCTTGGCTGCTGTCATCCACCACGAGGGGGGCGGCGATTTGGCCAGCAGCTTCCCCACTCGATCTCCAGCCTTGGCTTTTGGGCAATCAACTGCTCGATGCCCTTCCTTTCCACATCAGAGTCACTGACCCCTCACATAGCACCAATCTCTCTCCTCATCCCAAGCTCTATAGCCTGGCCAGGTAGTAGTTGGGGCACTTCGGGGTCCCCTCATGGTGGCTGGTTGCTTTTCAGGTTGTTCAGTTTGCATGAAGGTATGCTGGGCGTGCTCAGCCTTGCCGGCCAGACAGATCCATTCATACAATGTCTCTGGGTCATCTCTACACAACGCCCACTGCAAGACGTCCCTGTTGAGTCCCTCTTTAAACCGTTCTATTAAGGTTGACTGAGACCAGTCGGGGATTTTCCCAGCTAAAGCCTTAAACTCCAGGGTGTAATCAGCTACAGACAGGTGGCCCTGGGTAAGATCCTTCAGTGCCTTTTTAGCCCTTGCCTTGGCTAGAGGATCCTCAAAATGCAGCTTTAACGCCCACATGAATTCCTCAAAATACTCAAGCTCAAGGGAGTCAGCCTCACTTAATTGAACATACCAGTCAGCTGCTCGTCCCTTCAGCTTGGTGGCAATGGCAGTTATTTTAGCCTCTTCAGAAGGGAAGTATGGTCCAAACTGCCTCATGTAACTTTTAGCATTAGTGAGAAAGAAAGACAACTTAGTTGGATCCCCATCAAACTTGACAGAAAAGTATTTCACCCCCACTCCTGTTGGAGCTGAATCAGTGGCTGCTTGAGTGGTTGGGCCCCAGGTTACAGTAGTTCTCCCTCTTCGGGGTGGGGACACTGAAGGTCGAACTCTGCTGGGTGGAGATTCATCCCGGCACCGTCTCTGGCCCTGCTCTGCCGGCGGTCCGAGTGAGGGGATGGAGGGTGATTGCGTGGAGCTGGAATCTCCTTCATGCCTTGGCTGCCCCCCCGTGACAGAGACAGGTTTTTTAGCATGTACTCCATCAATTCTATTTTGGCCTCTACCACTCTTAGCCTTTCAGGGGTTTGAGATTCCTCCCTCCCTCGTGTGTTAGGCTGTCTCCCTGTTGATACTGTGGTAGATTC